>NC_083874.1:14546597-14850323 GCF_032452875.1 Bos javanicus | reverse complement strand
CTCCAACCTGGGCAGAGTCCTAACCACTGGACAACCAGGGGATTCTCTGTTTAGTCTATCTTGATTATTGCCTTGCTCCAAGGGCTTAGAACAGGACATAGCACATAGTACATACTCAATAAGCATCAGTTTATGCAATGAAAGAACGACAGATTTACAGAAGGGGAGACTGTTCCACCATTCATTCAACTTATATCTATAGATACATCCCCACTAGTGCCAGCCTCCATGCTGCACGGGGGTGAGAGAGGATGGGTCACGAATTTATTAAGCACTGGTTGTGTTTCACTAATAATAACAGCAATGTGAAAGTGAAAGTGTTAGTCATTCAGTGCTGTCCAACTCTGCGATCCCCCGTGGACTGTGGCCCACCAGGTTCCTCTGTCCATGGAATTCTCCAGGCAAGAATACTGGAGTGGGTAGCCATTCCCTTCTCCAGTGAATCTGCCCAACCCAGGAATCAAACCTGGGTCTCCTGCATTGCAAGCAGATTGTTTACCGGCTGAGCCAGGGAAGTCCAATACGTGTTTGTGGCTCAGTCGTATCCAACTCTTACATATGTTTTCTTAATCTTGGGATTGGAAATGGAGCTGATATCTATTCTTGCCAGCAGAGGGCGCGTTTACCCTAGAAGCTTTCCTTTCAGGACCACTGGCCTAAACTGGACTCACCTCAGCAAAACGCTGATCTACAAGCCTTGGGCTAATGCTACGGGTTTCTCAGTGTGGTGGAGTCCTCACTGAGGCCACGTCTGGAAAACATCCACCAATAAAGCCCACCTTAGGGCCTTTGCATTTGCTATCGCCATTGTCGGTAACATTCATCTGATATACCCATGTCCGGGTTATATTCTCACTGCCCCATTCCTCTTGACTTTCCCGATCTTTTTTAATAATTTATTTTCAAATTTTTATTTTTGGTTGCACCAGGTTTTTGTTGCTATGCTCAGGCTTTCTCTAGTTTCCACAAGAAGGGGCTGCCCTTCATTGTGGTGCTCGGGCTTCTCATTCGGTGGCTTTTCTTGCTGCAGAGCACGGGGCTCTAGGTGCTTGGGCTTCAGTAATTGTGGCACATGGGCATAGTTGTTCCCCAGCATGTGGATCTTCCTGGACTTTGGATTGAGCCCGTTTCCCCTGCATTGGCAGGTTCTTATCCAGTGTACCACCAGGGAAATCCCGCAATCTTTTTAAAAAATAATTTAATTTATTTATTTATTTTTGGCTGCACTGAGTCTTCACTGCTGCTCAGGCTACTCTCTAGTTGTGGTGTGCTGGCTTCTCATTGGGGTGGCTTCTCTTGTTGTGGAGCACGGGCTCTAGGGTGCACAAACTTTAGTAGCTGCAGCTTTAGGGCTCTAGAGCACAGGCTCAATAGTTGTGGCCCATGGGTTTTTTGCTCCATGGCATGTGGGATCCTCCTGGATCAGGGATCAAACCTGTATGTCCTGCATTAACAGGCAAATTCTTTACCACTGAGCCCCCAGGGATGACTTCCCCAATCTTAAGAAACTTCCAGGGACTTCTGTGGTGTGCTGGAGTCCAGCCCCAGCAGGATCCAGGGGTACCCTCAGGAGAGACGCGTCGGCATCAGCGAGAGAGAGAGAAAGAATGACACGGGGAGACCAAGCTTCAGTGAGAGAGGCCCGTAGCTTTATTTTCAGAAGGAGCTTTTATACCCTAAGTTGTATAGAGAAGATAATGGGTGCAAAGTCATGCAAGGTCAGCAGTGCTTGACCCTTATTGAAACCAGGCTTTCTTTCTGCAAACCTATCACATACAAAGGCTTTAGGTGATTTACATCATCTTCTGGTCAGGAGACCTGCTAACATTCTTCTTCTGATAAAGGTTAGTCAACCAGAAAAACTTATTTTCTCCAAAGGTGATTTTTCTTAAAGTTTGGCGCCGCTCCCTGAAAGCACCAGATAGAGTTGCATTCCTATAGGGCAAAAGGTGCAGTGGGGGATAATCAAGGGGAGAATTTATTAACTCAAGGGTCTAAGGTTGTTAACATTAAAGCTTCTACTTATTTTCTATATACCAACTATATTAATCAATACACTCCCACGGACACAGTGAGTGGGTAAGGGATATGGAAACTTGGCAGCAAGCATTAGCTCAACAAAGAAATCCTCTACTTAGTTGTATTTTAACAATATTAACTCCCCGAGAAGCTCTGCATTGTTAGAGTATCTTAAGCTTCCTGTGCCTCTCTGGTTGGGAGGCTGTGAACAATCACATGTGTAGCAGTAAGAGTCCGGAAACCTATCAGGCAAGTTAGAGAGCTATCTGAGGGATTTGAATTGGAACACACCTATTATACCCTGGAGACTTATTAACTAGAGCTCTAAGTTGATTTTCTTACAGAGAAAGGTGGTCAGGGATAGCCCCCCATAAATGTCAGAGGAATTGGTGAAAGTCGTAAAATAGTAAAACAAACAGATTCTGGTTTTGGGGTAGACGCTCAGGCAGGTCCAGGGGGGCCCCTCGAGGTCTGACTCGCCTTGCCCATCAGGCCTCTTCCGCACGACCTTGTCATGGGCGGGAACTCCCATGCTGGCTCCTGGCATCTCCCCCTTTTTTGTTTCTTAAGACAGCCAGATGTAATTCAGTCGCGAGCTTCTGAGTGCTCTGTCAAAGAATTCTGACAATACAAGGAAGAATAATTATGAAAAGCAGAATTAGAGCGGCCACTGCAGCATAGCTAAAAATAGTAGACAGAATGTTCTTTCCTGAAATAAAGTTAGAGAATGTATGGAAAAAGTCACTTGCTACTCCTGCGGCAGTAAAATCTAATCAGGAGTGTTCCATGGACTTTATCTGATTGTGAAGTTTCCCTAAATTTAAACATTTTGGAGCTATTTCAGACACCTGAAATATGATTTTTAATCTTTTCCCAGTCATAATCTGTGTCGTTTACTTTCAACGGTGTTACACATATCCACCGATAGTCGGCATGACAGGACAGTGCCAATTTCACTTTTAATGCCTTTAATTCAGTTCCAATATGTATTATTGCTGCTTCTAGGGCGTCTATCTTCATTTCTAGTTTCCTGTCTATAGCTTCCTGTGTTGCCAATGTTAAAGAAACATTTTTGGACATAGTATCAACATATTGAGCAGTATATACTTGTTGAGTTAATGATATTGCTGCCACACTAAAAGAAGTAATTGCAGTTATCAAAGCTGCTATTCCCAGGATCAGTAGGCCCACAAACCGCTGTGATCGCATTAAATCCTGTAGTTGTTGTAATACAGCAAGACCATAATTATATCAATGCGTGGTTACAGTTTCAGGCACCATAAGATAGGGTGGACGTTGCAACACCACAAAAGAGCAAACATTATATTGGGGGGTCAAACAAGATGAGAGCATACATTGTTCACAAGACACTACATGAGGTCCACCTGAATAATTCATTTGTATATTAAGTCTTTTGGAATCATTAGAGAAGAGAAAAACATAAGGCGAGGGTAGACAAGCTAAAATAGAATAAGTAGAAATATTTTCTGAAAAAAAAAAAAAGAAATATTTTCTGGCCGGGTTAAGGTAGTAGGGGCAGTGGCGGTAAGGGCCCTCCAAATTTCTGGTTGTCAAAAAGTTCTGCCCTTAGCCGTATAAGACAGCATAGGAGGAACAAATTGATTATGATGCCATCTAGTGGCGAGTAATGGCCAAGGAACTGGATTTTCTTTCCAATTGTCAAATCTACCGTTAAATGCATCATCGGTCATTGGATCCTGACCTGGATCAGGGTTGCTCCAGTCCTGAATGGTATAATTTCCTCCTCCTGGTATTCTGTAATCAATTCTAGAATTATAAGTACAAGATTTCCAAATCCGATACCTGGAACGACCATCTATGGTATTCCATATGACATCTGAAGGGGCAGCATTATGACAATTTGGATATTTTGGTGGAGATTTGGAAAGCAGAGATTTGTAGGGGTCAAGGATCCCGGGCATACGAGCCAGTAATATCCAAACTGACCGGTAATTTGAGGATGGGGAATCTGTCAGAATTGCCTTTTTAGAGGCTCCAATACATCCTTCTTTGGTAGGAGTAATAAAGCTTCCTGTATGATCAAAGGGGAAGTTGAAACAAACAGGAAGATTGTCTGTTAATCCCTTAAAGGTATAATTGAAATTAATAGGGTATTTATCCTTTGTGTAGGAAGTGTATGATCCTCCCAATAACTGAGGCTGGTTTGTGTGGACCCGTATAGGGTCACTGTTCCAAGTAACTACTTGAAAGGAGGATCTGGGAAGTATGCCCATTACTTTTCTGGAGCGGGGGAGGAGGCGCTTACCTGGCAAGATAGTAAGGCAAGCAGAGCAATAAACACTCTCTCAGGAGAGGCTGGAGAGCCCTGCAGGGAAGCTACCCCTTGTGCCTGGTGACAGAGCATCTTAATCTGTCCCCAGGTAGGTATGGAGGCTTGTTGAGTTGCACGAGCTGGGCGTCCTGGTGGTCTCCTGTGGGGTAAAGAATTAGGGGGGACAGTATCTTTTAGATGGAGTTGTGACATCTGTCTGGTGGGTGGTTCCTCTTTCTGTTCATCCGGGATCTCTGGTGTCATCTGTCTCGAGGTCAGCTGGACTTCCCGTATCGGTGGAGGGAGTGGAGGTAGAGGAGGTCCCTTCCTTTTTTGTGGTCGAGGCAATGGGGGGACCAGGTGCCTGGGGGGCTGCGACATGATGAATCAGTCTGTCCAGGATCCAAATTGGAGAATCTGCGTCCTGTGGAAAAACACAAGCATATCCTCGGCCGCTAGTTAATAATGGGTCGGGACCCCTCCATTGTCCAGAGAGGAGGTCCTTCCACTTCACCAACGGCTTTATATTTTGTCGTTCCGGGCACCAATGGCGAAGCATTGCAGTGGCTCCAGATGAATCAACATTCAGGTTATTTATTACAAAGAGAGCATGCTGCAGGATCTGATGGGGGGAACTATGTTTAAATTCCCCTTCCTGTAATTTTTGAATTTGTATTTTTAATGTTTGATGTGCTCTTTCTACTATAGCTTGTCCCTGTGGATTGTAGGGGATGCCTGTGTTATGTTTTATTTGAAACTTTATACAAAATTCTTGGAAAGACTTAGAAGTGTAAGTAGGGGCATTATCAGTTTTTAAAGCTTTTGGTAGGCCTAAATATGAAAAACAAGTAAAGAGATGTCGTACTACATCCTTATATGCCTCTCCAGTGCGAGCAGTTGCAATAATGACATGAGAAAAAGTATTTACAGTTACATGAACAAAAGACAATTTTCCAAATGAGGAGACATGAGTTACGTCCATCTGCCAGAGTATATTAGGTCTGACACCGCGAGGGTTAGCTCCCATAGGTAAATTATTTATAGTAGTGGGACAATGTGAACAGGAATGAACAATCTCTCAAGCAGATTCTTTTTTTTATTTTATTTTATTTTTAAACTTTATGTAATTGTATTAGTTTTGCCAAATATCAAAATGAATCCGCCACAGGTATACATGTGTTCCCCATCCTGAACCCTCCTCCCTCCTCCCTCCCCATACCATCCCTCTAGGTCGTCCCAGTGCACTAGCCCCAAGCATCCAGTATCGTGCATCAAACCTGGACTGGCACCTTGTTTCATACATGTTATTTAACATGTTTCAATGCCATTCTCCCAAATCTTCCCACCCTCTCCCTCTCCCATAGAGTCCATAAGACTGTTCTATACATCAGTGTCTCTTTTGCTGTCTCGTACACAGGGTTATTGTTACCATCTTTCTAAATTCCATATATTTGCATTATTATACTGTATTGGTGTTTTTCCTTCTGGCTTACTTCACTCTGTATAATAGGCTCCAGTTTCATCCACCTCATTAGAACTGATTCAAATGTTTTCTTTTTAATGGCTGAGTAATACTCCATTGTGTATATGTACCATAGCTTTCTTATCCATTCATCTGCTGATGGACATCTAGGTTGCTTCCATCTTGAGGAATCTGAAATTGATATCTTAATGCAGTAGCATTTTGATGATGGAGTGAATGAGAGGCTCGGGGTTCTTCAAAAGCAGAGGCCACTGTAACCTTGGTTAGTGAATCTGCCAGATCATTTAAGACATTTAAAGGTCCGGGCAGTCCAGAGTGAGCTCGAATGTGGCCAATAAAAAATGCTCGGTTTCCTTTCCAAATTTGTTGCTGCAGTTTAGTTAACAAGTGAAATATTGTGGTTTTGTTTTCAGGTAAAACTGCAGTCTCAATATGCAGAAACAGCCTGACCACATACTGAGAGTCAGAGTAAAGGTTAAATTCCTCCTCTGCAAACATAACAAAGGCCTCTATAACAGCTATGAGTTCAGCTCTTTGAGCAGAAGTTTCTTGTGTTTGTAAAACCTTATGCTGATTTCTTGTAACTATAGAAGCTCTGCCATTAGCTGACCCATCAGTAAAGGCCATTTGAGCATCTGGAATGGGGAATTGTTTGCACCTAACAGGAAAAATAACTGGGTGTCTAGATATAAAGTTTAACAAAGCACGTGAGGGTAAATGATGCAGAATTTGACCAAAATAGTTTCCTACGGCAATCTGCCAATTTTCATCAAACATTAGAAGAGCATCAATCTGTTCTTTGTTATATGGAATTACAATTTCTGATGGCTCGTTACCAAATAATTCAATGTTCCACTTTCTTCCTTTTAATATCAACTTAGCTATCAGCCCTGGATAAGAAGCCACTACCTTTTTAGCTTGAGCAGGAAGGTGGACCCACTCTAGGGGGCCGTTTTGCCATAAACCCCCCGTAGGTGCAGTTGGGGTAGCCAGGCAAAGGAATTGCCAGACAGTTGTCAGTTCAATTCTTTTCACGTAACTATCAGATAAAGCCTTTTCTACTTTGTGTAGGGCCTCCTGAGCCTCAACAGTTAATTGCCTTTTTGAAGTTGGATCAGGATCCCCACGCAGAATGTTGAAAAGAGGCTTCAGCTCAGCAGTGGTTAGTTTTAGATAGGGCCTTATCCAATTAATATCACCTAAAAGTTTTTGATAATCATTCAGAGTAACAAGATGGTCCTTTCTTGATTTTAGTGGGGCATGAGTTACTGTTTCTGAATTTATAACCCTTCCTAAATAAGTTATGGGTGGATTGGTTTGAATTTTTTCTGGGACAACTTTCAAGCCTCTAGCCAGTAATGCCTGAGTTAATTTGTGAAGAACAGATTGCAGGTGGGCCCTATCTGGGTGAGCTATGAGGATATCATCCATGTAATAGATCATGTATACTTGTTCATATTTAGCCCTAATATCTTCTAGAGCAGCATTAACAAATTTTTGACATAAGGTAGGGCTATTTTTCATTCCCTGAGGTAACACTTTCCATTGAAATCTCAAATAAGGCTGTTTAAAATTTTCTGAAGGGAGACTAAAGGCAAATCACTTTTTATTTTTGGTATTTAAGGGAGTGGTAAAGAAACAATCCTGTAAACCAATAACAATTATATCCTTTGGGAATAGCTACCGGGGAAGGGAGCCCAGGTTGTAAGGCCCCCATATCTTCCACAGTGGCATTAATGGCTCTCAAATCTTGTAAGAGTCTCCACTTACCAGATTTTTTCTTAATAACAAAAATGGGAGTATTCCACGGACTATTAGAGGGCTCAATGTGTCCTAATTGCAACTGCTCAAAAACTAAAGTCTTAGCTGCCAATAATTTTTCTTTAGGTAGAGGCCACTGTTCTACACACACTGGATCTTAAGATTTCCATGTGATAGGGTTGGCAGCAAAAACAATGGCCTCCATTATAAATTTGGATACCCTAATCCAGTACATTGCTGTCGAGGAGTTGGGCATATTGGCTCAATTATTCCTGTCTGTTATTTGCCTAATCCTTTTGATGGATCATAGCCCATATGGAGCATTTGGGAGGTCACTTTGTCATCAGGGCTAAAAAGTAGCACTCCCATTTGAGACAGCATGTCCCTCCCCCATAGGGTAAAGGGAAGCAAAGGAACTACATAGGGTTGGAAAGTTCCACAGGTATCCTCAAACCGCCAATCTAATATTTTTGCACTCTTAACTACTGCAGGGGCTCTCCCTAATCCCACCAGCTCATTTTCAGTAGTATGTGTTGGCCAGGAGCTGGGCCGTTCTTTCCCAGCAATGCAAGAGACATCTGCTCCTGTGTCTAAAAGCCCCACAATAGACTTGCCACTGACCAGAATATTTTTCATGGGGCATTTCTGAGTAATTTCTGTTATCCAAAAGACCATATCACTGGACCCAAATCCTTTTTCCTGTCTCTCACTTTGAGTAGCGGTGTGTCCTATGGCAGTGTAGTAGGGCAAAAGTAAAAGTTGAGCTATTCTTTGTCCCTGATGAATTTGTGTAGTTTTAGTTGGGGGTGAAATCATTATCTGAATTTCTCCTGTATAATCTGAATCAATCACTCTGGGGATAATTGTAAGACCTTGCATAGCTGAGGAGCTTCTGCCTAATACAATTCCCACCAGGCCTGTTGGTAATGGACCTTTAACCCCTGTAGGGATTTTTATAGTAGGACTATCTGGTGTTAATATTGTTGAGGTGGTGGAACTGAGGTCCAGTCCTGCACTGCCTGGGGTTGCTCTGATGAGTTCTGCGATGGGATGAAGGGTATTAATGGGTTTAGCGTTGTTGCCCCAATTGTTGTCGGGGCCTGAGGCTGGCCCCTCAACCCGTTTTCCCTACTGCTGGTCAGGAACTAGCAAGGTTCCGTTTTTATGGAATTTTGATCTGCAGTCCTTTGTCCAGTGATATCCCTTCTGACAACGAAGGCAAGGAGTCTTAGGGAGATTAGGAGTCACAGCCAGGGAGGCAGGATTTGGCAGAGAAGAACCAGCTGTTTTTTGAGGGCAAGTGCGGATAAAGTGCCCCTCCTGGCCACAAGAAAAGCAGGCTTTGGACAGGTTAGTATTCTGTCCTTGATTATTTAAATAACTCTTTGATGGATTATTCCTGCCTGCAAACAAGGATTGAACTGTCTGTTGATAAGAACTTCCTTTTATGGCTGCAGCTATGACAGTGCCCCGCATTATTGCTGGTCCTACATCTGCGCATTGCTTGATGTAGTCTCCTATCTCCCCAGATTTTTTTATAGGACGTAGGATGGCCTGGCAGGTAGAATTAGCATTTTCAAATGCCAGTTGTTTTACCAATATTCCAGCTGCCTCATCACTAGGAATTACCCTGTGAATTCCCTCTATAAGTCGTGATAGAAAGTCCTCATATGGCTCTTCTGGTTTTTGTTTAATGTTTGAAAAGGAAGAGGTTGATTCTTTCCCTTGAGGCAATGATCGCCAGGACCCAAGGGCGCAGGCTGTTACCTGTTCTAAAGCCTCTCTATCTAGACCCATCTGATCTCTAATTGTATCAAATTCATTAATTCCCTCCAACATTTCTTGTACAATGTGTCTCGGGCCATATCTGCGGTTAGCACTAGCCTGCTTTCGGGCGAGGTCTTCATATTCAGCTCTCCAGAGTAAATATTGTCCTCCAGACAGACAAGCCTTAGCGACTGTTTTCCATCCATCTGGCCGCTAAGGCGTCTAACAATGTAAGGGTGTATGGAGCTGTAGCCCCATATAAAGCACAAGCCTGTTTGAGTTCTTTAATCAGTTTCATTGAAAGGAGTTCCCAGGAGGGGACGTCTCTCCCATCCCTTTCCTCAAAAATTACAGAAAAACAAGCCTCAAGGTGGGGATCAAATTCATCTTCATCTTCGGGACTAGAAAAAACCCTTCTCTGAGAAACTCCTAGCGGAGGCCGCTTCCCCTCATAAGGAGGAGGTATGGGGGGATGGGAGCGTCCCATGTTTCTCTTTTCCTGTTCTGGAGATTTAACTGTTTGCTGTTTGGATCTTACGAATGGTCTGATTGGGGATGTTTCTCTCAAGCTCTTAGGAGCATCTTTAGCTGAAAAAGACCAATATTCATCAGAATGATAGCGAGCTGCTGCTGCTTCTAAATCTTTTTCATCTTGGAGCGAAAGCTGTTCCTCCTTTTCATCCCCACTTTCTAAATGACTGTTGGTGATCATGGCAGCCAGCATACTTCTTAACTGCCGATAGCTAGGCTTGGACTCTTCCTCCTCACTTTCCTCCTTAATAGGCACTCGTTCAGATTCATGAGCAGGGTCTAAAGCATCTCTAATCATATTCCATAAGGAAAAAGTATCAGTGGGCACCCTTTCCGGACATGCAGAATGTAGTAAGTTTTTAACTGTTTCCTTACCTTCTCCCATGTTTCTAAGTTAACAGTGCCCTCTTCTGGAAACCAAGGACACTGTTCTTGTACAAATGTAAAAAAGGATTGAACATTAGCCTTTTTAACCTTAATTCCTCTTTTGTTTAACAATTGCAAGATTACTCCTATAAAGAGTTGTTGTTCTTTTGACTCCTTGTTACCCATGTCAGAGATTTCTGTCTGCAAGGAAAGAGTCAACACTACCCACTCCTACTCACCCTACCTATCTTATGCAGGGGGGTCCGCGGCACCCTGAGTGGGGTCCTAGCCTTCCCGAAAAACTGCACAATGGGGGAGACTTACCTTCGGGACCCTGTTCGGGTGCCACTTGCTGGGGTCCAGCCCCAGCAGGATCCAGGGGTACCCTCAGGAGAGACAGTGTCGGCGTCAGCGAGAGAGAGAGAGAGAGAGAGAGAATGACACGGGGAGACCAAGCTTCAGTGAGCAAGGCCCGTAGCTTTATTTTCAGAAGGAGCTTTTATACCCTAAGTTGTATAGAGAAGATAATAGGGGGTGCAAAGTCATGCAAGGTCAGCAGTCCTTGACCCTTATCGAAACCAGGCTTTCTTTCTGCAAACCTATCACATACAAAGGCTTTAGGTGATTTACATCATCTTCTGGTCAGGAGACCTGCTAACATTCTTCTGATAAAGGTTAGTCAACCAGAAAAACTTATTTTCTCCAAAGGTGATTTTTCTTAAAGTTTGGCGCCGCTCCCTGAAAGCACTAGATAGAGTTGCATTCCTATAGGGCAAAAGGTGCAGTGGGGATAATCAAGGGGAGAATTTATTAGCTCAAGGGTCTAAGGTTGTTAACATTAAAGCTACTACTTGTTTTCTATATACCAGCTATATTGATCAATACACTCCCAGGGACACAGTGGGTAAGGGATATGGAAACTTGGCAGCAAGCATTAGCTCAACAAAGAAATCCTCTACATAGTTGTATTTTAACAATATTAACTCCCCGAGAAGCTCTGCATTGTTAGAGTATCTTAAGCTTCCTGTGCCTCTCTGGTTGGGAGGCTGTGAACAATCACATGCGTAGCTGTAAGAGTCCGGAAACCTGTCAGGCAAGTTAGAGAGCTATCCGAGGGATTTGAATTGGAACACACCTATTATACTCTGGAGACTTATTAACTAGAGCTCTAAGTTGATTTTCTTACAGAGAAAGGTGGTCGGCAATAAATATCAGAGGAGTTGGTGAAAGTCATGAAATAGTAAAACAGATAGATTCTGGTTTAGGCCTCTCCCGCATGACCTTGTCATGGGTGGGAACTCCTGTGCTGGCTCCCGGCAGTGGTGGTCCAGTGGTTAAGACTTCTAGGCTCCCAATGCAGGAGGCGCGGGTTCCATCCCTGGTCGGGGAACTAGAACCAGCAAGCCTCAATTAAAAAGATCCCACATGCTGCTACTAAGACCCTGCAGCTAGATAAGCAAAACAATTTTAAAAAGAACCTTCCATCACTGATGAGTGTATATCACATAGCCTGTAAGTCATATTATGCTTTTAAAGACTTCTGTACATTGACAATGCCCACTTTTTTTTTTTTTTCCCAAACATTGATCTATTTATTTGGCTACTCTGGGACTTAGTTGCGGCATGCAGGGTCTTAGATCTTCGTTGCAGCATGCAGGAGCCTTAGTTATGGCATGCAAATTCTTAGTTGTGTTACATGGAACCTACTTACTTCCCCATCCAACCATCTCGTCCTTTGTCATCCCCTTCTCCTCCTGTCCTCAATCTTTCCCAGCATCAGGGTCTTTTCCAATGAGTCGAGAATTTAATAAACTTGACTTATGATTTCATTTTATTTAAAGTATATTTATTTAAGTTTTTAAAATAGATAATACATCATTCAAAAAATATGGATAAAATGTATACTGTGAATTATCTTTCCCATGCCTGTCCCATGTAATAGTGTTAACTTCTTAAGGTTTTTTAACCTCTTAATATTAAGTGATGTTTAGTATTCATTCTTATGTATACTTACAGACATTTTACAACATGATAAAAGAAAATATATACTTTATTTTTGCAGTTGTTTGTTTGGAGTTGATTTCATCTCGGTATACTAATGATTCTTTTTTTAATCTTCTGGACTCTTTCATACTAGACTAATGATGTTTTTGAATTATCCTTTTCCACTAGTCATAGATCACTGACCCATGGAATTGTCTAAAATTTCAAAACTCTAACAACTCACTCAAATATAAGTTTCATAATAGTTTTTGAAGAACTCAGTAGCACCAAGGAGGTATGGGAGAAATTGCTGTCTGTTCCACTAATAAAATCATATTATACCACATCTATTGTCCCCTTCTCCTCCTGCCTTCAATCTTTCCCAGCATCAGGATCTTTTCAAATGAGTCAGCTCTTCACATCAGGTGGCCAAAGGTGCCGGGAGCCACCAGGGGAGATCCCACCCATGACAAAGGTCATGCGGGAGATACCTAACAGGCAAAGGCAGATCAGGCCTCAAGGGACCCCCTGAATGTGCTCAAGCATCTACCCCAAAACCAGAATCTGTCTGTCTTACTATTTTGTGCCTTTCACCAACTCTTCTGACATTAACAGGGGGCTATCCCCGACCACCTTTCTCTGGAAAAAGTCAACTTAGGGCTCTAATTAATAAGTCTCCTGGGCATGATAGGAGTGTTTCATTTTTTTTTATTATTATTTTTTTTATTCAATTTTAATTTAAAAAAAAATTATACATGTGTTCCCCATCCTGAACCCTCCTCCCTCCTCCCTCCCCATACCATCCCTCTGGGTCGTCCCAGTGCACCAGCCCCAAGCATTCAGCATCGTGCATTGAACCTGGACTGGCATCTCATTTCATACATGACATTTCACATGTTTCAATGCCATTCTCCCAAATCTTCCCAGCCTCTCCCTCTCCCACAGAGTCCATAAGCCTGTTCTATACATCAGTGTCTCTTTTGCTGTCTCGTATACAGGGTTATCGTTACCATCTTTCTAAATTCCATATATATGCGTTAGTATACTGTATTGGTGTTTGTCCTTCTGGCTTACTTCACTCTGTATAATAGGCTCCAGTTTCATCCACCTCATTAGAACTGATTCAAATGTATTCTTTTTAATGGCTGAGTAATACTCCATTGTATATATGTACCACAGCTTTCTTTATCCATTCATCTGCTGATGGACATCTAGGTTGTTTCCATGTCCTGGCTATTATAAACAGTGCTGCGATGAACATTGGGGTACACGTGTCTCTTTCCCTTCTGGTTTCCTCAGTGTGTATGCCCAGCAGTGGGATTGCTGGATCATAAGGCAGTTCTATTTCCAGTTTTTTAAGGAATCTCCACACTGTTCTCCATAGTGGCTGTACTAGTTTGCATTCCCACCAACAGTGTAAGAGGGTTCCCTTTTCTCCACACCCTCTCCAGCATTTATTATTTGTAGACTTTTGGATCGCAGCCATTCTGACTGGTGTGAAATGGTATCTCATAGTGGTTTTGATCTGCATTTCTCTGAGATAGGAGTGTTTCAATTCAAGCCCCTCTGATGGCTTTCTAGCTTGCCTGACACGTTTATCCATACTCTTACAGTTAACACACATGATTGTTCACAACTCCCCAACCTTGAAAGGCACGGGAAGCCAAAACATTCTAAAAGTCCTAATGAGCATAGAGTCCTTTAAGGGATGAAAAATTATTAGAATAGATAGTACTGGTAAAGGGCTTCACTATGGGCCAATGCTTGCTGCCAAGTGCCCATATCCCTTATCCATTGTGCACCTGGGAGTGCATTGGTTAACATAATTGGAATGTAAGAAAAACAAGCAGCAGCCTTGAAATTAACTACATCAGACCTTTGAGCTAATTGGTTCCTTCTTTGTTGTAACTTACTGCACCTTTGCTCTATGAGAATGTAACTCTGTTTAGCACTTTATGAGGCTGACATAGATTAGAAATACAAAGAAAAAACACTTCAAGGGAAAATAAGTTTTCTGGTTGAACAGCCTTTATCAAAAAAGGGTCATAAAATGTCTACAGGCCTCCAAGGCCAGAAGATATTGTACACAATATTGTTTATGGGAAAGGTATGCAGAAAAAATCCTGGTTTTGATAAAGACAAAACAGATGTAATGTTTGGGCTGACTCTGTATGACTTTGCATCTTTCATTTCCCTCTATGTACAAGTCAAGGTAAAAAAGTTCCTTTTGAAAATAAAGTATGGGCCTCGCTCACCGAAGCTTGGTCTCCCCATGTCATTCTTTTTTTCTTTTTCCCTCCTTTTCTCTCTCTGTTCTTCTTTCAGGATGACTCCTTAGAACACAAGAGCTTTATTGGCTTTCTGTGTTAATCAAGGAAGAGCAAACCTCTTTCTCTTCTCTTTATTCTTTCTCCTTTATTCTCTTATCGTTCGACCCCGGACTATCAGGTTTCAGTCCATTATAAGACCCGTATCATCTCTCTCTCGCCAACGCTGTCTTTCCTGAGGGTACCCTAGGATCCTGCTGGGGCTGGACCCCAGCACAAAGGATTGGAGTTCCAGCTTCAACATCAGTCCTTCCAATGAATATTCAAGATTGATTTCCTTTAGGATTGACTGCTTTGATCTCTTTGCAGTCCAAGGGACTCTGAAGAGTCTTCAACACCACAGTTCAAAAGCATCAATTCTTCGGCACTCAGCTTTCTTCATAGTCCAACTCTCACATCCATACATGATTTCTGGAAAAACCATAGCCTTGATTAGTCGGACTTTTGTTGGCAAAGTAATGTCTCTGCTTTTTAATATGCTGTCTAGGTTGGTCATAACTTTCCTTCCAAGGAGTAAGTGTCTTTTAATTTCATGGCTGCAGTCACCATCTGCAGTGATTTTGGAGCCCCCAAAATATTCCGCCACTGTTTCCTCGTCTATTTGCCATGAAGTGATGGGACCAGATGCCATGATCTTAGTTTTCTGAATGATGAGCTTTAAGCCAACTTTTTCACTCTCCTCTTTCACTTTCATCAAGAGGCTCTTTAGTTCTTCTTCACTTTTTGCCATAAGGGTGGTGTCATCAGCATATCTGAGGTTATTGATATTTCTCCTGGCAATCTTGATTCCCGCTTGTGCTTCATCTAGCCCAGCATTTCTCATGATTTACTCTGCATATAAGTTAAATAAGCAGGGTGACAATATACAGCCTTCATGTACTCCTTTCCCTATATAGAACCAGTCTCTTGTTCCATGTTGTTCTAACTGTTGCTTTCTGACCTGCATACAGATTTCTCAAGAGGCAGGTCAGGTGGTCTGGTATTCCCATCTCTTTCAGAATTTTCCACAGTTTATTGTGATCCACACAGTTAAAGGCTTTGGCAAAGTCAATAAAGCAGAAATAGATGTTTTTCTGGAACTCTCTTGCTTTTTCGATGATCCAGCGGATGTTGGGAATTTGGTCTCTGGTTCCTCTGCCTTTTCTCAAACCAGCTTGAACATCTGGAAGTTCAAATCCCTTACAGTTATACAGTGGAAGTGAGAAATAGATTTAAGGGACTAAATCTGATAGACTGCCTGATGAACTATGGACAGAGGTTTGTGACATTGTACAGGAGACAGGGATCAAGACCATCTCCAAGGAAAAGAAATGCAAAAAAGCAAAATGGCTGTCTGAGGAGGCCTTACAAATAGCTGTGAAAAGAAGAGAAGTGAAAAGCAAAGGAGAAAAGGAAAGATATACCCATTTGAATGCAGAGTTCCAAAGAATAGCAAGGAGAGATAAGACAGCCTTCCTCAGTGATCAGTGCAAAGAAATAGAGGAAAACAATAGAGTGGGAAAGACTAGAGATCTCTTCAAGAAAACTAGAGATACCAAGGAAACACTTCATGCAAAGATGGGCTCAATAAAGGACAGAAATTGTATGGACCTAACAGAAGCAGAAGATATTAAGAATAGGTGGCAAGAATACACAGAACTGAACAAAAAAGATCTTCATGACCCAGATAATCACGATGGTTTGATCACTCACCTAGAGCCAGACATCCTGGAATGTGAAGTCAGATGGGCCTTAGGAAGCATCACTACGAACAAAGCTAGTGGACGTGATGGAATTCCAATTGAGCTATTTCAAATCCTAAAAGATGATGCTGTGAAAGTGCTGCACTCAATATGCCAGCAAATTTGGAAAACTCAGCAATGGCCACAGGACTGGAAAAGGTCAGTTTTCATTCCAATCCCAAAGAAAGGCAATGCCAAAGAATGCCCAAACTACCACACAATTGCACTAATCTCACACGCTAGTAAAATAATGCTCAAAATTCTCCAAGCCAGGCTTCAACAATACATGAACCGTGAACTTCCAGATGTTCAAACTGATTTTAGAAAAGGCAGAGGAACCAGAGATCAAATTGCCAACTATGTTTATACAACTGTTCAATTTTGCCGATAAGGTGCCTGTGAAATGGTCTGTCCATTGGCCTTTATTTACATTCCATGATTGCTACTAATGTTGAATGCCTTTTCAGATGTTTGAGACATTTCCTGACATCTTTCATTACTTGGTAATGATTTGGTAGCAGATTCAACACAGCTGAGCTGAGCACTTGTATATATAAAATCTCCATATGGAACAAAAATACAAAATAGTGATCTTTGGAGATTGTAAATACAAGAGTATTCATTGAACTACACTTTTGTATTTTATACACTTTTCTGCATTTTTAATATTCCACATGTGCAAGTATATAAAAAAGCTCAAAACACAAAAGGTGAACAAACTCAGTCCCACCTCATCCCCCACAGTGTTTCCAACACATCCACCCACTTTCCACCTCAGCCCTTCCTAGTAACATGTTTTATCAGACTCTTATGTCCTTCTAGTGTTTTTTTTTTTTTCCTTCATGCTGCTGCTGCTGCTGCTGCCAAGTCGCTTCAGTCGTGTCCGACTCTGTGCGACCCCATAGACGGCAGCCCACCAGGCTCCCACATCCCTGGGATTCTCCAGGCAAGAACACTGGAGTGGGTTGCCATTTCCTTCTCCGATGCATGAAAGTGAAAAGTGAAAGTGAAGTCACTCAGTCCTGTCCGACTCTTCGTGACCCCATGGACTGCAGCCTACCAGGCTCCTCCGTCCATGGGATTTTCCAGGCAAGAGTACTGGAGTGGGGTGCCATTGCCTTCTCCCCTTTCTCATGCAGAGAGAAGCAAATATTGTTACATACTTATTTACATATATCCCTTTGTTCACAAAAGCAGGCTTGCTAGTTACTGTAGGGAATACACTCCACTTTTTGTGTACACCTTGGAGGCTATTTCATGTCAGTACATAGTCTCCTTGTTCTTTTAAAAATTTATTCATTGAGAAAAAGTCCGATACTTTGGCCACCAGATGCAAAGAGCTGACTCATTTGAAAAGACCCTGATGCTGGGAAAGATTGAAGGAGGGAGGACAAGGGGACAACAAAGGATGAGATGGTTGGATGGCATCACTGACTCAATGGGCATGAGTTTGAGTAAACTCTGGGAGTTGGTGATGGACAGGGAGGCCTGGCGTGCTGCAGTTCATGGGGTTGCAAAGAGTTGGACATGACAGAGTGACTGATCTGAACTGAAAAAAAAGTTTGGAGGGGATCTTAGTTCCCTGGCCAGAGATTGAACCTGGGCCCTCAGAGTGAAAGCATGGAGTCCTAAACATTGGACTGACTGGGAATTTCCATTCTTACATTTTTTAAAAAGTTGCCCAGTATCCCAGAGTATGAATAGTCCACCTCTTGCTTATCGGGTTGTTTTTCACTTGGGTTGTGAGTAAAATCTTTTGCTTCTACAAACAAGGCTGCAATGAATAATCTTGTATTTAGGCCATTTCACATGGCAGCAAGTATATGTTTAGGAAAATTTTCTACCAGCTGGATGACATGGTCAAAGACTAGAATGAGATCCTAGCAAATGCCCTCCATAGGGTTTGTGGCAACTACACTGACAGAAGCACAACGTCTGCAACCTCTGTCCTCACCTGCTGCATTAAGAGGAGAACTCTGGTAACTCCGTGCCATTTTTAACATGCATTTGTCTTATTCCCAGTGAGGTTTGGCATCTATTCTTCACTCCCACCTTCTTGAAACATTCTTCCTATGGACTTGCTAGGCTCAATCTCCTAGTTTTTTTAGTATTTCTTTTTAATTCTGCCAGATAATAATGTGATGGTGATGTTTAAGAACCAACATTGCCGACACTAACAGAGCAAGTGCCAGTGTGTGTCAGGTGTCTGCCAAGCCATATGCTGTCATTGCCTTATCTGACTCTCACAGAATAACAAGGTGGGTACTGTTATCTCCGTTTTAGGAATAAAGTCACTGAGGCAGAGGTATTTTCTAACTCACTCCTGGTCACATGAGTAGTAATCAAGGAACAGGAATTGAAATCTAGTTTTGGGGCTACCCTGGTGGTAAGGAATCCACCTGCCCATACAGGAGACATGGGTTTGATCCCTGATCTGGGAAGATCCCACATGCTGCAGAGCAATGAAGCCCATGTGCCACAACTATTTAGCCTGTGCTCTAGAGCCCAGGAGCTGCAACTGCTGAAGCTGTGTGTCCTAGAGTCCAAGCTGTACAACAATAGAAGCCACTGTAATGAGAAGCCAACACCACAACTGGAGAGTAGCCCCAGAGAAAAGCCCAAGCAGCAATGAAGACCCAGCACAGTAAATACAGTGTTTAAAAAAGAAGGAAATCTAGTTCTGTCTGAGCCCCATGAAGCCACTGTCTTATACATCTTTTACTGAAGAAGGCAGTATTAGGGATTGTAGCACAGGGCAGAGATGAAAGGGTTACAGCCAGAAGAACCAGAAGAGGGGATTCAGGCTCTGCCACTCAGAAACCAGGTGACTTTGGTCAAATGATGGGCACTCTACTTCAGTTTCTTCATCTTTAAATTGGGGCAGAGCATCATGATGATGGTAAACAGTAAACATCAAAATACACACATGAATATACATGCAATGAACATTAGGGAGCACCCACTCTGTCAGGCACTGTTCTCACTGCTGGTAACATAGCAGCAAACAAGCAGACAAAAATCCATGCCCTGCAAGTATGAACAAGAATAATTTGTAGAACATATCAGTCTCAGGTAGTGAAGAGTGTTGGGGGAATAATGAGGGCAGGAGAGGAGTTGGGAGGTGACTATTTTAAGTAGAGTGGTCTAGATCAGCCTCAATAAGGTGAGATTTGAGTCAAGGCCTGAAGGAAATAAAGAGGGACTCAAATGATATCTGAGAGATCATTTTAGGCAGTGGGAACCATGAGAGCAAATTCTCTGCTGAGGTGGGAATGTACCTGGATCACTTGCGGTGCGGCAGGGAGAGCAATGTAGCTGCAGGAGTGAGGGAAGGAGCAAAAGGTGGAGAGGTCACAGCATGAGATCGTGCAAGGCCTCTGGTTAGCAGTGGGGACTTTGGAGTTCCTCTGAGCTAGATAGGAGAGTGGGGGTTTCTTAACGAAGCGTTTAGAGAGTTTTTCCTATCCCCAGAGGTAAAATCGGGGGTTGGAGGTAAGTTGCATCCGAGGCTCGGTGGCATCTGCTTTAAGATTTCATTGCTGTTCAGCCGGGAGGCCTGGGGGGCGCCACAAGGCCGTCCTGAGGCGGCGCAGGGTGCGCGACTTCAGCACTCTGGACAGCGCCACGCACGTTTCCCGGGGCCAGGGAAGCTGCAGATCTGGGGGCGGAGCCTGAAGAAGCGGCCTATTAAAAGCCGCGCGCCGCGCACAAAGGACTCACCCAATAGGTAGGAGCTTAAGGAACTGTCCAATTGGGAGCGTGGGGGCGATGACGCACCGAACGACGCTGAGAGGCAGAGCCTGTGGAAAGCCTCTATTCGGAGCGGGGATTGTTGATTGGCCCTGTTGAAGCGCGTGCCCAAGAGGCGGTCCTAAGAGCTTGCAAGAGGTCATTTTCGAAAGGGTAATTTGGAAAAACCGGTCCTTGGGTGGTTTCTGCAGCCAAATGGAAGCCGGTGTACTTTCCCAGGTTCAAAGTCTCCGTGAATCCCCAACCCTTCCCTCCTTGGGGTCGACGCAACTGTGCAGAGGAGCCCCCAAAACTGGAAGGGGTTCTCCTCATGGAGTAGCATATGGAGTTCTCAGATGCAGAACGGCAGGAGTTCGGTTTGCTCTGGAGAGGAGTTAGGGGTACCTCTGACGTTGAAGTAAAAGTCCTTGCAGTCCTGGGGTCGGCTAATTGTCCCAAAAGCCTGGACGATGTTTTCTCTGATTCAGACGGGGTTGAGAGCAGTCCTTGTGTGCTAGTCTCAGCCCCCACAGCCTGGGTGCCATGCTAGCTTTTTGGGAAATACCAGAAAGGCCATGGACCAGGACTTCTGACCTGTGTGGAATGACCTCTATGGCCACTGTCTAAACATTCCAGCTTGTCCCCCCCCACAGTATAACAGAGTGGTAAGCCTGGACCCCTCTCCTTATCTTGGGCCAAGATTATAATGCATCACTGTGTCCCAGTCAGCGGTTTAGGACATGCAGTTTTAACCCCTCTTGGGTCTGGAAGGAAGGTGGTCCCTGGCAAAGTACAGTGGACTTTTGCCACTGTATCACACTGAACCTCAGCTCAGTTGTTGCAGAACTCAAGCTGTTTTGTCCGTCTCTCAGCCTTTATTTTCACCTCTACTACACACAGGTTCTTGACCCAAAAATTGCTCTGGAGTACCACTCAGCCCAAGTTCTTTCTAGCTCTTTCCACAGCTCTCCGTTGTCCTCAGGATGAGGTTGAAAAGTCCTCTGCTTCCCAGTCAAGCCCCTGCACTGGATGGCTCCAGGCTTACATCAAGCCACACTTTTCCCTTCTCATGACCACAATGCTCACTCACCTGAATATTAGCTCCTTGAATTCCACTGACACCTCCCAGAATTTTCTGAGCATGCCAGTCCCTTGGCTAATCCTCAACACACCTTTTGGTCCCACTCAACCATACTGTCTCACTTGAGACACAGAATGCCTTCCTGTAACACTCTACCCGAGCTGGGAAAGGGCACTCTTGGTGCCTGGAAGCTCCTTGAGGGCTAGGACCAGGTTCACTGCCATATTCCCAGCGCTCAGTACATGGCTGAAACATAAGCAATACCCAATAAACACATTATGTGAATGAAACAAATGAGCACAGTAAGTTTTCATTTATTCTGGAGTGGGTTAGAATGAGCATTTCAGCCAAAAATGCGTGCTGCATTGCTACCCAAAATTGTGTCCACACGTTTTAGAACAGGCCTGTGAAGGGAAGGAAGAGCCCCATGAGGCTCACACCTGGACACTGAATCCTGAGGCTCGACAGCCCAGCTGACTACACCAGAACAGGTTAACGGTCAGAGAGAGAACAAATGAATGTTTCCCTGTCAGGCAGAGGGCAGTCGGGCAGCTCAGGCTGCACCTAGGCACAACCAGGGCCCCGGTGACTACAAATCTACAGAGGTGTATGTCTCTGATTTTTGTCTCCACCATTGCTACTAAAGGCCCTCTTTCATCTGAGGTCACTAGTCCCCAGTACTTACACCCTGTGATCAGTTCAAATTGCTGGCAAGGCCCTGTCCTTCCCTGTGACATCATCTCCTACCACCATGAGGTGTTAAGTCATACTTTCTCCCTTCCTACCTTCCCTCCAAAAGCACCCTTCAGGGTGATGTCTGGTCCAAGGCCATTGACCCCCATGGCCTATCCACCAGTTGACCCTGTCCTGATCATCTCGCTGAGGGTGTAGGCCACCAATCGATCCTCGTGCTGAGGCTCCTGGTGCTGTCTGCTGGCGACTCAGGAACACAACACCATCTTCCAGCAATACATGGGCCAACGTGCCTCTCCATAAGCCAGCTGTTGCCTACCATGGCCATAGCTGAGGAGGAGCTGGAGACTACCTCCTCCACACTGGCCTCCAAGGCTTAGAGGACAACAGGCCTGGGAAAGCCTGGATCACATCTGAAGAGCTGAGGTGTGAGCAGCAAGGCCTTCTCCATGCTAAGGTATAGCCACAACTTGCTGAATCCAGCTTCCTGGGGTGGTAGGTCCCAAGGGCTGGGATACTGTCCATGGTCAGCTGCATCACTGCCACCAAGGTCCTTGAGTGGAATCAGGGTGACAAAGGACCTGTGATTCCAAGTGGGCTCCTCAGACAGGTACTCACTTTGCTGACAAGATGCTGTTGGCTCTGTGCTGTCCACACCTGACTACAGTAATCCTGATTGTGGCTGATGAGCTTCCAGGGCTGACAGCAGCAATGGTTGGTAGAACCTTTACCCAGCCTTGTACTGGGTCAAAAAGTGTTCCCCCCAAAAGGCCTGTCCAATTCCTAACCACCGATACCTGTGAACCTAACTTTACCTGGGAACACATCTTTTTAGATTTTTTTTTAAAAAGGATCATAGGAAGAATGCACCCTAGACCAGGGTACGCCAAAATCCAGTGACTGGTGTCCTTACACAAAGACTCACAGGAAAAGTTCATGTGAAGACAGAGGCGGAGACTGGCATGATGCTGTTACAAGCCAAGGGATGCCTGGAGCCACCAGGAGCTGGAGGAAGCAAGAAGGCAATCCTGCTTCTTCCCAGTTAATTTGTCCTGACTGTGGGAGGGACTTGGTAAGGCCTCCATCAAAGATAAGCCACCCAGGCCCCGGCCCTTCCCCCAAGAGAGGACCATGGCAGCAAGTCCCAAGTCCCTGAGAACATGTCACCACAGGGACATCTTCCTCCGCTGCCTTCTTTGATCTTGAGATGCTTTCCCCTGTGGTGTCAGCATCCAGAAATGTGAATGGTGGCAGCAGATGCTGTTGAGAAACCCACGGTGAAAGCTGTGTGGAGAATGCAGGTCCAGAGCAAAAGTCATGTGGCAGGCAGTATGGGAGTGTTCCTCGCCATGGACTTCTGAGTGACACGGCTTCTGCCCACACCTTTATTATCTCAAATACAGGATCCCAGGCATCTCGTGTGGGCCTCTCTTTGTGGAGCCCCTGAATCGGTCTCCACTAGCACACATACTGAAGGGATACCAGGGCACTTCAGGCCCCATTCCCCAAGCTGGACCATTTGATATCCAGGGCCGCCTCTGCTCTGGCAGTTGACAAAATTCTTACGATGTTTTTTTATTTAGTGCAATCACCTTTCCTTCACCTCCCCAAGGAGGCAAATCTTTATCCTCTGAAGGCATACTGGATGGTTTCTGCCTCGGCTGAGTGACTCTGCATCAAGAATGGTTCACACTTCTCCCAACGGTCAAGGTTAACCAAGCACGGGAGGCCAAGGTCCCACCTGGAGCTCAGAACTTGAACAGTACGTGGTCTGAGAGTGGAGAAGCGACAAAACTAGATAGGTTTCTGCAGAGAGGCAGTCCCAGGCCTCACCGAGGGGCTCCTTCCAGATAGGCAGGTAACACCACTCTCCCCCTGGGGCAGGACCGGAGTTGAAAAGGGCTGCTTGGGGAGGGGGGTGCCGCTCCTCCACTGCACACTGATGACCCGTAGGTGACAAATGTCTCCCAAACACTGTGCAAATGCCCAAGATGGAGAGGCATCCCAAAAGTGTACTCAGTGGAACAGGCCCCAGGAGGGGGCTGCTGGAGACACCAAGTGCCCTACTTGCAGGGATGGTTCTGGGGCTGCATTCCCCAAACCTTGGGAACCTTCAGCCAGATTCAGCTGGGCTTCTTCAAAGTCAGCTAGTGTACTGAAGTACAAGATCACCTTACTCCACGGTGATTTGAAATTGCACTTAAAAACTCTATTAGAATTCATGGAGCAGAAAATGAACCCTGCCCAATTATGTATGAGCAAAACCCAAACAGCAGTGTGGGCCTCCGGAAGCTGCCCTGCAGGCCGTCGGGAGAATGGTTTCGGAGCCACTGCAACACTGGGTCTCTGGCCCTGGACTTCTCTGGTGACCAGGAGCTGCCCTGCCCCCCACACCCTGCCTTCCTGCGCTGGGAACAGGGTGGAGGCACCCTGCCCATCCTGCTGCAGGTGGGCCAGACACCCAGGGCTACGACGGGCGCAGAGTTTTGTTTTTCTTTATTTGTCTACATTCAGCTCAATTCAGATGTACTGCTTGAATGATGCAGACATACCAAAAAGAAAAAAAAAAAAAAAGAAACCCCACTCTTTCCCACTGGTTTTTAAAATAAAATCTTCACTTATAAAACTGAAACACTAAAGCATTAAAATACAGAAAGCTCGTTTAACTCACTTCACAAAAGCATTAACAGATGACGTATCCCTTCCGTGACTATTTAAAAGACAAACTGAGTTAACACTAACACCAATCGTAAATAGACAGAGGGATACTTAACTGCAAGAACTCAAAAAACTCTACTCAGACAAAGTTGTAATGGCAACTAACAAACCATTGAAGACACGGAGTCCCAAACACGGCTAAATATGGGTCACAGGACGGGTCACGGGGGTGACCAGCTGCACCTCACGACACGGCAACGTGGACAGGGGAGGGCGGAGGGGCCTGGAGAGGCCGGTTGACATGTTAACTGTGATGCATAAAACTGAATCTTACAACGGGAGGGTTAAGTGCAGAAGGTACAAATCTTCACCCCTCGGGGGCTTTATCTGTATTGGTAGTTCATGCTGTGGTCTGCGTTTCTGCCATAGCCCCCTTGTGATGACTGGTAGGAGCTGGGAGGACCGCTGTAATTCTGGCCGGACCCTGGAGAGTTGTAGTTCGACTGTGATGAGTAGCCTCCTAATTGAGAGAGGAATGGGTCAGAAGTGAGGGGCACAAGACCCACCCCGTGGTCAGTGCTCGGGCATCAGCCAACACTCAACAGAGCTGTGTCTGTCCATGAGATACAGCAGCAGAGCAGCCCTGGAAGTGCCACTTTGTTAAGTGCCTTTCCAGGGTCAGCGGGCCTAGTTCTCACATGAGCCCTGAGAGGTGGGGCCATCAAGCAGGGCTTACAAGGAGTAGGGATCTGTCCAGTCACAGATGCGCCAGCCACAGGAGCTATGATCAGGCACTGCCTGAGCGCAAGGCTGAACTCACCACCCCCAACCAGAGTTCACACAGCAGGCTATTTGGCCCTCACTGTTCTCAGCATTTTCCCCTGCTGCTGCCAACATTTACAAGAGGGCAATTTCTGGACTTCTCTAGCAGGGGCAGGGGGCTCAGGTTTGATTGCTAGTAGGGGAGCTAAGATCCCACATGCTATATGGCCAGAAAGTTTCAAGAAGTAAAATAAATTTGGGTCTTAAGAACCCCTGTGGGCTCTGTTGGCTCTGAGTTTAAGCCTCCCCTCACCCCACTGTGCCACCTGCTTCCCCAGGCCCACCTTGTTTGCCTTGGTATGAGGAGCTGCCCCCAGAACCTCCATAGCCCCCATGTGACCCTGGGTTGTAGGACGATCCGCCTGAGCCGTAGCTGTTCCCGCCGCTTCGGCCTCCACTACCACTGTAGTCTGGAGCAGAGAAGACAGTGTGGTTAAGGGGCTGTGGCCACGATGTGGCTGGGCATGCTAGGTTTACCCTTGGCTGAGACCATAGGCCTTTGCAGAAATCCCTGTTTTAACTGTTTGAACTAGGCAACCTGTCCAACCATGAAGTGCCAGGGGTCACTGGAGTCCTGTAATGGCACCACATTCTGAAGCCCAATTCCATCCTGCCTGCTCCAAGCCTCCTCCCTTTTCCCACCTGGCACCCAGCGACCCCTGCCGGGCCCACTCACAGACAGCACAGCTTCCTTAAGGACAGCCCAAAGAGGCCCCGAATCTTGTCGTGCTATATCTCCACAGGAGGCGAAGAAGGGGGCAGTAACTGAGCATCTGCTGGGGGCTGTCTCCAGAGCCTAGCCCTGGAGGTGAGCTCATAGCAGCTGGCCTGGCCTCACAGGCTCTATCTATTCTGGTGCCCCAGCCTCTGGAACCATGGAGAAGGCAACAAGGAGGGCACAGCAAAGACTTGGACTGGGAGACTCGGTGCCAGGGTTTTCCTGACGCCCGCCCTGTAGCCAGCGTCGCTAGGCTCTCCACCATGCCTGGGGAGGTGCTCTGCCAGCCAACTCACTGAATTTGCTCTCGTAGCTGTAGTCGGATCCGCCTCCACCTCCAGGGGAGCCGTAGGAATTGGAGTACGAGGAGTAGTTGCCTTGTCCGTGATTGTAGCCCTTCTGCTTGCCCTGTGGGGGTCCGTAGTTGCTGTACTGGCTCTGGCTGTAGGACTGTTGCTGGCCTTGGTGGGGCTGGTAGCCTGAGCCATATGAGGGCTTCTGTTGGCCCCCGTGCGGCTGCTTCTTCCCGGCGTGTTTTGGGGGCACTGGGGAGTTGTAGTTGTCACCTTGGTAGTAGGAACCGTAGCCAGAAGAGCCACCACCGCCCCCGCCGCCGCCACCACCGGCATTCCCCGAATGCCCTCCGTTGCTGTAGAACTGACCTAAACAGGAAGGCAGCAGGTCAGGCGGAGGAGGGGGAAATGGGGAAGGGCAGGAGGGGGTGGTTGCAGCTGTGGGCCCTGAAGGCTGACCCACAAGCCCATGGCCCAGGCCGGGACAGAGGGACGGAGGCAGGACAGCGAGGAGTGGTGGCTCCGGTCCATCAGGCAGCCTGGCTGGGGCTGGCCCCAGCCTTCAGCTCCACTCACCCATCAGCTGACGACAACAATGGATCTTTGCCAAGCAGCGGCACGACAGCAGGCCGACAGCAGCTTTTGCAGCAGATGTCAACATTATAGTGAGATGGGCTCCAAGCGCGGGATGACATTCACGACTAGCTTGCTGCTACCCAGATGTCCCCAACAGTGACAGGAAAAGCAAAGCCCCACAGAAGCAGCCAGCTCCGACCCTGTCCTCCTCCCCTCACCCCCCAACTCCCCGCTGTGCTGGGAAGAGGCTCGGCAGTCCAAGCCCTGTGACCTCAGGAGATATTCTGTAATGACGCCCCTAAAGCCAGAGCCATTCATGGAAGACTAGCTGGTCTAACCAGTGACCTGGGATGTCTCCCGGGTGTGACTTCCACAGCCTCATGGGGAAATCAAACACCAGAGTTCGGTTCCCAACGCCCAGGTGAGGCCTCCCACAGGGCACCCCCCCTCATTCCCAGCACAGCTGCCGGGCACAGGCGGGACCCAGTGGCAGGACTAACAAGTGTGCAGTGAGGCCACCACATTCTCAGGCCCTGAAGCAGAGAATGTCACAATGGATACCCGCCTCCCCAACGTTGGTCGCTAAGTATAGACCCTGGTTTGTTAACAGACCCCAACACTCAGATGGATCCATGGGGGATGGGCCTGATAAGGCAAGGTGATGGAAGGCGGAGGTCAGGTCATGTGGGTGGCTCTCTGACCCAGCCAGGCAATCCCCGACGTTCACGCAAGGGCAGCAGAGCCCCTGGGGCAGGCAGACCTGGGCACACTACCTCTGGATGGCTGCTGCCCCTGACACAGCCAGCCATTGTGTGTGCCCGGGATGGGGGAGGAGGAGAAGGGAATGCCCCCACACACCCAGTCCTTCCTTCCTATATTTAGCAGCAAGTCTCCAGTCTTTTGAATGAGGTGAATCTGGGAGTTCTCAAGGACCTTCCACCCACTGCAGATATATGTCTCATACCACTGTGTCTTGGGTGGTTTAGACAATAATTTGGATAGAGCTAATTTGCCACATAAGTTAATTTCCTCAAGACCCCTCCACTCAGCCCACCAGAAGGCAGAAACACCAGGGAGAAGGCTGTGTCCCCAGTGCGAGAGAAAACATGCTTTGGTTCCTGGAGGAGGGGCGGTACCCCCTTGAGACTCCCCCCTCCTCTCTGCAGCCCACCACTTCAGCTGCCCACGGCCTGCACTGAGCGCCTCCTCGCCCCTCCGCCAGCGTGGGGATGAATGAAGACGCCAAGGACTGAGGGCTTGTTACTTTAACATGTATTGATTAAAAAAAAAATAATAAAGGGGAGGGAAAGTTTTCAACGTCATTTCAGGATAACTATTTCCTGGTATAAAAAGACATTATTCTCAAACAATAACGTTCTTAAAAAAAAAATACATCATGCAATCAAAGTTTTCAAAAGTTTCACTGAATGTTTCAAACCCCTGGGAACAAACTATGGAATAACCGTTTTGACCAGTTTTTTTCCTCAATAAACGCAAAATCTTGCAAGTCAATGTGGAGGCAGGCTTTGCTGCAAGAATTGTTGATCAGAGCCAAAACCACACTCGTTCCCAAGAAGGGCTCCCGCCAGGAAACGAGGGTCTCATTCAAGAGCCAGAACGCCTTGGTGCACCTCTACATGCAGGGAGAAGCCCCAGCTCAAGCCTGCAACTTCCGGAGAGAGGGCAGTAGCTTTCCAGGCCTTTTGGAACCTGTCGTGGGAGCAGGCTGGCAGCACAGGGCCTGCTGGGGGGCTTGGCTCCTCACTGGAGAATTAGGCGCTATGTATTAGGCTCTTTCTACTTGGATATTTTTAAAGCCCCATTTAAAAGAAAAAGGGAAAAAGAAAAATCCTTAAGAATCCCATGCATTTGCAGTGATGAGTAGGACTTGCAAAATTCTACGTTCTCATTTCCTTAAAGCCTGTCTGTTTCTTGCACTAAGAGTGGAAGCACAGTTTTGATACCTTTGAGAGTTCACCTCTAGCTAAAGCAGCCACAGAATATCGCACTCCGGAACAAGAACCCACCAGAGCAGTTACAAAAGATGGAAGAGGTTAACTTAGCACAATGTACAATTCCCCAACGTTCCCAATGTTTCACATGCTTATGGAAAAAAAGGCAGATTGCTCTGGATTCGGATGTGGTGAAACTGTTACTGTCAAAGGCATCAAAGAGATTTGGGGATTTGTTAAAAGGTTAAAAATTCATACAAAACCTGCTGTAAATTAAGACAAAGGTAGATTAAAATGCATTATTATCTGTCTCTTAAATAAAGTAATGCTTTCCATAAAAAGCAAAGGTGGGCTTTTGCCTTGATGCTGACCAACGCTGGCTCTAGAATTCTGTGCAGTTCTGCACAAAAACGCATTCTCTGAAAAATTGTTTTCCACTTATTGTGAACTTCAATAGGACCAAGTTCAAAGGCAAATCACGATAAAAACTGCCATTGTCTTAAATTCTGCAGGCTAAGAGTTTCAGACAAGCTGCGGTGACAAGCCACGGTTGAGAAACCCAGTGAAGCACAGGGCACAGCACGGACACTTTGGGTTTTGGAGTTCGAGAAAATTGGAGTAAAAAGTTGATTTTGTGTGCAATACTTTTAGATGCTCTAGGAAGACCCAAAATCATGATAGCCGTAGCAGTCTGTGAAAAAGTCACCTACAAAAGGGGGAGACAGAGCAGAGAAAAAAAATTAGAATTCTTTTGAAAAAGGGCACAGAGCGCCACATTTGAAATTCATGTTTTAGATTTCTCTGCTCCTGTAACCCCCCAATGAAGGCTCCTTCTCAAGACAAGAGCTGTGCACTGTCAGGAAAAGCGTATTCACAGGTTTGGTGCTTCGCATGGCTTAAAGCAGAGAAATTTAAAATTTTGATTTTTAACGAATTTGCCAGTTAGTTATACAATGTGAGCCTTAACACTTATTAGAGAGTAAATTATGCTTCTGCAGCATGGGGGCGCTGGAGGACCACTTGCCCTAACACCAAGCACAGGTGCCAGCCGCCCATGAATCTCAGGGAGGCTGTTGCTGCTAATACTGCTGGGCCACCCTGCTCTAACTCAGGCCACGGGAGCTAAACTGCAGCTTCTTCCCAAGCTCAGACAAAGAGAAACACGCACTTACTGTAGCCGGCAGTCGCTGAGTTGCCTCCATACCCGTAGCTGCCATACCCGGCGCCTGAAAGGGAATGGACAAGGTCACCAGGGTGGGAGATTGTCTGCCCCACCCATGCCTCTTATGCCGGGGGTGGGGGTGGTGTTCCCACCCACCGCAGGGAGCAGGCCAGGCCCCTGGGGACAGTGCAGGACAGGGTCCTCACCAGCATTCATGTAGCCTCCATGGTTGGCACCACCGAACCCTCTCCCTCTCCCTCGACCACGGATGTTCCCTCCTCTTCCCCGTCCTCGGAGGTTAGGGGGTGGGGGTACTTCATTGTGCATGGGACCCCCCATGCCGAACCCCGGGTTATGTGGCTGGATGGGAGGAAAGACAGACAGCTTACATTCACCTCCCACTCAAAGGACCAGAGAACACCCGCCAAGGAGAGAACACCCAGAGAATTCAGGGCTGGACACTCACCTTAGCAGCAAATTTTGGGCCACCTCTCACAGGCACAGGGGCTCTCTTCTTCTTGTTGGCCTCCAGGGAGAGAGGGGCATCAGGGAACAGCTTTTCTAGTGCAGCCAGGGCGGCATATGCTTTGGCCACCTTTTTGTTTGAGCCAGCACCCTGAAACTTCTGGCCGTCCACCTCGACCTGGGAAGAACAGATGTGTGTCAGGGGTGACCCAACACCGACCGCCCTTGGGGCAGGGACCTCTCCAAAGACCCCAGGTCCCCATGGGAACCACTTCTGGGACCACTCACCTCCATGACGAAGCGTTTGTCGTGGCTGCCCCCTGTCTCTGAGATGAGTTCGTACTTGAGGCCACGCCTCTTCTCGTTAAGTTCCATAACAGGGTTCTTGCCATGCTTGGTCAGGATCGGCCCCTGCTGTTTTACGTTCTCAGGGAAAACAGAAAAGAACACCAACAAACTCAGCTAAGGTCTTTCCAACAGGTGGCAACCGCCCCTGTGTTAAGGGTCTGAGGCCCTCCGCTCCACTCACTGCTGCCCACCCCCTGGAAACCACCCGCGGGCTTGCCAGCAATGGGACCACCTCCCCCACGCCGTCTCTCTCAGGGTAACAGCCGAGCCTCTCGACTGCAGGCCTCCCAAGTGCAGCCCCCGGTGTTGGGTCAACGCCAGCACAGGCCTTGACAGCTCACACTTCAACTCTGCCCCCCCAGGGCCCTGGACTGGAAGGCTGTTATGCTTCTGGAGGAAGAGAACGAGGACCAGTGACTGTCCTTGTTCAGGGGACCCCAGGGCACTCCTGTGGGGCCTCACAGCACCCACCCTGTGCTCACCTCGGTGGTGGGATCAGAGGGGAAGGCAGCACTGGGCGTCGAGACGGTTTCCACCACAGGTGGAGGGGCCACCACGGCAGGCTTTGCCTCTGTCTCCTCAGCGGAGTCCTCCCCCTTGCTGGAGTCTCTGCCTTCAGCACCCGTGGGCAAGCCCATGTCCTGTAACACCTGCAGCGGGGGGAGACGCCATGTCCCCAGTGAGGAAGGGCTCGCCCAGACAAGAATTCTCCCACATCCAGCACCCTGAATCAGCAGCTCTTAGGGAGGCATCCAGCCAACTGGAGGCACTTCCCTGAAGCTCCCAAGACCACCAAATGCCCACCTACATTTGGAGGCCCTGCGCCCCTCAATGACGGCATTCTGGCCGTGTGTGCCTTGGCCACTGGTCAGGTCTCTGTTTCAGTGTTCCCATTCCCTCCCTCAGCCTCGTGCTTGAACAGGGGGAAGTGGCTCTCAATGGGTGTAAAGCTGAGGGAGGCGCTTCGCCGTTCCACCACATTGCCGGCCACACTCACCTTCACAGCCACGTGCAGCTTGGCTGTCTTTTTGGAGGGCCCAGAGGCCTCGAAGGAGCTCCCGTCCACCTCAACTGACATGGTAAAAATGGGGGCGTGCACTGGACCGGTCTGGGAAATCAGTTTGTACTGCAGCCCTGGTTTGAGCTGGTTCAGTCTCATCAGGGCATTCATTGCTTGTGGAGGCTCTGCCTTCTCCTCTAGAGAGAACATAGTAACGCCGCTCTAGAATGCCAGTCAATTCTGACCCTGACAGGGACACTCTCCTGACTGCCCCCCCCACACACCACGTGGTGGAATGGGCAGGAGACTGGGTGGCCAAATGTGCTGAAGGCCTGCCTGCCCTGCTATCCAGACCCATACCTTGACTGTGGTCACCAGCTGAGGTGCATCCATCTTAGTTGTGTTCCATGCCCATGCTAAGTTTAATCACTCCCCTTTATGGATCACAGCCTTGTCATGGCGAAGGGGCTTGCACAGCTCAAGGAAGCTATGAGCCATGCCATGCAGGGCCACCCAAGATTGATGGGTGGAGTTCTGACAAAATGTGTTCCACTGGAGGAGACTGGCAAACCACTCCAGCATTCCTGCTGTGAGAACTCCATAACCAATTACTCTCAAAAGGACTTCCACATCACATCCGAGAAAAACAGAACAAAAGCAGGTATGTCACCACTTTGAGCTAAACCTTCATGAAGCCAGATGGCAGCTAAAACAAGGACCATGCGTGAATGTTTGTACCTTTCTTCTGAATCTTCTTCTTCTTTTTGCTAGGAGACTTTTCCTCCCCATCTTCCTCCATGGGGCGTTTCATGGGCGTAATGGCGTAGGTGGTGCTTGGGGGTATTTGAACTGAAACAAGACAAGGACGGCAGCAGCTCAGACTCTAGCCTGTCCTCCGCCAGGAGCCCATGATGACATCGCCGTCTGGGCCCAGGCCCCGCGGCCTCCGTACCTGTGTAGTCCACTGGGTTTTCATTCTTTGGTTTCTTGGGCATCTTAGATGGCAGAGGGTCCATACCCAGTACTTTATGGAGCTGGCCGAACGCAGCTAGTCGCAGCGCGTGCTGGAGAAGGGGAAGAGGAATCTGACTCAGCCGCCCTGCACTCCCAGCCCTCATGTGTGCGCTCACTAATGCCTCCTGGAAGGGGTGGGAGCTGAGGTGGTTGCTAATGGTCTCCCCTATAACAGCAAGGGGTCCTCCGCCAGCCAGGGGAGGGCCTGATTGCCAGGGCCCAGCCTTGCTGTGGGGGAAGGCCAGCCTGTGACCACCCCCCTCAAAAGAATACAGGAGACCCCAACCTGGGGACTGGTTGCCACACGGAGCCACGGGGTGGGCCTGCGAGGGAAGGACCCCTGGAGCAGTCCGCACAGCAAATACGTCTCCCTGCTGAACTCGGGTGTCTAAAAACGGCACTCGAGCAGGCCAAGGGGGGGCAGGTGACAACCTCGCGTGGCGCCAGGGGAAAGAAGCAGCCCAGGTTGGGGCGCCCTGTATCAGGCCCGAGCCCCTGACCTTCGGGCCCCAAGCTGAGCCTACCCTGAGAATACCCAGTAATGGAACTGGAAGCCAGCGATTACAGACTGGGTAAGGGCTCACGTGGCAATGGCGACGACTATACCTGCGCACTCTGTGTGATATCTTCCCGTTGCTGTCTGTCTAGATGCCCAATAGCATCAGTGGCTTCTTTTTCACAAGGGTCATAAATGCCAGAACCATCTGAAGGCAGGAAACAAGGAAGATATGCAGAGGATTATCTTTTAGCATCTCGGAAGCGTGGTGCTGGGCTGAGGGAACCAAGTGCGTTACCCCCCGCGCCCCATCCACACCCAGCTCTGGAAAACACGCCGGGCTCAGTGACCCACTCGGCGACCAGCCCGTGAGAGAAATAAGCCACTTGTGTCTCAGAGCAAGGAGCTCGCGTGGGAGTGGGTCACTACTGCCCCGGATCCGCCCGGAGTCACAGCTGCGGAGCCGGCACAGGGCTGGATATGATGGTGCAAGAGGGTAGTCACATGCTTCACCCCTGGGGGGACACGGGGCTGCTGCTGCCCTACCCACTCAGGGGACCCGCCGGGAAGTGGCCTCGGGGCCTTGGTCCCTGTCCTTTCCTTTCCCTGCCACCTGCAAAGCACAAGGCCCCAACCTGGCATGACGATGCCCGAAGCCAGGCACTCCAGCACCCTCCGCAGGGCCTCGCCAGCACCCATGGGTCTGTTGGCTGTGCCGATGGACTTCTCACAGAGAAGCTCGAGGGGCTGAAAGGGAAGAGGGAGAGTTAGTCACCAAGTCCAGGAGGGAGCAGGCTGACTCTGAGGCAGTGTCCCCCTGTGTGTGTGTTTATCAGAGTCAAGGCCCTCCAAGTTCCCAAGCCAGATTCACAAGCCAGAGAAAGCACACCTAGGATGGGGCTCCACCATCTTCTCCGTAAAGGAAGTGATGTTAAGTCTCTTAGGCTGTAGGGGCCAAGAATTGAAGCTGTGTACTTAGGTACTTAAAATGCAGCATTTAGAAAGATAAAAACCAGGAGGGGATGTATGTATACTTATAGCTGATTCATGTTGCTGTACAGCAGAAACTCATACAACACTGTAAAGCAATTATCCTCCAATTAAAAAATAATTTAAAAAAAAAGCCATTCTTCACCATAGACTATAGAAAGAGGCAACTGGCCAAAATAGGCCTGTGGGCCTCAGTCTGCTGACCCTTGTCTCAGAGCAGCTACAAAAGCGTCTACACGGAGTGGAGCCTGTTCCAGTAAGTACACCGCTGGCTGAGCTGTGCATCCTCCTCTGGGTTCCTCTCAGCCCCACCCAGGGTGTGGCACTCAGCAGGAGCTCAACAAGCAGCTCTGATGGGATGCATCGGCCACACCCCAAGGGGCCACTCCAGCCTGCTGATCAGCAACACAGTCCTGGGGTCTGGGAAGTCTCTGCACACATGACCCAAGGTGACTACAGCTCCAAGGTGCCTTACCCATCCTCTGAGGGGACCCCAGGTGGGCACTCGGGTGCACAGGTCCCTCAGGACCCGGATGACAATGACACACGACTTCAGCCCGTTGGCTCTGGCCTGGAGGAACAAAGCACAGGCTCTTTACCCCAGGGCACCTCCCTGAACACGAGGCAAACATGAAAAACACAAGCCTCAGGGTGCTACTTTGTCAAGGGTAAACGAAGGTGAACGTTCACGACCATCAAGTGTGTGGTCGGCAGCAACTCCACCAAGTGGACAGTAATAACATCATTACTCTTGGCACAAAGCAGCAGCTCCCCACCTACTCGGTCACAAGCCTCCTGGGGGATGTGTCAAATTTGTCTATGCGTGCTCCTTTAGCAACCGCACGCCAGCAGTTGCTAAGTTCAGCACAGCGCTCTTCAACGTTACCAAAACTTTATGGTGAAAGTTAGCCAAGTTAAAACTTAGGAATTCTCTACCGAAAGACAAATAGAAGAACAAAATGCAAACCTGGAACCACTTGGCGTGTCGGAGGGACGCCAAGGCAGCAAGGCATTTCTGCCTGTCCAGAACGTCCGGGGGGTCGTTGACTGATAGCGTTTCTATTCATGGATGGAATAAGAAGACAAGGTACAGTTTGACCAAGGGGTTTCTGTCAGGTGGAAAGGGGATGTGGCAGCTTCCTAAAGGGCAGCTGAGGCTCCCAGAATCTCAAGTCCTCTCCACCCTTGACCAGGGAAGGAGATGCTTGAGCACACTGAACTCAGCCCCGAGAGGAGATTGTAAAAATCAGAGGCCCCCTCCAAAAAAAAAAGAAGAAAAAAAAAAAAACCAAAAAGAAAAACAAAAAAAACAAAAAGAAAAACAAAAACAAAGTGGGAAGGTACTCTAAAAGGAACAATCCCATGGGGGAGGGGGACAGATAGGTGGACCCTATCTTCTAATAGATGGTTACCTTGCTTCCTCTCCCCAGGATCTCCCAGTAAATGAGCTATGCTAAAAAATTCATTAGCAAAAAGAAAAAACAAAAACCAAAACCGGGAAAAAAAAAATAGGTGGGGGGAGTAGAAATGCACTCCCTCTCTGCCTCCCACAGGTCATCCCCTGAGGCAACCATGGCAAAGGGGACCACCTCCGCCCGCCAGGCGGGACTGCCCCAGCCCCAGCCCTTGACAGAGTCAGTCCTGTTGGTCAAAGGTCCAGCGTCCCTGAATTGATCAACTAGAGGGCTCTGGTGGTGAACCGGTATCGGAACCGAAGGGCACTGAGGAACCTCAACAAGGGTGCGCTTGAGCCTGTGCTGCAGCAGAACCGGGGCGTTTGTCGCTCCCACCACCTGTGCGTCAGGGGTTTGGATAAGGCCAGTCACCCATCCACCCAGAGATGCGCAAGGGGCCCTGGGCGGACTCGGAATCGTGAAAGCATGAGCACTGTCCGAGGTTCCAGGATTTGGTCTGAAAATTACTCCACTGTTAGAAAAAACTTTATCCAAAACTCTGCCCCAGCTCTCTGCATCTCGATCACGGCCACAGGTAACAGCAGCCAGTGGAAGAAGACAAACGAAGAGGCCCTGGTTCTACTGCAACACAAGCTGTTTGCACAAGTCCAACGTGATACTCATGCAGATACCATCTGGTTGTCTTCCGTACTTTAAAAACCCTACAGTCACCGGGGACACGCTTTTCCAAGGCCAGAGACTGGCTCAACCGAAAAAACACCTTTAACACTGATAAGAACATCCAAGGATTAGGGCGGTGCAATCCGCTCGGAAAAGTACTACTCACTTTTAGTGCAACTGTTTTTTCAACCTCCCAGAACGGAAACCCAATGGGAGATGTGAGCTCGAGTAAAGGTGGTCAAAGCTACACCGCTAGCCTTTTATCAGAGCAATCTAAAACTTCATAGCACATTTTAACAGTGAGGGGATACCACAGTGCCAACGCCCTGCTGGCCTTTCTCAGCCTCCCTACCTCCAGCTAATACTTTCTCCATTTCTTCTCTGACAACAGGGGAGGTCAGGTGGATGGTCAAGGACAATGGAGGCTCTTTTGTGTTTTTTATCACAATCGCAGCGTCATCAACAGACTGGAGTATTTCATACTTGTCATCTGTGACAGCCTACAAAAGAAAATGCAACTGTCAAACACTTGCTTCCCAAGACCATCAACAGTTCTTTTGAGCTCCTGATTACAACTACAGGCCAACTTCTTGGGTTGTGACTGACAGCAGCGCCTTCCACTAGGGGTCAGAACGCCCTCTTACTGGACAGGTCTTTGGCCATCTTCCAGGTACTCCAGGGAGGAGATGACTACTTAGCAGAGGAAGCTTTGTAATACAATGTTAAGAGTTAAGGGTCTGGGAGGAGATGGCCGTGTGAAATCCTCACTGTGTCACTTGGGAGTCACGTAACTTTCGACAGATCACTCCATCTCATCAAGACTGTGGTTTCTGATTTGTAAAACGGACTTAGGGACACGACCGACACCCAAGGCGGCAAAGGAACTGAACCGGACACGGCACAGAAAGCACAGCACCCAGGGCGGTGTGGGCAGCCAGCCACCGCTGTTTCCACACACGGATGAGCAGCTATCACAGGGCGTGGAATGAAAACTGCGGGGTGCAACAGTTTCATATGGCAACTATGAAAGCACGTACTTGCTGCAAATGCATGCTACAAGGGTCTATAAAATGACGTTCATGCCTGTAACTTCTGCTTTCTTCTTTATACCAGTTTATATGCCCTATAAAGAAAACTTGAGTATTTATGACTTTTGTCAAAGAGAGAAAAAAAAAGTTTCGGGGAGAACAAAACAAGTTTCGGGGAGAACAAAGGCACTGTAGAGAATCCAAGCTGACTTTGCTCCACCTCAGCATTATTAGACGTGCCACAGACCACTCTTGGTGGCAGGGCGTCCTGTGCACTGGAGGACCTCGGAAAGCCTCTCCAGCCTCCACCTACAGATGCCGGCAGCACCGCACCCACTCTGCTGAGATAACTTACACTACCTCTAAACTCACTCCATGTCCCCTGGGGTGCAAAATGTGCTCCAGTCAAAAAACACTCATCTATATGATAAATATATACTTTCTTGGGACTTCCCTGGTAGTAGAGACTCCACACTTTCAATACAGGGGGCGCAGGTTCAATCCCTGGTAGGGAACTAAGATCCCGCAGGCCGTGTGGTGTGGCCAAAAGAGAAAAACAGGGGTAAAAAAAACACCTTTGCATCTCTCCATAAACACTCTATGGAAATGGTCTTTCCTTTAGAAACATCTATGTCAACTTAATTTTCTACACTTAATATACTTTTTAATAGATAAAGATGGAAACTAACTTAAAAAACTATCACTAAAACAAAAACTTCAGGGCTGCCTTCCCTTTTAACAGCTCCCCAAAGCCTTTCCACACTGCATTAGCTGCTCATTTCAATTCTGACCTCTGTCCTGAATCCCGAGGGGTCAGTCACACGTGACAGGAGATTTACATGGGAAAATGAACAGTGTATCTATGGGGTGAGAATTTCTACTTTCTTCTTTTCTTATCCTGTGGCTGAATCCAGGGTAATGTCCCCAGGAGGCACTGAGAGGCAACAACACACAGACATTCTGAAGCCCAGACATCTCACCAGCCGGGGACGCGGGGTCAGTTACTGAGTTCCCCGCACCTCAGTCCCATCCACTAGAGTACTTAAGATGATCAAGCCCCACTTCAGTCATCATGATGAAATGATGTGTGCAGAGCTTGTCTGGCCTAGGGCCTGGTTCAGTGAATGCTCAAGAAATGCCAGAAGTTACTATTTATATAGTACTTCTGCAGTGAGGCAAATAAATTGGTTAAAAACAACTTTTTTGAAGTCCAGGTTTGCATAAAGGAGGAAGACTTGATAACTGAATATCCTTTGCAGCCACCTGCCCATCCATCCATTGCTGGAGTCTGGATGTGAAGGTCATGCCCAGTGCCGCCTGGTGCACAGTAGGCTCCCGGCCCGGCTGCCGGGCGTCTCTGCAGCATCCTGTTGGGCAGCTACAGAAATGTGAGAATGGCAGGGGCCAGGCTGGGTGTGGAGCATGCCTCCCGGGGCACAGCACAGTTGGTCATGTGTTTCCCTGACCACCCTGCATCCCCAGTGGAAGTGGGCACACTCACAGTGAGCTGGATGGCCAGGTTGTCAGCCACCTTGTCCAGGAGGGCAGTTGTGGGCTTCTCCTTACACAGCAGCACCAACTCCAAGTCCAAGTCCCCCTTGAGCAGTAGGCCCTTTGCCACGAGGCCAACACGCATCACTCCCCTCAGGGTTCTGGTCATGTGCTCTGTCTTCTGCTCCCTGAGAACAGCCCAACACAGGCCCAGTGAGATTCAGGCTGGCCAGAACCCAGGGGCGCCGGAAAGGCTGGCGTTTCTTAGAAAAAGGAGAGGCTCAACCCTGCACTGGCCAGTCTCCCTAGATTTAAGAAAAACACCTTACAAAGCCAACCTACCCAGCCCCTTCTTTGCCCTCGTCTTCCGCGGGCACATCCACATTCTCAGACTCGGCATGGTCGCTGCTGCCTTTCTCTTGCTCATCGATCCAGTCAGACACAGCTTTGAGAGCCCGCTCTGTGTGGGACACCATGTTCTGGACTGCCTCCAGCTCCTCTTGTGTTGGGTAAACGGAAGAGTGCTTTGCCATCACATGGCGATCATCATTCACAAAAATTCTCACTGGACGCTGGAGATGTGAAAACTTAGTTAAAAACGATGTAAGGAGACCAAGCAGCTTGATGCTTAATCTGTTCAGCTGTACAGCTCACAATTACACACATGAAAGTAAGACTATAGGAACACACCTGAAGGTCTGAGAAGGACAGCCGAGCATAGCAGCCGTGCTTTCTCTAGGCCACGGGAAGAAGGGGGCACGCTACACACTTCTGTATTACTACAGCTGTTACAGTACGCACTTAAAGAGTCTAATGAAAAATGACCATAAAACCAAATGCTCTGGGGAGGCAAGACAGGTGAAGGCTACTGAGAGGTACAAATTACCAAGTATAAAATAAATCAAAAGGACAAAATGTACAGGATAGGGAATGTAGCCAATATTTTATAATAACTTTATATGGAATATAAATATGAAATGACTGTTGTACACCTGAAACTAATATACTGTAAGTCAACTATACTTCAAAAAAAAAATCAAATGCTTTGGGGCAACACCACGAACATTTTTGTACGTGAATGAAGAAACAGTATCTATGATTAAGAAAATGAATTTCTTACCATTTTTACTTCACTTTATCTGCAGTGTCTGGAAATCAAATTTTTGCTTATCTTTTCAAATTGTGACAGATTTCCTTGCTGTTATCAATACTTCAACTATCTATAAGATCAGAAAATCTTTTTTAGTTTCATGTATTTCATCGGTGGAGGAGTCTGAGCAGTCAGATAATCCCGCAGGAGGAAAGCGATGCTGCCTCAGGAAGGAGTCTGTTAACACAGCAGGACACATCTCTATTTCCAAGTAATCACTAACCCAAGGTACAAACAACTAATTATAAAACTCCCCCAAAATGAAAACAGCTGGTTTCTAGAAGCCACGTTTGACTTCAGGCCCACACTCAAAATGGTTTTTACTTAAAAAAAAATCTCCTTTCAACATTTCGCGATATGAAGTATGCCAACTTTTACAAATAAACCTATTACCAAGCCTCCCCCAAATGGTACGGGTTAAAATGTTCAGCAAAATCTTGGGTGTCTGGAGAAGGGAAAGAGAAGGAAGGAAGGCGCGAGCTCTGACCCTTGAGGGTTATGAAGACGTGGAAGGAGAGCAGGAAACAGAGGGCCCCAGACAGCTGCTGTAGATTGGTGAGGCAGGACCTTCCAAAGCGCCAGGGGGACACGCCCCCACAGCACGTGGCCACCCCTGGGCTCAGCTCTGCAGTGGCTGAGACCACTGAAGAGGACAACACAAGTCTCCAAGACAAACACAGCTATAATTACAATTTTGGACTCTAAATAACATGCTGGCTACAACCTACTCAATTCCCACTCTGTGCAAACAGTCTGGTCCACACTGAAATCTTCCAAATGAGTAAACAACCCAAAAAGCCTCATCAGCAGAGGAGGCAACAGATTGACTCCACCCATTCCATCCAACCACATAACAGCTAGCCCCTTCCATCCACATCGGTTGTTACCAGCCAGTGCAGTAGGTTCATCTCAGAAAGGCATTCACTTCAAGGATAAACACTGACAAGACTAGCCCAAATGAGAATTTCCCATAATGCTTTAGGACTAGCTAACTACCATTGAAAACTTAGGGGTTGCCAACTAAAGCCTGAAAATCTAAGGGTGGAATGAGAAGTGATATTCCTGCAGAATCAGGCAAGACGACAGATGGGGTCTAATGCTTCATGACGGGGACTGAGAGAAGGAAGAAGACCACAAGTCCCCGGGCTCAGCCCTGGCTGTGCCTGAGCCCTTGGTAAGCCACTCACTCAGTAGTCACCAAGTGGGAGCTTTTGCCACTACCTGTGTGGCCTTCAAGTTCCTTGGAGGTTCCTTCAACCCGCAACATGGAATCTACTCCTCTACCTCTTCAAGGAGGGTGTGAAAATTAGATGAGTTGGCCTGTGGAAAGCATGGAGCACAAATCCCACAGACCCTAAAAAAAAAAAAAAAAAAAAAAAGCACTGACTTCTACTACAAGTACGTCATCAGGTTGTTGTGGGGGCTAATAATAAGCACATGCAAAAGCACATCCTGGATAAGGAATGAATGACACCATGGCTGTGTTTGAAAAGAACGTCTTTACCTCAGATACACATTAAAGATAAATTTATGGCTTAAACTACACGCCTGATTTTTGCTTGTTTTAAAATACTTTAGTGAGGGATTTCCCTGGTGATCCAGAAGGTAAAACTCTGCACTCCCAATGAAGGGCGTCTGGGTTCAATCGCTGGTCAGGGAACTAGATCCCACATGCCACAACTAAGAGTTCGCATGCTGCAACTAAGACCCGGCTCAGTCAAATAAATAAAAATAAATATTAAAAAAAAAACTAGGGGTGAGGTGGGGAGTGGAGAAGGGAACCCTAGGACAAACCAACACTGGAAAACGTTAATACCTTTTGAAGATGGAGATGGGTAGAATGGGGATCACTGTGCGTGTCTGAAAATTTCCATTATAGTTCTTTTTTTAAGTGCATAGCAAACTGAAGAATTCTTGCAAAAGTGCACCCATGGCAGGTAATCTAAAATGTAAGCCAAGTCTCAGAAAATAAATTCTAAACCGACAAGAAGCAGGCTGTCGGAAATCACAGCTGACTGGTGAGAAGCCCATGGTAAACAGTCACCAGTCCTGGACAAATCTACACTGCAACTTCATCAGCCTGATAAAGAAGGATGATGTTTAAAACTGCACTTAGTCAGAAGTATTCTCTGTGCACCTCCCCTGTACAGGCCCTGATCCAGAGGCTGGGAGGGTGATGAACACAGCAGGCAAGCCCCCAGTTCCTGTGGACCTGGCCACCCTAAAGGACAAATGCCTTCCCTCCAAATCCAACATGGCGCCAGGAGCCAACGCATCACCACTCTATACTTACCACTTCTTCATCTTAGTCTTCCTCCACCACAGACATCAGATACAGAGGCTTAAAAGTAACAGAGGGTTTAAACCAAGATCCCAGGGACCAAAGACCTTTTTATTAAGGGCTTTGTAGGACTGACACTGTCTAAAATCTTCTAAAAGGAGCTCCCAGAAGAAGTAGTTGATTCAGCACCTGATGCAGAACCATGGTAGGTGAGCCCGGGTCAAAATGCAGTATCAGAAAGCCAGGAAGAGACTTTCCTGGCAGTCCAGTGGTTAAGACTGCACTTTCAAGATCAGATGAGATTGGGCGCCTTCAGGCTGATATGGCTGGAGACAAGACTGTGCTTTCAAAGCATGGGGCGCACGCAGGTTTGATCCCTGGTAGGGGAACTTAATACCCCACGTGCTGTGTCGCATGGTCAAAAAATAAGAGTTGGAAAAAAAGAAAATAAAGGGAAGGAAGTGCTCAGTGATTACTGCTGGCATGTCCAAAGGATGAAGGAGCTGACTTGGGAGGGCTCCCACTAGCTATATTTGAGGCAACTGAGTATCAAAAACAAAAAAAAGGCCCATATGAAGTTCTCCAGCACAGCAAAAAACCCAAACTAAGCGGCAATTGTCTCCGTGGGATGGTGGCAGGGACACCTGGGAAGGGTGCCAGGAGCTTTCTGGGGTGGTCACAGTTTGCATCTGGATAATACTGTGGGGGATATGCATTGACCAAAATCCACTGAATGGTATATGCAAGATCTGTGCATTTATCTCAAAAGAAAAAAACCCAAAAAAACTGTAAGTAAATACTGGACTCTAGTTAATATCTAGAGGAAAGACCACAACTTTCTGCTACCTTGAAAAGTATCATAAAAATAGATACTGTTAACTCTAGGGCTTCCCAAGTGGTGCAGTAGTAAAGCATCCACCTGCCAATGCAGAAGACACAGGGTTGATCCCTCAGTTGGGAAGATCCCCTGGAGGAAACGGCAACCCACTCCAGTATTTTTGCCTAGAAATTAGATGGACAGAGGAGTCTGGCGGGCTATAGTCCATAGGGTCGCAAAGAGCTGGGCAGGACTGAGCACGTGTGCAGACACAAATTAGCTCTATTTCAATGAAAATAAAGTGGCTGAAAAATGAGAATACAGGAGAGAAGCGTGAAATACAACTGAAGTCAATGGCAGGACTCCGGTGTATAAACAGGCAAGCGTTGACCGTAAAACAGTGTCACTTTTTCTGTAAGTTTGAATCTTCTAAGAAAATGTTACAAATATATGACTAAAATGTATCCAGCACGTGAACAGTACAGGAGTCCACAATGATACTTATTTGACACCAATGGAGACATCCACACCCCAACTCCCTCATCCGAAGGGACCAAGGTTCACCCGGAGTTGATTCGGGGGATCTCTTCGAAAGATGCTATCTGACAAATCGAGACAGTCCAGAGAGAAAACTACCCTCGGACCGCTGGAGAACAAGACAGTCACTGTGTAGAACATCAGCCCTCGAGGACATCTGGCCAACCCCGAATGCTCCTGTCCTGTACTGCGGGAGGCTTCCATCCGCTGTCTTCACCCCTCAAACTCAAAGCATGTCTGTGCCTCTGCTCCAGCAGCTGCCTCCCTTGAGGCAGGCCCAAGAACGCTTCTCTAAAGAGACTCACTGGCTGAGGCCGGCTGTGACCACCACTCTTGGACCATCTGCGATCCTTCCACCCCCAGGCCTCCTCCTCTGGGCCAGAGCTTAGTGGCAATACCTCCTGATTCAGGGGAACAAAGTGACTAGACTACCTATTCTAGACTACATTTAAAAACTGGAGGCAGGAATTCCCTGGTGGTCCAGTGGTGAGGACTCTGTTTTTACCACCGAGGGCCAGGGTTCAAGGCCTGGTCGGGGAACTAAGATCTCATAAACCACAAGGCGTGGGCAAAAATATTTAAATAAATAAAAATGAAAAACTGGAGTCAATGCGTTTTTGCTGAACGGGCCTCGCTTGTCTCTGTGTGAACCCAGATCTGTCATCCAAATCAGCCTATCAGAAGCCAGCTGCTCTGGTCCTGAATACCAGAGAATCCATCTCTCCTTTTCAAAACTGTGCTGTCAAGAAGCCCACAATACCCACCCATAAGCAACACTCCACTGCCCCCTGACAATCTTAAAGACAGGCTTTGAACTGCTCTTGCCACCTCAGTCAGAATTCAAACCGGGTCCAAGATGAAGCCTGATTTTTACCAGCCCCCAGCTTCTCTGAAAAGAAACCCAAGAAAGGAATGAGCAAAGAGCGAAGAATCAGGATCTTAAACTACCTGTGTGGTTTGGGATGTTCTAACCCACAGCGATCAGGTTTCCTTCTTTTGTTCTCAAAAGCAGCCCACCCACAGCATGCAGAGTTAGAGAGGTTTAACAACACGCAGCGAGAGGACCATCTTTCTGACCTCTCACTAGCTGGAATATCCCAATCATGACGCTGGCAGTTGGGAAAGAAATGTGCCCAAGTCAGCATGTGTGGATCAACAAACGTTTGTAGAACTGAATGAACAGGTGTGGTGACAACACCCTAACAGGTATGGCCCCCACCTATCTTGCAGAATAAACTGCACCCCCTCACGGCCATCCAGGGTATTTCACCAAACTAGAGCCCTGGTCACTCTGGGAATACCCCTCTTGAAAGTTAAGTTAGTTGCCGTCGTGTCCTACTCTGTGATTCCATGGACTACAGCCTGTCCCGCTCCTCTGTCCATGGAATTCTCCAGGCAAGAGTACTGGAGCGGGTTGCCATTTCCTTCTCTAGATACTCCTCTTAAAGAGACCTAATTAGGTTTTGAAAGACACAGGACCCAACTCAGCTGCTGATTCCCGGACCTCTGGAGATACAATCCTACGTGGAAGTGAAATAATACACACATGCAACTCTTCAGTGACTCTTAAAAAACTATTAGAGATTCACATCATCAAGGACATATGGAAAATAACTTAAACAAAGCAACCCAGCCAGAAGAGGCCAATCTAAAATCTGATTACAGATGCCACTCTGAGAATTTTTCAATTCAAGACAAACCTTAAATCCAGTGCGATGGTTCCCAGCTCTGTCTGCAACCGTGTTTTTGCTGGTCCATAGGGAGGTATAATGAAGTAGGAAATGACAACCCACTCCAAGATTCTTGCCTGGAAGATTCCATGGACACAGTAGCCTAGCAGGCAGGCTACAGTCCATGGGGTCGCAAAGAGTTGGCCATGACTGAGCACAGCAAGCAGGGAGGTATAAAGTTAGGAGTAAAGATTTTTCTCAAATATTTTCTTTCTTTGGCAGTGTAACATGGCATTCAGGATCTTAGTTCCCCAACTAGGGACTGAACCCATGCCCCTTGCAATGGAAACTGGGAGTCTTAACCACTGGACTGGCAAAGTAATCTTATAAATATTTTCCATTTACAGGAATGTCCTTTAATCTTATTTTCTTTCTAAATGTTCAGTGTTAAAACATCCCTTTTGCTTTTGAAATGATGGTGATGGCAATGGGTAACTGATTAAAAAAGGTTTTAACTGGCAGATGCAGGTTGTTTCCCAAAATGTTTCTGGAACTCTTAACTGGCCCGTAAGACCTAGGCCTCCAGGCTCAGTGACACTGTGGAACGCCCGAAGGCCTTAGAAACACAAGCCCAGGTTTGCGCCCACTTGGGTTTTCCAATCTGGCCAGTGTGGAATCTTCAACAAATCACTTTATCTTTTCAGAATTGGGTCAAAAATGAGATTGAAACACCGCCTATATCTCTCAGTCTCAAACCATAAGGATTACTGAGACATGATGAAAAAACGCCCTACCAGCTGAGTGCTTAGTCGATTTTGACTCTGCCACCCCATGGACTGTAGCGGGTATCCATCTCCTCCTCCAGGGGATCTTTCCAACCCAGTGATCTAACTCTTCTCTCCTGCATTGGCAGGTGGATTCTTTACCACTAGTGGCACCTGGGAAGCCCTATCAGCTGTAAAACTACAAATGCAAGATGCTGAAGGAGTCATTTCAGCTACTTTTGGATGAACCAATAGAAATGTTTTTTAAAATCTGCCTGTGAGAAGACATGTCACGGCAAAAAGGTTTAACAGGATTCTAAGTGGGGATTATCAAACTCTCTTTGCAACATGCCCTTCAGGCAGCAGAGTAAGTCATGTTAGAAATCTGAGAGGGAGAATAGAGACAACTTTCCCACATGTCCCCATGGGGAAAGCCTCAGATTTTTAAAAATCAGTTGCTAATTAAGGAAAAATCAAAAAATGACTGCGTCTCAAAGGATGTTAAATATTAACATGCAGATTGTGAATTATTTTAATGGGTAGGGGTTTCTTTTTTAAAATATTTTATTTATTTGGTTGCCCCGGGGTCTTAGCTCCCTGAACAAGGATCGAATTAATGCCCCCTGCAGTGGAAGCGCAGACTCCCAACCAGTGGACCACCAAGGAAGTCCCAAGAGTTTCTTTTTTAAATGAAACTTTTCATCTTGTAGCTTCTTATGCAGCTCTAAGAACAGAACCGTCTCCCAAGTTCTCCACTCAGTTTCCCCCAATGGCAACATCTTGTCAGAGCTGGAGCACTATCACAATGGCAATCCTGATACTGACACAGGCACAGACTGCTGCGGTCACAAGGACCACTCCTGTTGACCGTGTATAGTCACACTCACCGTGCAACAGTGAACACACTGTGTATGGTCAACCGCCCCCCACCCATGCTTAACCCCTAGCAACCACTAATCCACTGAAGGTTTCTGTAATCTTGGCATTCCAAAAATGTTATATAAATGGAATTGTAGAGCTTACGACCTTAGGATGAGCTTGTCTCATGCAATGACTGACTCAAGATTCATCCAAGTTGTGTGTGTACTGACAGCTTGTTCTTTTTTATTGCCTCGTAGTATTCCATGATAAGGAACCATTCAGCCACAAAAGGACAACTGGGTGGGTTCCAATTCTTGGCTATTATAAATATTAAGTGCCACTATAAGCCATGGAGCCAGGCTGCCCATTTCCATATTAGGGAAATTTGAAGTTTTTTTAGAATTATGAATACATAGTAAGGATTGAGTGAGTGAAGTCACTCAGTCGTGTCCAACTCTTTGCAACCCCGTGGACTATAGCTATCAGGCTCCTCCATCCATGGGATTCTCCAGGCAAGAATACTGGAGTGGGTTGCCATTTCCTTCTCCAGGGGATCTTCCCAACCCAGGGATCAAACCAGGGTCTCCCGCACTGCAGGCAGATGCTTTACCGTCTGAGCCACCAGGTACTGCCATGCTGCATGGCAAAAACTCTACATGTGCCATGGAAAAGCAAGCCCAACTTGCAACATTCATCCTTTAGACATACACATACCTCATGTACACTCTGATAGGAGGAAGAAATCAGTTCAAAAGAAAGCAGCAAAAAAGCCAAGTGGCCTGGAATATTATTCCAATAAGACCTTATCCTTGAGCATGAACTACAATACCAATGGAGATAATATGAATGGCTGTTTCAAGGAAAATTACCCTGACCCTCAAACTGCCAATAGCACCATTTCTCATGAATCATCTAAGACTATTCAAAAAAAAAAAAAAAAAACTGGAGCAAATTTACAGACTGTACTAAAGGGACACATATTCAACTTTGTAACTAAATGATCCTTCGTGATCATATACAGACAAGAAAATAGCCCTTGGTCAATAAACTCATTTCCCCATTAAAACTAGTAGCTACATTTTCAATTTCTTCACTACACAGACATTCAATAAGAAAAAAATTAAATTTCAACTAGACACTATTTCACAAAACATCTGAAAACAGCTGATGAAAAGATGAAAAGTTTGATCCCTGGGTTGGGAAGATCCCCTGGAGAAGGAAATGGCAACCCACTCCCATTGTAATTTATAACAGGATCACCTATCAAGTGATGTCTAGGAAAAATCTCACAGGGATTTAGCAGAACATAAGGTGGCAAGAACCAATTCATTTAAAAAAGTCAGCACACTCACAAGGCTCCACAACAAACACACACCCACCCTGCATTCACTATTATTTCTGTGGTGTTAGCACTACTGAGGCAGCACCAAGCTGCCCTAAGTGACAAAGAGGGAAGCTAGCTGTTTCAGCCAAAACTGTCAAATGCTGGGCACGACACTAAAGCCAGCCTTGTCCCTTCAGGACCCTGAGCCCATTTCACTAACCAACAGTGTGTAGCCTCCTGTCGAGTCACTTGTTTAGTTGCTAAGTCCTGATTCTTTGGGACCCCATGGACTGTAACCTGCCATGCTCCTCTCTTTATGGGATTCTCCAGGCAAGAATACCAGAGTGGGCTGCCATTTCCTCCTCCAGAGGATCTTTCCAACCCAGGGATCCAACCCGTGTCTCCTGCACTGCAGGCGGATTCTTTACTGCTGAGACATCAGGGAAACCCCATCAAATCACCAACTGCCTCTAATTCTAAATCCTTCCACTGGAAGCAGAAATCAAATCTTTCTTGCCCAGGTCTTTGCTAAAATAAAAAGAAGCCAATATACAAAGCTTAGAAAATCTAATTCTTCAGAAAATTCAATGCAGGCAATATTCAAATAAAATTATCACCATTTTGTGGGCCACATCTGCTAATACTAGGTGGTGACACTTCACACATCTTTCAGAACTGCACATAGTTAAAAGCAACTTGATGACAAAATGTAGCACGTGGGCAAGTCCAAGGTCATAAAACCCCAAGTTTCTGGGGGAAAAGAATCATTCTTCTAAGATGTAAAAGGTGAAATCTGGAGGAACTGGGGAGAAAGATGAGAAAAGTTAAGAGGGAGCTGTCTCTGCCCAAAGAAAACTTCTAAAGCCTTTCTCAAAAGCAAGAACATTTCCAACTCTCACATCCTGCTAAAGCCCAAAGACAGACAAGATGCTGCCTGTATTTACCCCAAAAGAAGAGACTTATATGACTTGGAAGGAAAGTTATGACCAAGCTAGATAGCATATTCAAAAGCAGAGACATTACTCTGCCAACAAAGGTCTGTCTAGTCAAGGCTATGGTTTTTCCAGTGGTCATGTATGGATGTGAGAGTTGGACTGTGAAGAAAGCTAAGCGCCGAAGAATTGATGCTTTTGAACTGTGGTGTTGGAGAAGACTCTTGAGAGTCCCTTGGACTGTAAGGAGATCCAACCAGTCCATTCTGAAGATCAGTCCTGGGTGTTCTTTGGAAGGAATGATGCTAAAGCTGAAACTCCAGTACTTTGGCCACCTCATGCAAAGAGTTGACTCCTTGGAAAAGACTCTGATGCTGGGAGGGATTGGGGGCAGGAGGAGAAGGGGACGACAGAGGATGAGATGGCTGGATGGCATCATTGACTCGATGGATGTGAGTCTGAGTGAACTCCAGGAGTTGGTGATGGACAGGGAGGCCTGGCATGCTGCGATTCATGGGGTCGCAAAGAGTCGGACACGACTGAGCGACTGAACTGAACTGATATGACTTGTAGACAGCTTGTTCTTCATCAGTGACTCACCCCACTTGTCCCTATCTGGCGAACTTAACCAGGGGTGCATGACACCATATTTGTGACATCAAAATATTGCCAACCACTCTTGCCAATGTCATTTTTTTTTTAATAAGAAAAAATTAAGAAAAAGAAAAAACAGTCTTAGATTTCTCATTCCCAATAATATGGGCATCTCCTCAAGTATCCTGGAAGATAAAGGAATTTTTCCCTACAGGCACTAGACAAGTCGAATCAGGAAAAGGAAACAAAAACTGCAAAGGGTTAGGTACCACTCCACTCCAGGGAGAGGGTGATTCCCAGGCTGGCCCAAGCTCCAGCAGGGTAGGGAGCCTCTGATAAATCAGTGCCCAGTGTTGGCAAGGCCACCTCTGGCAGTAATTGCCAGCCTCCAATCAACTCAGACAGCGCTAGGGTCTGCAGAGATTCTATTCACAAAAGCCAGGGACCAAGAGCTGTCCACATGGCCAAGAAACAACTCAGGACTACTGTCTGGAACAGTAGCACTTGCCTGTGCCCTGGGGCCTTTCCACCGCTATTCCAGCTGTGAATGAGCTTCAGATTCCCACAGTTCATTCACAGTCTGAGCGGCTGCTGTAGCCACATCCCACGAGACCACACACAAAGCATAGTGGCAGCCGCTGGGAGCAACCGAAGAGATTCCCAACCACAGACACTTGAGGGAAAGAGTAAGTCCTAAATTTTGAGAACCAACTTCAGGAGCACCTTGTGTTCTCCCATGGATTCCAAATACGCCACCAGACCACTCATTTTAAAGAGATCACAATCCTAAGCAATAACAAAAGATTCAGAATCCCTGGAATACCTGAGTCAATTAAAAGTTAATTGATGCTTCCTTGCTGATCAATCAAATCCCCTAGGCAGAATCCCAAGCAACTTTCAACCAGTTCTAGAAATGTTAAGAAAAGATGGCCTACTCTTTTAGACAATGACTGGGGGAGAGCATGCAGATGACTGTACACCCCGAATAATACCCCCCCAGGCGTAGTATTATAGGACAGAACCTCAAGAGCAATCCTAGGAGTCTGTCCCTCAACTACTTGAGAAAATAAGGCAGAAACGGGTTTCAAGCTCTCATGCGTCGGTCCCCATTTTGCAGATAACGGGACACTCAAATATCGCACCAGATCAGTTTTGGGAGTGAATGCAAGTCCTAAACAGTCTGGGGGAAAAAAAGCCTACATCAACGAATCGCCTGAAGAGAGAAAGCTTAAATCCTCCGCTAGAATTGGTTCCTAATCTAGGGGAGGGCTGGCTAGCCAGCGATTTGAGGACCCCAAGCAGCTTTCCCTGCAATCCACCTAAGTATGGATGGGGTTCCAGGGAAGGGGTATGCCTCTCTGCCCCACATAAGGACAAAGGAGGAAATGTTTCCCGCCTCGGGAACCTGGGACCCTCCTGAAACTCGGGGCGGGACTGGGACAAAGAGAAGGAGAGGTAGAAGGGGGGTCGTCCTTGCATCGCGGGTCAGGATGCTCCGGGCCGGAGGGGGTGTGTGCTCCAGGCACGTGCGCGCGTGCGCCGCAACAGACAAAGCCCGGCCCGGGGGAGGCGGCGGCTGGGGGCCCGGTGCGCGCGCACCCCCCGCGAGAGGCGCCGCCGACGGCCGAGGGGCCGCGAGGGGGGGCGGATGCGCGCGCACCGGGCCCTCGCCGCCGTCGCCGCCATTTTGTTTCCTCGGCACAATGGGGGAGAGTAACGGCCGAACGCGGGAGCGAGGCTGACAAGGGAGGAATGGGCCAGGCGCCGGGGCGAAAGGACCGGGCGGAGGCGAGGAGCGCGGGGCGTCTCAGGCCTTGTCACGGCTACTCCTTAGCGGAGCCCGCGCTGAGTGGGAGGACCGACAGAGGGGAGGAGGAGAGGCGGGAGCGGGCCCGGCCGCCGCCACATTGACGCTTACCTCGTCCGCGTCCCCTTCTCCGACCGCAGCCGCCGCCCTCCTGCCAGAGCCCACCGGGGTCTCCCCCCAAAAGCCACGCGGTGCGCACCGGGCTGCTGAGTCCAACTGCAATGGCGAGAAGAGGAGGAGGAGGAGCCGGGGCCGGGGGCGAGCGGGCGGGCGCGCGCCGGGGAGGTGCGAGAGCACGTGACCGGCCGGAGCCCCGCCCCTTCGCCCCTGCGTTGCCGCTCGACGCAGGCCCAGCCGGAAAGGGAAGGAGGGACAAAGACAGTGAGGGCCCTAGTCACGTGTCAGAAACGTAGCTGTTACGTGGCGTCGGACCGGTTCCCCCGCCCCTTTCCATGGCTCTGCTTGATCATGTGACAGTGGCAAATTCAGAGTTCTCCTTGGCCACGTGACAAGGACTTTTGTGCCTTTACCTTGTCTGATTCGTAGGCCTGAGTCATGTGACAGTACCGGCGCTCTTTTTTTCAATGGCGGTTTTTGATAAGGCCTTACCAGGTGATGCAGGTTGAGGGGCGGAGCCTCCTGCCGCTGCTAGTTTACACGCCTGCGCGGACGCCATCTTACACTCGAAGTACGTTGGCGGAAACGACCCTTAGAAGCAGGCGTGTCAGCATCCTCGTAGCGGCTGGGTCTCGGTAGCGGTTTCATCGTTTCTAACCGAGGCGTTCCGGCGAAACTTTCTCCACACTGTCCGCATCTTCACGAGAGGCCGGGCAGACTCGAGGTGCCTGTGCGAGCAACGGCCGGGCCGAGCTCCTCGTTGCTGTCCCTGGACTGGTCAGAGCGAACACCTCGGGTCTTTGGTGTTAAAACTTTATCCGATGTAGCGCCCGGCCGGATTGCCGAGCCTCCGAAGAGCAAAGCCGAGTCGGTCGGGATCTTCCAGTCCCCCCTTCGCAGATGGACAAACTGACGCCGGATCCAGAAAAAGACCGGACTGGAGGCTTCCCGGTCTTTCGTGGGAGAGCAGGGGCTGCGACAGTTGCAAGGCCAACTACATCTTGGGGCTTATAAGTAAAGTTATCCGGGACCCAGCGCCTTTTCTTTACAAGCCTGGTCTCGTTGACTCCTCCCGAGCGCTTTGTGAGATCCCTGTTGTACAATATACCTAAACTAAACCCCGCTCCCCTTCAGTGTCGGCGTCAATTTCCTGGAGAAGGCGAGAAGTCGTTTAAGATTTTATGCCCTAATTTTGGATCTTCCTTACAAAAACGTAAGGAGGGAGCGGCTAGTTCAGAATGCAAGAACCAGTGTCGCCCGAAGTTTGAGTCTCCAGGTATGACCAAGAATGGTACACTTCCCTGGACCTCCGTATCGTTATCTTCAAAATGGTGATGATTTTTGTTAGAAGTACCTAGCACAATTCTTCGCGCAGAACAAATGCCCCAAAATTATAGTTATTGTTAAAAAGGTAAGGTGTAAAAATATGATTACAGAATGAGTGCATGCTGTACTCATTAGTTTTCATTTTTATTTACACTTAGGGTCTTGAACCAATGATTATTCACATAATACAAAATGTCAAATGTGCAAAAGTATGTAAGAAAACGGAGTCAGTTTGCCTCTTCCAGACACTGTTCTTGGCAACCACTGTAAAGTTTTTCGGTGTATCTGCAGAGATGTTTTATTTATTTTTATCAGTGTTTTTCACGTAAATGATAAGCATTCAACATCTTGCCTTCCCCACCCCACCCTAACTTGGAAATCTTTTTTAAATAAAGCTTTAGGTTGAAGAATGTTTTGGTTAAATTAATGGGATATGTATTCAGACAAAATTAGCTAAAATAAGTTTAGATTGTTCCAGAGCACCATAACAATAGAGCTGATAATTTGGCTTTAGCCGGAAGTTAGAGATCAGATTTCTTTGGAAGGAATGATGCTAAAGCTGAAACTCCAGTACTTTGGCCACCTCATGCGAAGAGTCGACTCCTTGGAAAAGACTCTGATGCTGGGAGGGATTGGGGGCAGGAGGAGAAGGGGACGACAGGATGAGATGGCTGGATGGCATCACTGACTCGATGGACGTGAGTCTGAGTGAACTCCAGGAGTTGGTGATGGACAGGGAGGCCTGGCGTGCTGCGATTCATGGGGTCGCAAAGAGTCGGACACGACTGAGCGACTGATCTGATCTGATGCCTCTGTGTGACACTTGAGGGAAGATGCACAGAGGTAGGGCAACTTGACCAAGCTAACAGCGCTACCAAGTGGCAGAACGAGGAAGATTTCTAGTTTTCTGACTCTCAAGTCCTTAGACCTCTCTCGGAAGGGTCCCAAGGTTACATTTTCTTTTTTGGCCAAGTCAGTCAGCTTGCAGGGTTTTAGTTCCCTGACTAGGGTTCAAACCCGGACCCCCATCAGTGAAAGCACTGAATCCTAACAACTCATAGGAGGCAGCGTATTCCCAAGATTACATTTCTGAAAAACTGGCTTTTGAGTATCTCATTCTTCTAAGGCTGCTGCTGCTGCTAAGTCGCTTCAGTCGTGTCTGACTCTGCGACCCAATAGACGGCAGCCCACCAGGCTCCCCTGTCCCTGGGATTCTCCAGGCAAGAACACTGGAGTGGGTTGCCATTTTCTTCTCCAATGCATGAAAGTGAAAGTGAAGTTGCTCAGTCGTGTCGGACCTCAGCGACCCCATGGACTGCAGCCTTCCAGGCTTCTCCATCCATGGGATTTTCCAGGCAAGAGTACTGGAGTGGGGTGGCATTGCCTTCTCCGCCCCTATTAAATCTCTGATATAGGGGCAGATAAGATCATGACTAGGCTTCCCTGGTGGCTCGGTGGTAATGAATCCACCTGTCAATGCAGGAGACTTAGATTCAGTACCTGGGTGGGGAAGATCTGGCAGGAGAAATGGCAGAAGATCTGGAGAAGGAAAATGGAAACCCACTCCAGTGTTCTTGCCTGGAAAATCCCGTGGACAGAAGAGTCAGACACAACTTAGAGGCTAAGCAACAACAGTTGCTTTACAGTGTTGTGTTAGTTTCTGCTGTACGGTAGGGTGATGGGTTCATACATATGTACTGTTCAGTCACTCGGTCGTGTCTGACTCTTTGCGACTCCATCGACTGCATCACACCAGGCTTCCCTGTCCTTCACTGTCTCCCGGAGCTTGCTCAAACTCATGTCCATCGAGTCGGTGATGCCATCCAACCATCTCATTCTCTATCATCCCCTTCTCCCGCCTTCAATCTTTCCCAGCCAGCAGCATTAGAGTCTTTTCCAATGAGTCAGTTCTTTGCATCAGGTGGTCAGAGTACTGGAGCTTCAGCGTCAGTACCTCCAATGAATATTCAGGGTTGGTTTCCTTTAGGATTGACTGGTTTCATCTTTTTGCAGTCCAAGTGACTTTCAAGAATCTTCTCTATAACCACAGTTTGAGAGCATCAATTCTTTAGCACTCAACCTTCTTTATGGTCCAACTCTCAGGTACACAACTACCGGGAAAACCATAGCTTTGACTATACAGACCTTTGTCAGCAAAGTGATGTCTCTGCTTGTTAATATGTCTAGATTTGTCATAGCTTTTCTTCCAGGGAGAAGAAGATTTCATGGCTGAAGTCACCATCTGCAGTGATTTTGGAGCCCAAGAAAATAGAGTTTGTACTTGTTTTCATTTTTTCCCAATCTATTTGCCATGAAGGAATGGGATTAGATGCCATGATCTTAATTTTTTGAATGTTGGGTTTTAAGCCAGCTTTTTCACCCTCCTCTTTCACCTTTATCAAGAGGCTCTTTAGTTCCTCTTGATTTCTGCCACTAGGGTAGTGTTACCTGCACATTTGAGATTATGTACGTATATATGTGTGTGTGTGTGTATATATATATATGTATATATTCTCTTGTTTAGATTTCCTTCCCATTTAGGTCACCACAGAGCATAGAGTAGAGTTCCCTGTGCTAAACAGGGATCATCAAAAAAGCAAGAGTTCCAGAAAAACATCTGCTTTATTGACTACACCAAAGCCTTTGACTGTGTGGATCAAAACAAACTGGAAAATTCTTCAAGAGATGGGAATACCAGACCACCTGACCTGCCTCCTAAGGAATCTGTATGGTCAAGAAGCAACAGTTAGAACCAGACATGGAACAACAGACTGGTTCGAAATTGGAAAAGGAGTATGTCAAGGATGTATATTGTCACTTTGCTTATTTAACTTGTATGGAGAGTACATCATGCGAAATGCAGGGCTGGATGAATCACAAGCTAGAATCAAGATTGCAGGGAGAAATATCAATAACCTCAGATGAGCAGATGACACCACCCTTATGGCAGAAAGTGAAGAAGAACTAAAAAGCCTCTTGATGAAAGTGAAAGAGGAGAGTGAAAAAGTTGGCTTTAAACTCAGCATTCAGAAAACTAAGATCATGGCATCCGGTCCTTTCACCTCATGGCAAATAGATGGGGAAAAAATGGAAACAGTGACAGATTTTATTTTTCTAGGCTCCAAAAATCACTGCAGATGATGACTGCAGCCATGAAATTAAAAGATGCTTGCTCCTTGGAAGAAAAGCTACAACCAACCTAGACAGCGTATTAAAAATCAGAGACATCAGTTTGCCGACAAAGGTCTGTATAGGCAAAGCTATGGTTTTTCCAGTGGTCATGTATGGATGTGAGAGTTGGACTGTGAAGAAAGCTGAGCACTGAAGAATTGATGCTTTTGAACTGTGGTGTCGGAGAAGACTCTTGAGAGTCCCTTGGACTGCAAGGAGATCAAACCAGTCAATCCTAAAGTAAATAAGGCCTGAATATTCATTGGAAGGACTGAAGCTGAAGCTCCAATACTTTGACCACCTAATGCGAAGAACTGACTCATTGGAAAAGACCCTGATGCTGGGAAAGATTGAAGGCGGGAGAAGGGGATAACAGAGGATGAGATGGTTGGGTGGCATCACCGACTCGATGGGCATGAACTTGAACAAGCTCTGGGAATTGGTGATGGACAGGGAAGCCTGGTGTGCAGCAGACCTTGGGGTCACAGAGTTGGACACGACTCAGGGACTAAACTGAATAAAGTGTAACTGTGTCAATCCCAGTCTCCCAATTCATCCCACCCTGCTTCCCTCCTTGGTATCCACGTTTGCTAAAACAGCTTTCAGTGAGCAAGGTAACTTCCTGGAGGCGACACCTGAGCTGAAAGCAGGAGGATAAGGAGCTAGCTGTGAAAAGAGCCAGGTGGTGCCAGGTTTCTGGCATAAGCCCTGGGGCCAGGGCGGTTGGATGAGGTCAGCCTGAGCGCATTAAAGAGGGCAGATGGGGCAGGGCCCTGTGGGTTGCTTTGGCTTTCACTCAGTAAAAGGGATCCGTGGAGGGTTCTTGAGCAGAGGAAGTGTGTGAACTCAGATGTTTGCAGGAGCCCTTCTGGGCCTGTGGGAGAAACTGAAGGAATGGGGGCAGATGAGTTGATAATGAGGGTTGGGAGCTGAAAATATGGAGAGATGTAAACTGGTTTGGGCTTTCCAGGTGGCACTAGTGGTAAGGAACCTGCCTGCCAACGCAGGAGACACAAGACTCAGGTTCAGTCCCTGGGTTGGGAAGATCCCCTGGAGAAGGGCATAACAACCCACTCCAGTATTCTTGCTTGGAGAATTCCGCGGACTGAGGAATCCGGCAGGCTTAGGGTCGCAAATAATCAAACACGACTGAAGCAAGTTAACACACAAGTAGGTTTAGGAGCTATTTTGGAGGCGGGGTTAACAAGAGATGGCGGTAAGAAAGGAATAAACCCAAAAGATTGAGGTGAACAAGCAAACTAGAGTGTCTGTACAGGATAGAAGCCGAGGGCTTTGAGGCAATGAGACTTAAAACTTCTCATCCCCTTTCCTGCTGGGCGACCTTCAGAGACATTGCCAAACTTCCCTGCCTTAATGAGTGGGGACTGTATGTGTGCGGATAAAGAGTACTGCAAAAATGGTAGCTATTTACAAAAAAGGCAACGCTGGGGGAAGAAAGAAAATTAACAAGGTGGAGCAGTTGGCCCAGAGGTGACAGTGACAGGGCTGGCACCAGGGGGCAGTAGCGAGCAGGGTGGGGCGGCTTGGCCGGTCTGAAGCCACTTAAACTAGATTGTGGTGCCCAAGTGCTGGGCCCAGGACAAAGCATGCCTGGGGGCACGTGTCCAGGCGGTGTGCCGAGGAGGTGGGCAGGTCACTGCCGCCTTTTGGAGTTTGGGGATCAGAGCCTAATAAGGGGTATTTGTTCAGGAGAAACCTGAACGACTGCATGGTAGAATTCAGTCGGAGGCCAGCAGACAGCGGGCTTCCTGCCCTCCCTCCTTCCCCCTGGAGAGAGTCGCCCCAGCTCGGAGGATCTCAGGGCAGCTGAAGCTGGGGTTTCCCCCCACCAGCCTCCCACTCTCCCCGACAAACACTCCAGGCCCAGGCGCTGTACAATAGGCACTTTATTAGTGGTTGGAATGCAGTTACACATAGGGGTGTGTGAACAGAATCGGGGAGGGGGCAGGCAGGCACAGGAGACAGAAACCCCAGGGTGGGATTTCTCCAGATCCCGGATTGGGGGGCCTTGAGATATGGCGAAGGGAGAACGGGCACACCAGTTCCCCCGAATTCAACACATTTGGCAAAAGGATCCTCAAAGCGAGGAGACTGGGGGTGGGGGGTGCCCATTTGCCCAAGGCATCTACCCCTATCCCCCCTTTCTTCGAAATTGTCCCTTGGGTGGATTCAGTTTCTTATCTCTCTTACAAAGAGAGGTGTGTCAATAAGTGGCAGAGAAAAGGGGAAATTCGGCCCGACTCAGCCAGCCAGCCGGTTTCCATTAAGCCGCTATTAGCAACCTACTCCCTGCTCCCCACCAGCCTACCCCCAGCCTCCCTGCCCCCAAAACCTACCTCCCTCTTCTCCACCCCATCAACACCCCAGCTACTGCCTCCTTGGCCAGGAGACACCCCTACCTGGGCACACACAGCGACACCCGAGGAGGGGACATAAGGAAGCATTCTTTAGTGGCCCCATCTCAGCCGTGAAGACAGAGAAAAAGCTAACAGACCCTTTAATGCGTGTCCAGGTTTAAAAATAAAGAAATGCCTGCAGTGGCCAGTAGCCAGTTGTTCAGCCTGGAGAAAGGGTTCTGGCATCCTGGCCAGAGCAGACGCAGGTTGCAATGGCCTTGTTGCAGCCACCGCTGTTGCAGACACAAATACTGTCCTGTTGTAAGAGGGGGCAGGAACCGCAGGGCAGCCCACAGAGGCCCCTCACATGTTGGATATTAAGAAGCCCCACCTGGCTTCTCATCCCGGCTGGTGGGGGGCAAAGTAGTGAGGCAGGGAGGTGCCCAGAAAACTCCGACTGGCCCTTGGCATAAGAAGGTGATGCCCTAAATCCTGCAGGTTCCCTGGTGGTAACTGGATGATGGGTGGGGCAGGAAGGGGGCGGCAGTGATAGGACTTCAGGTCAGCCCGATGGGCTGGGGGTTCTGACCCAGCTGCCCAGCACCCATTGCGAAACTTCCAGGGAGGGTGGGGGCGGGGCCTCTAGGCCTCCGCCTGCCTCTTGTTGGTCTTGTTCAAGATCTTCTTGAGGGTGAGAGACATGAAGTAAGGCCTCTCGGGCGTCCCATCGTTCCTCTCCAGGTCCTCCACTGTGGAGAGAGGCCCCAGAGCAGGAGGCATGAGGGGAGCCCATGGGCAGGGGCACCAGGGGATTGGGTGGGTGGGTGGGGACTGGGGTGGGCCAGAGAGAAGCCTCAGAGGGTTAGGAAGCAAGAGGCGCTGGGACTGGAGCAGGGTGGGAATGGGGGACGCACACACACACTGATCCCCACTCCCAGGCCCAAAAGCCCCGCATGCACCTGCCCTGATCTACAAGCCAGCCTCCCTCTCTACTCCTCAACTTCCGCCCGCTTCCCCTCCTCCGCACTCCCCTTCAACAGGATGTCTCTCAGCTCGGGCGACATGAAGTAGGGTCGCTCCTGAGAGCCGTCATTTCTTTCCAGGTCCTCACCTGGGCTCCCCCAGGAACCAGCAAGGGGGAAAACAGGGTGGTCAGGAAGGGAGGGGATGAGGGAGGTTCGGGGCAGGGGAGGTTTCAGGGAAGCCAGCAGGCATGGAGGAGAGGAAGAGAAAAGAAAAAACAAAAAACAAAAAATAGACGGAGAGACCAGAGTTAGTGGCAGCCACAGATGTCCCCCACAAAGCCAGAAACTCCAAAGCCGAGGGCCCAAAGGACAGTGTTCCAGCTGCAGCCTGACCAAAGGACAAGAGGATGGAGCAGCTCTGAACGCCAGGGAGAAGCTGGCGGGGGGGGATGGGAGGTGGGGCAACCTGGGGCCCTAGGGACAGCCAGGCTCTGGGGAGGCCGCGGGCACCAGGTGGGCAGATGGGAGTCAGGGCCCAGCAAGGGTCGGGGGTGAGGGGTTACTCACAGAAACAGAGGAAAAGTGTGTCCACACACATGCCATAGACACTGAAGAAGCCATGGGCGATCAGGTAGGAGCCAATGACCACCGTCTGGGCAAAGGACAGACAAGCTGTTTCCACCCTTCTGCCTAAGGCAACCTCTACCCACCACCTCATCCCTTCCCAGCTAGCAGCATGCCATTTCCCTGCTGATAAGCCAGCCCCTCATTTAAAGCCTTTGGTTGCATTTTTTAGGGAATAATAGGTTTTTCCAGTATTCTTTTTTCTTTTTAATTTTTTTGGCTGCACTACAAGGGGTGTGGGATCTTAGTTCCCAAGCAGGGATCGAACTCATGCCCCCTGAATTGGAAGCAGAGTCTTAACCTCTGGACCGCCAGGGAAGTCCCCAGTGCGTGACAGCTGTAATGCCCACATCCCTATTAGACTGTGTCTGTCCCATTTATATCCCCCAGCAACCTGGAAACTCAGAGGGCCTTGGTAGGTACTTGATAAACATTGATTGACTAAAGTGAGCAGATTAAATAACTTGCCCAGAGTCACTCAGACTAGCAAACAGAAATAAAATCGAGGTCACTGGGCTCCAAGCCCTGCACTCAGATACTGTACTGCTCTTAGGGTGGTGACCTAAACCCCCAGCCACGGCCCCATCCTCTGCCTGCTCGATCTCCACCTCCTCATCCCTTCACTCCCTCCACACCAACCACACTCATTTGCTCACTGTCCCTGGCATAGACCTGCCTCAGGTGTTTGTCCCCTCTGCCACAATATTGACTGCATCTCTTTCAGATCTTAGACATGACATCACTTCCACAGGGAAGCCCTCTAGACTCCCACACCTGCCCACATCCTCCACTGCAAGCTCTAACACTTGGTTCCCTGTAATTCTTCTTCTGGAACGTACAACTTTGCAAGCATACATCTAATTTGCATCATCATGGGCATGTGGAATATGTGGGATCTTACTTCCCTGAGCAGAGATCGAACCTATGCCTCCTGCATTGGCAGCATGGAGTCTTAACCCCTGGACCACCAGGGAGCTGCCATGTCTATTTACTCCTAAACTGTAAGGCCTTTGAAGGGAAGCCGTCCCAGGTCATGCCTGAACATGGTTGTGCTAAGTCGCTTCAGTCGTGTCTGACTCTTTTTGTGACCCTATGGACTATAGCCCACCAGACTCCTCTGTCCATGGGATTCTCCAGGCAAGAAGACTGGAGTGGGTTGCCATACCCTCCTCCAGGGTATCTTCCTGACTCAGGGATCAAAACTGCATCTCCTTTAACTCCTGCACTACAGGCGGATTCTTAACCACTGAGTCACCAGGGAGGCCCCGGAACATGGTTGGTACTTAATAAACGTTTGTGGCCTGAGTTAATCAACCATTCCCCACCTCTGCTTCCATTCACATCTGTCCAGTCAGAGGAGCCCAGGCGAGTCCCGACATCTCCTTTCCCCAACCCCTGCCCACCCCCAAAGGTTCATACCACTACAGGGACCCAGTAATAATTGAGGGATGGTGCTGTGTCCTGCACGATCCTGATTCGGTGAGTGAAGAAGAAGAAAGCCAGGATCCCTGGAGAGCAGAAGGAAATGGAGATGGTTGAGGGTTCTAGATAAAGGAAATGCTTCCCCCACCACCAAGAAGACCCCAGAGAAGACAGTTATCGTAGAAGACATGGGGGCCGATAGCAGCTCACAAATGGCCTCCAACAGTCTCCGAAGCCAGACAGCACTCACCCACGCTACCGACTATCAGAAGTTTGCCCAACAGGAAGAGGAAGTCGGTGACTTTATCCAGGACAGCCACCCTACAGGGCACAGTAAGAAGCAGACATGAATGCTGGCTCAGGGCCTGGGGGAGGAGGGAGGTGGCCAGAGAAGGGTGTTTTTCCCTGACCTGATGATGTTTCTCATGAGCAGGAAGAAGGCGTTTCTGGCTGAGGTGCAGAAGTTGGTGCCGTAGATGGCAATCTGGAGGGGGGTGGGAGCGATTGATCAGCCCCACCGGGCCAGGGAATAAGGGCTCCTCCAGCTAGAAGCAGCTGGTGGGTTAGTTCCTGGTCCCAGGCCTACTCACCATGATGTAGGCGTTTCTGTTGAGGAATTTGATGAATTTCTCCAGACACCAAAAGCAGCATTTGAGACAGCTCATGAGGAACTTTGCAAACTTGTTCTCCGCCGCTGGTAGATGAGAGAGATGCAGAGGTGAGAGGAAACCCCACTCGGCCTGGTAGGAGCCCCTACTTCCTTGTTTCACACACTTGGCAGAGTCCAGGACTCTTAGAGCCTCCTTCTCGAATAGACAAGGAAAGGGAGACTTGATTCAGAACCCTCGGGGTCCTGCCCCGCACGCTGGTAGGAACCAACAGTGACTCTCAGCCCAGTCCCCCAAAACAGGCATTCAGCCCAGCCTCGAAGATAGGAATAAGTGACAACCCACTCGGCTACCCTGGTCCTGCCTCCCAGGCAGAAGCCAATCCTTAAGACCTCCTTGGCTCCACCCCAATATACAACCAATCCCAGCCTGACCGTCTCTTCTGGAACCAATGGCGGCCCCGCCTCTTGTTCCCGCCCCTTCAAAGGAAAGAACTCCTTTCAATGGGCTCTTCCAGCCATTCCAGCAATTTAGCCCCACCTCCCTCCAAGAATCAATCCCAATCTACTCCCTTAGCCCCGCCCCGCCATGGGAATCACGTCAACCACCCGTGGGCCATACCTTTCAAGCGCTGATCCAAGTACTCCAGTATCACTCGGATGACCTGCACGATGGCCAGAAGGAGGGAGCCAAAGGCCAGGGAGCCTGTGTGATACCTTTGAGCCGAGGGGGTGGTCAGTGGCCGGGCCAGGCCTCTTCCACTCCATCTTACCCCCACCCCCAGCCCACCTGGGTCCCCACCTGAGCGCCCGGCCAAAGGCAGAGAAGAGCGGGAAGGCAGGCAAATCATCCGGCTTGTTCATGGCCCAGTAGTAGGAGGCAAACGCCCCGGCTAGTGTGACCTGGCCCAGTGCCAGCACGAAGTTGGCCAGCCAGAAGAACATGAAGACGTTGAAGATCTGCAGGCCCAACAGGGCCCGGTGGTAGGTCGATTCACCACCATAGAAGGCGAACTGGCAGTGGGCTCCAGGACACAGGCGGGATTCATTGGAGGAGGGGAAGGTCTGTGGGAGGGATGCAGAGCCTGGTCATATCATAGGGCCTTGTGGTTCAGAGTGGGCTCTGGGCATCAGGTCCAGGTCAGGTGGACCATGGGGTGGGACAGGAGTCATGAGGAACTAAGTCAAGGAACTAGGAGTTTACAAGAAGGGCTTGCAAAAGCAGTTCTAAAAGCAAGATCAGAGATCATTGTCTCAATGGGCATCAGGGAGGCAGGATAAACTATCATGAGGATCAATGGAGTGGCCATGTAGACAGATCACAAGTGGCAGAGATCACTATGAAGACCACAGAGGGCAGGTGAGGGGCTTGTGAAAAGCAAGGACAGGGTTCTGGAAGCAAGAACTGGCCACCATTGGGTGAAGAGAGGGCTGCAGTAGCAGGAGACAAAGTCAAGGGTGGGGGGAAGGTGAGTGGATCAGCACTTAGGGAGTAGGGGGGAGTGGGGGCCAGGCTGGATCTCCTCCCCCCACCCCATGCCCCCTGCATCTGGCACAGGACATACAGCAGGCGTCAAATGTTTGCTCCAATGGTCCCCAAGTGGGAACAAGAGATTTCAGATCATCTGTGGGCTATCAGAGAAACAGCCATCCCTCTATTTGGGGATACTCACCTCGGGGTTGCAGGTTTTCCCAGCAACTGGGCAGCTGGTCTCATTGAAGATCTTATAGACAGCTTCGTTGGAAGTGGACAGGAAGCTAGAAGCTTGTTAAGGAATCTAAGTTCAGGGCTTAGGGACCACAGGGGCGCATAGAAAAAGAATCCATTCCCACACCAGGTTCTGGCCTTGCCCCCAGGCTGCGGGTCATCTCCAGGCAAATTGGGCACTTTTAGCCATCCCTGGGGTCAGAAACCAGGATCTGATGGTGGATACATAGCAGTGCTAGCCCAGTAGGCGATGCAAAGGCACAGCAGGAAGAAGGTGACCAGTGGGTACAGCAAGGAGCACATCACGTATCCCACAGCCCTGGAAAGAGCAGAGGCACAGACATCAAAGCCCGAGCAGCCCCCACGACTGCCCCAGCCTGACCCTCTGGCACCCCAGCACCCACCTGCTGGCTTCTTTGATGAGTGCGATGGCAATGAGAATTCTCTTCCGTAGAAAAATGAGCAGCAAGATGATAATAACCTCAACGATGCTCAGAATGATCACTGTGGGGGGCAGAGGGTGAATTCAAGTCTGCCACCTGCCTGGGCTCCCCGCTCCCTCCCAGGCCTCACCGAGTGGGGAGCTGGTACTCACTGAAGGCCACCCAGGTCTGCCGCAAGTGCAGGTACACTCGGAAGTCCGTCTGGAAGCCAAGGTCCACCAGGGAGACGTCAGAGCCGGCCTCACCACGCAGCCGAGCATACTCCATGTAGCAATGCAGTATTCCTGCTCAGGGGAACCACTGTGCTCACTGACCTCAGCCCAACCACCGCTCCCCCAGCGCTGTAAAGCAGGTACAATCATATCCATTTAACAGAAAACAAAAACCACGGCTGAGAGGGCGCTGCTGTTGCCTCAGGGCCTTTGCACTGGCTGTTCCTGCTGCCTGGTTCAGTCTCTCCCCAACTGGATCCCTTACATCGTCTAGTCTCTGCTCTAAAGTCACCTTCTCATGCAACCTTCTAGGATCCCTTCCCCCCTTTAGAATAATACCCTTTTACACTCCAAATTCTTATCCCCCTTCACTGTTTTGACATCCCAGAGGTTATCTGGTTTGTTTCTTGTCCATCTTGCCCATACCCCCCTGGAATATAAACTCCACAAGAGTAAGATTTGTCCTGGTGTATTCATTGCTGTAAGCCCAGGACCTAGAAGACTGCCCAGGACATAGTCATTCAATACAAGATGGATGAATGAATGAGTGAGCAGGTATCAGGGTTGTGTGACCTGAGGCTTTCCTGACCCCTCTTCATGCTCAGTTGCTTCAGTCATGTCCGATTCTTTGAGACCCTAGGGACTGGAGCCCATGGGATTCTCCAGGCAAGAATACTGGAGTAGGTTGCCATTTCCTCCTCCAACCTGACCCCTCTGTAACAATGATTCACAGGTGGGGAGGGAGGACATGGGTGCTAACATCCAGTGGGGCAGCATTAGGGATTTTCAGCATTCTCTTTAGCTCTCTGTAGAAGAAAATTATAAAGTACAGATAACATACAAAAAGCTAGTCACTGGGGATTTCCCTGGTGGTCCAATAGTTAAGACTCCAAGCTCCCAATACAGGGGGATCAGGTTCAGTTCCTTGTCAGGAAACTAGGTCCCATATGCCACAACTAAGCGTTCGCATATCACAACAAAAACATCCCTTGGGCCCCAACTAAGACCCAGCACAGCTAAGGGTAGTAACAAGATGGTAATGCTGGTGATTTAGTCGCTAAGTCACGTCCAACTCTTGCAACCTCATGGATTGTAACCCATCAGGCTCCTCCGTCCATGGGATTTCCCAGACAAGAATGCTGGAATGGGTAGGTAGCCATTTCCTTCTCCAGGGGATCTTTCCAACCCAGGGATCAAACTCAAGTCTCCTGCATTGCAGGCAGTCTCCTGCATTGCAGGTGGATTCTTTACTGTGGAGTCACCAAGTAACAAAGGCAATAAAACTAACTATTTAAAAAACAAAAACAAAAATGCTAACCACCTAAACTGCCAGCACCTAGCTAGAAACCACTAGTAACATGAATATTTTGGGAATTCCCTGACAGCCCAGTGGTTAGGACTTTGAGCTTCCACTTCAGGGGCCATGGGTTTGATCTCTGGTTGGGGAACTAAGATCCTGCATGCTGCGCAGTGTGGCCAAAAAAAAAGAATTATTTTAATGTCTGTGTCCCCAGTTTAGGTTGCGCATCTGGCAAAGTTTAAATGAATAAACAGAACATGAAGCACTGTGTTCAGAGTCACAGGGCCCTTCCCCATCTCATTTACACCCTATCTTCTCATCAAGTCTCTGAACCGGTAAATACTAATTATTCCCATTTTATGGAGGAGGACATTGAGGCATGGGGAGGCTGAGTCACTTGCCCAAGGTCATAGAGCAAGGAACTGGAAGAGGCTGTATTCAGACCCTGGGCTCTCTGGTGCCAGAGCATGTGGCCTTAACCACTGTGCTAAATGGTCTACTTGACGATGACTTTGCTGTCAACAAAATACAGATCCAGCCCTGTTTGGGAACATTATGATCTAACCCATCGCACATAAATGAGCATGGAAGTTGTTTCCAAGTGTCTGCTCTCATAAACAATGTTGAGATGAACATCTTCACAAATATTACCAGTGAAAGACATAGAGAATGTCTGATGGCTCAGGAGAATTTTTTTTTTTTTTTTTGGTCATGCGTTGCAGCCTTCAGAATCTTAGTTCTGTGATCAGGGATCAAACCCAGGGCCTAGCAGTGAAAGCGCAAGTCCTAGCCACTGGACTACCAGGGAATTTCCTCAAGAGACGATTCTGGGTTTTTTTGGCTGTGGGATATGTGGGATCTTGGGCTTCCCAAGTGGCACTAGTGGTAAAGAACCCACCTGCCAATGCAGGAGACATAAGAGACACGGGTTCGATCCCTGGGTTGGGAAGATCCCTTGAAGGAGGGCATGGCAACCCACTCTAGTATTCTTGCCTGGAGAATCCCATGGACAGAGGAGCCTGGCGGGCTATGGTCCATAGGGTCACAAAGAGTCAGACACGACAGAAGTGACTTAGCACTGCATGTGCGATCTTAGTTCCCCGACCAGGGATTGAACCCACGCCCCCTGCATTGGATGCATGAAGTCTTAAGCACTGAACCGCCAGGGAAGTCCCAAGAGAAGATTCTTGATGGGTCAATGACAGCTCCAAGGGCACAGGAACTTTGCAGACAGTGGGGAGGGGAGGACACAGGGAGGGAGAGACTTACCGTAGCCTAGGACCAGGATCACCATGACGATCATCACCCAGACCATAATGCCAGCCAAGAATCGGAGCAGGATGATGAACAGGAGGCTCAGCACCATGGCAATAATCAGGCCTCTGAGAGAGAAAACGGGGACATAAGTGGATCCTGATCCCCTCACCAATCTCAGATAGGGTAGCTTACCTTCCCTCTCAACTTACATGATAATCCAGTACCAGGAGACTGTGTAATCTTCAAATATCCTCATGGCCAGCTGCCGAGCCTCCAGGATTCCACTGGCCTTCCTGAGGGAGGGCAGACAAGGCTTAGGTAGGATCCCAATCCATGACTGGGCCAGCCCCAGGGGATGCCCTGTTCCCTACCCAACCCCACCCCCCAGGAAAGCACAGCGCTGGGGTGATGGGTCGAGGTCCTCACTTGGCGCCTTCCACCAGCTCCGTGATGTTTTTCCGAGAGCCAAGCCCATCCTCGTAGGTTGTCTCGTTGCCCACCATGAGGATCCCCTTGTGGGCATGGACAGCCGGGAAACATCGCTGGGCAACTATACGGAGTTGGAGATGGGACCAGTCAGGTGGAGCCCCTGAAACCCCCTCAGGCCCCTCCAGAGCCCATGGGATCCCAGACTCACAGGGTTTGCTGGGAATGAGGACAGCGGGGCAGTCTCCATCTCGAAGGACTTCAGCCACACCCTGCCAAGAGACAGCACGTGGTCGATCCTGAGGGCCAGTACTCTGGACCTGCCTTTGCCCAGGCTCCCTGGACAGTTATCCACTTACCTTGTTTTTCTGGAAGCCAGGTAAACAGTACTGCTTGTAGTACTCAAAGTCCTCAGATGCATGAGCATTCAGGTAGGTGAGGTAACGGCTGGGACATTTCTCCACACAAATCTTGGGAGGGGTAGGAGGCAGGGGTTGGGTGGGGTCAGAACAGACACCTGATCCCCTCTTAGGACAGAGGTCCCACCCTCCTCCCCCTTATTCATCGAGGGGAGAAAGAGGGCTGGGAGAGAAGCTACTACTAGAGGAGGAAAAAGGACCTGATTGATGTAAGCAGGGGGCGGGGACAGGAAACAGGAGGAGAGGGAAGTTACCTGGGGGGTGGGACACTGGAATTCCAGCAGGACCAGGGGGCTAGCACACTTCACGATGTTGAAATAAAACAGGAAGGGTTTGTTCCTGGGGTTGGGGAAGGGAGACGGAAACTGTCAAGACTTCTCCATCAGCCTATATGGAATTTCTTAATGAAAATAGAAATAACAACCATAATAACCACAGCAGCAACTTCATGCCAGGTGCTGTTTAAGCACTGGACATGCACTGGCTCATTTAACCATCAGAAGAGTCCCATGAGAGTGGGAATGTCAGCATCCCCATTGCAGAGATGAGGCCCAGAGAGTCTGAGACACTTGCTGTAGGTCACACAGCCAGGGAATGGCACAGCTCATTTTGAGCTTGCCCATTTGCCTCACCTGACATCAGATCTAGGACTGTCTCTTCTCTGTCTCTCCCCTAATATATGGGCCACCAGAGGATAAGACTCTGAATGTCTCATTTAGAGCCCTGTCCCCAGGGCCTAGAACAGAGGCTGGGGATGGTAAGAGTTTTATAAATACTTGTTGACTGGACTAGTGGATTGATGGAGGTGAGGGAAGCCTAGAACCTTCTCCCCAGTACTGAGGAAGCTCCCTCCAGACCCAGTAGGCCCCAAGGAGCCACACTCACTCATTCTTCGTGCCCTTCTGCCCGCAGAATTGGCCTCGGCTGTCAGTGGGGTAGATCACCTTTCGAGGGTCTCCATGGGTCCAAGCTGTGGAGGGATCCAGGAATGTTGAGGTGATGGGACTCCACCACCAGCTCCCCTTTTGCCTTCTGCCCCAGACGCTGTGGGCTGCCCACACACCCAGGAACCGCCACCCCATCCCCTCCTTCGCTTACCTATGATGCCTACAGCTACATAACCCACAATAGCCAGGAAGAGGAAGACACAGCAAATGATATCTGTGCAGCCTCTGTGGAGGAAGAGACCGTATCAGTGTGGGAGTACTGGTGCCCTGGATATCATGGACCCAACCTGCCTTGTGCATGCGTCCATGCTCAGCCATCAGTCGTGTCCGACCCTTTGGTACCCCGTGGGCTGTAGCCCGCCAGGCTCCTCTGTCCATGGGATTTGTCAGGCAAAAACACTGGAATAGTTTGCCATTTCTTCCTCCAGGGGATCTTCCCAACCCAGGGATTGAATCCAAGTCTCCTGCATTGGCAGGTGGATTCTTTACCTCTCAGCCACCTGGGAAGCCCTGTCCTGCCTTGTAAATGTACCACATCCAGGTGTTATTTGGACACACGTTCCTGAGTGGTACCAATGCTGTATATTTTAACTCTTAATGCCTTTCATTGCAGCACTATTGACAATAGCCAAGATATGGAAGCAACCTAAGTGCCCATCCATAGCTGAGTGGATAAAGGTGTGGTATATGTGTATACAATGGAATATTACTCATGTGTGTGTGTCTGTGTGTGCATGCACTCAGTTGCTCAGTCGTGTCCAACACATGGCGACCCCATGGACTGTAGCCCGCAAGGCTCCTCTGCCCATGGAATTCTCCAGGCAAGAATACTGGAGAGGATTGCCATTCCCTTCTCTAGGGGGTCTTCCCAACCCAGGGATTGAACCCACATCTCCTACATTGTAGGTGGATACTTTCTCTCTTTTTTAAAATTTTATCTTTTTTTTTATATCTGTAATTTTTGTATGTGCATTCTTTACTGCTGAGCCACCCGGTAGCCCTGGGATATTACTCAGCCCTCCATGAAGAATGAAATCTTGCCATTTGCACAACATGCAACAGACCTGGAGGATATTCTGCTAAGTGAAATAGGTCAGACAGAGAAAAACAAATAATGTATGCTTTCACTTATATGTAAAATCTACAAAACAAAACAAATAAACAAAACAAAACAGAAACAAACTCACAGATGCAGAGCACAAACTGGCAGTTGTCAAGAGTGGAGGTAGGTGGGGGAATGGACAAAACAGGTAAAGGGGATTAAAAGTTACAAACTTCTGAAGAGGTACAAACTTCCAACTACAAAATAAATAAGTCATGGGAATGTAATACACATAGGGAATGCAGTCAAAAACATTCTAATAACACTGTATGGTAATGGATGGTAACTGGTCTTATTGCAGTGATCATTTCATAACATATAAAAAAAACTGAATTACTACCTTGTCCACCTGAAACTAATATAATATTGTCTATTAATTATAACTCAATTTTAAAAAGCAAAAAATAAAAAATAATTTTAATACCTAATGCTACACTATCCTCAATGCAGGTTGCAGCATTGTTTAGCTCTCTTTTGATTAAGTGCCGATTTCACTACATCCTTACCAGCATTATGGATTAATGTTTTTTAAAATTTAAGCTATTTTGTGGTGATCATTTTGCAATGTACAGAAATACTGAATCACTATATTATGCACCCAGAATTAATTAAGTGATGTAGGTCAGTTATACTTCAAAAACAAAGAAACTAATTCATAGAAAGAGAGACCAGACATGTGGTTACCAGAGGTAGGGTTTGGGAAATGGAAGGGGGTATTGGATGAAGGTATTCAAAAGGTACAAGCTTCCATTTGTAAGATAAATAAGTACTAGTGATATAATGTACAACACGGTAAATATAATGTTGCATGATAAATTATGAAAATTGTTAAGAGAGTAGACCTTAAATTATTTTTTAATATCATAAGATTAAATATGAATAGGATAAAATGTAAACCATACAGGGATATACTTAATTAAGAACTACCTCCCACATAATCCTCCTCTCCATGAGAAACCTCTGTTAATGATTTCTTGTGAGTTTTTTATTTACTGGTACAAATGTTTTCCAAAACAAGTTTTTTTGGTTAATCCAGGTATGATTATGCTACACCCACAGTTTGTGTCTTGCTTTTTTCACTATTATATGGAGAGGGATCCATGTGAGGACTCAGAAGGGCTCTTGTACATTTTAGCAGCTGTGTAATAAAATAACCTAAGGATGCACTGTAATGTATCTAACTAGTTCCCAGACGTGCAACTCAGATTGTTGGTTTTTGCCCATCTAGGCAAGGTTTGTGGAGAAGGAAATGGCAACTCACTCCAGGATTCTTACCTGGAGAATCCCATGGACACAAAAGCCTGGTGAGACCCAGTCCACGGGATCGCAAAAGTCAGACACTACTAAGCGACTAACATACACAGGTAAGGTTTGGGCTTCCCTGGTAGCTCAGCTGGTAAAGAATCTGCCTGCAATTCATTAGACCTGGGTTTGATCCCTAGATTCTAAAGATCCCCTGGAGGAGGGCATGGCAACCCACTCCAGTCTTCTAGCCTGGAGAATCCCCATGGATAGAGGAGCCTGGCGGGCTACACTCCATGGGGTGGAAAAGAGTCAGACACGACTGAGCGACTAAGCACAGCACAGCACAGGCAAGGTTTACTGAGAGAAATTTTTTCACATAATCTTAATTTCTGGAACGAAGAGCGGTACATTTTTTTTAAATGTCATATTTCCTAATTCCCTCCAAAAAAGACTGTATCAATTAGTTTCACAGCAGAATATGTGTCAATCTTTTTTTTAATTGAAGTAACATTGCTTTATAACATTATGTAATTTTCATGTGTGCAGTATTGTATTCCCACTTGTGTATATGCTAGTGTGTCTTTTTTTTTTTTTAAGTGTGTCTATTTTTAACCTCTGCTAACCTCTGAGGGGGAAACTCTATTTGGTTCCTGTTTTACATTACATTCCTTTACTTTCCAGTGAGTTTGAGCATTTCTCCATAACTCCACTGTCTATAGTATTTCTGGTTCTATTAAATGATCTGTTCCAGTCTTTTGCCTAAATTGAAAAAAAAAAATGCATTTGTAAAGACTCTCTATAGGTGAAGAAAATTCCTTTATCATTCTTTTACCACTCTTTTATCTCTAAGTTGCAAATATGTATAACCAGTTTGTTGGAGAACAGATGTGGGTGTGGGTGTAAAGAAACAGGGGTGGAAGCAATGTTAGTTGACACTCCTCCCCTCCCAGGAACCCAGACCCCTTACCTGTTGTAAATGGGTCCTCTGAAGGCGGGGTCATACTTCTGCGGTGTTCCTGAAAATCAGAAAGATTGAACCGGGTGGTCCAAGATGAAGCTGGCAGACCACCCTTCCCCAAGATGTCCCCAGGGATGTCTCTAGCCACAGAAGAGTAAGATTCAGAGATAACTGTGGATTTTCCGTGAACTGCCCCATTTATCACCCGGCGACCACTCATTGGAAGGACTGGGAGCGGGGCTAAAAAAGGGGCTGCCCGGGAGTCCGGTGGAAGGGGGAGGACCCAAAAATGGGATCTGGAGAAGGAGGCAACGAGGCCAGACCTCTGGGATGCGGGAGTTTTGGAGGGACCTCCGGGTGGGCCTAGGGGCTGAGGGGTGCTGGCAGGTGATGCGGAGGCGGGGCGGGTACAGACTGAGATCTGCCGTTCTGCGCTCCCCTCATCCCCCCTACCCTGGGTCCTCCCGCTGCTCCCTCCAAGTTGCCAGGCCGGCGTGCGGAGGGGGGCGCTGCCTACCGTGCTTCCCGTAATAAAGCTGCTGCTCCTTCCCCATCCCTGCGGGCGCCCGGCCCCGACGGCGCCTGCCTGCTCCCGCAGCCGCTCCCCCTCTGCCCTCCGGTCCGGACGCGCGGGCGTCCCCAGGGGAGGGACCGAGGGACCGACTGGCGGCGGCTCCTCCCAGCAAAGAGCCAGGCGGGACGGCCCAAACCGGTCAGACCGGCCCTAGCCGAGCGGCTGCCTCGGACCTACTGGACCCAGAAACGGAGGGAGGGAGGGAGAGAGGGAGGAGAGAGCGGGGCGGGGCGGCAGCTGCTCCCGCCACTCACCCGCCGCCCAATTTAGCCCTCTCCGCCTGCCGCCCGCCACCCCGCGCCCAGCCCCCACCCAGGGAACTCTGGCTTTACCCAGTGGCCTGGGGTAGCCTCCGCTCCCCCCAACGAGGCGACACAGCCCTAAAACATCTCTCAACCCTGGAAGGCACCTAATAATTGTCCCATTCTGCAGATACGGAAACTGAGGCATCAGTGTCTGGCCAGGCACCCCAAAACAGGCAGATGGCTGAATCCAAACAACCAATTATTCAGCCCATTTGGGCTGAATGCTCTCCAACCTGTGGGTGCATTCTTTAAAGAGTAAGTGCCAACAGTTAAATATTGAGACAGTCCATATAAAAATCCACACCCGTGTCTCCTGAGAACTCCCAAATTAGAAATGACAGCCTGTTCCCCTACCCCATGCCACATCCCTATCTGGCACTGCTCCCTGCTGGTTCCTTTGTGGCCCCCAAGGCTACACGTCAGCTCGCCATCCCTGCACCCTCTTACAGCTGATAATCCTGAAGCATTTGCTTTGAAGAACATGCATTTATTGAGCACCTCCTGGGTACAGTGGCATTTGTGAAACCCAGTCTTGGGGAGCTGACATCTACAGGGTAACCCTGGACTCAAATGAGCCTACCCTATCTGAGCCAGAGGATACTCAGGTCAGTGCTTTGTGTTCTCTGAGCCTCAACTTCCTCATCTGTGAAATGGGACTAAAGTGTAAAACCAAAACCAGCCACAATGGGGACTTCCCTGGTGGTCCAGATGTTACGAATCTGCCTTGCAATGCAAGGGACGTGTGTTTGATCTCTGGTCAGAGAACTAAGATTCCACATGCCTCGGGGCAACTAAGCCCACTGGCTGCTACTACTGAACCCTTGAGCTAGAGAGTCTGTGTGCCTCAATGAAAGATTCTGAGTGCTGAAACTAAAACCCTATACAGCCAAATAAATAAATAAAACAAACACCAGCCAAAGACCAGGCATGGGATAGATACCAAGTATACAGTTGGCATAGATGTACTGTATTGCCAGTAGAGGGGTATTCAACTGATGTGGAGGTATACAGTAGGTATGGGGTACTGGTGGTATGGGGTATATAGCCCATCAAGAGCTATACAATTGTGGGGGTATAAGGCCAGTGTGGAGTTGTAAAGCTGGTAGGATACACCCCCCTGCCCCAGCTATCCACCCCCAATTCAGCAGTATGCTCCTTTGATCATGTTCCTGTTCAAACTGCTTCTCCCAACAGCCCTGAGGCCAGTTGCAAACGTCACACTACATTCAACTTTACAGGTGACAGGGCTTGATACAATTGGTATGGGAGTGTAGGCAACAGGAAAAGATATCCAGGGTGGGGCACACAATCAGCACGGGGTTATCAATGTGGTCATACACAGTTGCTGTTCAATAATTGTTGCTCCAAGTCAGGCACCCCCTGGTGGGAGTCTGGTCACCAGCTCAGCTTGTCCCTAGAGAAACATCACCTCCCGGAACTCCCAGGTGGCTCAGAGGTAAAGAATCCACCTGCTGATGAGAGAGATGCAGGTTCGATTCCTGGTCTGGGAAGATCACCCCTCGAAGCAACTAAGCCGAGCGCCACAACTTCTGAGACTGTTCTCCAGAGCCCAGGAGGCGCAACTACTGAAGCCCGTGCACCCTAGAACAAGAGAAGAGCCCGTGCACCCTAGAACAAGAGAAGAGCCCATGCTCTAGAACAAGAAGAGTCACCACAATGAGAAGCCCGCCCAATGCAACTAGAGAGTAGCCCCCGCCTGCCACAACTAGAGAAAAGCCTGCACAGCAACAAGGACCCAGCAGAGCCAAAAATAAACAAACAATGAAAAAAAAACGAAAGAAATGTCACCTCCTCCCCAGTGGCTTCTAGCTGTCAAGGCCCCACTTGCCCCCTGGCCCACAAACTTCAGCAAACAGGCGAGGCCCAAGGCTCCAAGCCATGCCCTTGGGTGACCAGGCCTCTCAAAGGAGCCTTGTGGTTCCCGTGGTCCCTGCCAACTCAAAGGCAAACTGGTCCCACCCTGCCCAGGGCAAGCGGTGCCCAGGCTGAAGCTTCTTCTCTTTCAGATGTGCTAGGTCCCCTGGGGACACTCCTGCAGACTCCAGCTCCACCCTGATGATGCTCAAATGTGGGTCTCTGGGGAAGGCCTCACCCCTGAGTGGCACGGCCTTGTGGCACGTGCCCCCCCTTCAGCACCCCACATAGGGGCCTCATGGCACACCTCCCATTCAGCACGACTATATCAAACCACCATGGTCCCCCAGGCTGCTCTGCCCTCCTGGTGCTCAGGCCAGAAACCTTGCACTTCTCTTCCAGGATCCAAGAGCTTCTCACCCCCTCCTCGGCCCCCCACCTTGTCACGTGGCTGTCATTTCCTGCCTGAAGAGTGCAGGTGTCTCCACACTGGTTTCTGAGCTCTTACACTTGAACCCCACTGTCTATTTCCCCGGTAGGGCCCAGTGGAGGCAGTGATCACCCGATTCAGGGTATGTCCCTCCTCTGCCCTGAACCCTCTATGGGTCCCACCTCACTCTGAGCCAAAGCCCAAGTCCTCCCCATGGCCCACAAGGCTGTGCCCACTCTGTCCTGTCCCCTCCCTGCCCTCAGCCCCTCCCACTTTCCCCTTTCCTTCTCCATTCCATTCACTGGCCTCCTGGTTATACTGTAGGTTATACTGGTTACAGCTTCCCAGGTGGCTCAGCGGTAAAGAAGCTGCCTGCCAATGCAGGAGACGCAGGTTCGATTCCTGGGTCAGGAAGATCCCCTGGAGGAGGAAATAGCAAATGGCAATCCACTCCAATATTCTTGCCTGGAAAATCCTGTGGACAGAGGAGCCTGGTGGGCTACAGTCCACAGGATTGCAAGTTGGATGTGACTGAGCGACTGAGCATGATACTATACTATACTCTGTTATACTATGCACTGTTTTTTTTTTAAACTTTTTCACTTTTATCAACGGTTGTGACCATGAGGGATTCATAAAATGTCACAAAACTCTATTTGCTATTGAACTGTCTACTTCTAAACAGGAGACAGACACTGGTACAGCAATTGCTTTTATGTGGAAAGTTAAATTTTTTTGAGAAAAGGTTGACATATATATATATATATTTGTTCCCTTTTTGAATTTCAACCCTCCAAATATTCCAGCAAAACAACAGTAACAACAACACCAACAACAAAACCAAGGGAAATTGGGCTGGGTATCTGCTGCCGAGGATGGTAGACTTGCCACCATGAGCCCTCATCCCCCTTCTGTTGTAAACACACCAGGCACAGTTCTTACATCAGGACCTTTCCACGGGCTGTTCCTTTTCCCTAGAGATCTCTTCCCTGAGAAAGCCACCTGGCTCCACATTTCTTTTTTTATCTTTATTTACTTGGCTGTGCCAGGTCTTGGTTGAGGCATGTGAACTCTTAGTTGCAGCACGTGGGATCTAGTTCCCTGACCAGGGATCAAACCCAGGATCCCCGCATTGGGAGTGTGGAGCCTTAGCCACTGGGCCGCAGGGAAAGTCCTGCTCCACCTCTTTCAACCTCAAACATCACCTCCTTAGAGAGGCTTTCTCTGATGATCCTCTCTAAACAGCATCCTTTCCCCCGCTCCTGTTACCCTGTTTTATTTTGTGTCTTACCACCTGCCACATCACTTATTTACACATGGACAGTTTACTGTCTCTCCCCATGGCTGTTGGCTGCACAAGGGCAACGATTTCTGTTTTCTTCATAACACTGTCCCCAGCACTCAGCATTGCACCTGACACAGAACAGGCAGTCAGTCAGGATTTGTTCAATGAATAACCGCAATATACTATTCACGTATATATAGCTAATGCTGAAAATAAAAAATGCAGCTTAGAGTTTTCCAGATGCATGTATTTTAAAAAATTAATTTGCATTAATTTTACACATAGAAGAACTGAATACATGATAAATATCCAGTGGGCAGGAAAAGGATGAATCAGTCAGTTGCCTTGACTATGCGTTAGGGAGAAAATAGTTAATTCCACTCTCACACCACGAAGCAAAACAAATTCCACACAGATTAATCATGCATACAAATATATAAAACTCAAAACTTCAAGTATGGTGGGAAGATGAAAGAGCATATTTCTACCATCTGAAAGCAGGTGAAACTGGTAAGATGGGTGGGGGAGAGAGAAAGGAGCACTGGAATTTTCTCATGTCAGCCAAATGGCAGTCTGATTGGCAGAGTGGAAACAGTCAGATAAGAACAGCTGGTGCTAGGACTTCCCTGGCAGTCCAGTGGCTAAGATTGCATACTTCCACTGCAGGGGTCACAGGTTCAATTCCTGGTCAGGGAACTAGGATCCCACAAGCCACCTGGCACAGCCAAAAAAAAAAAAAATAGGACTTCCCTGGTGGTCCAGTGGTTAAGAATCTGCCTTGCAATGCAAAGGACGTGGGTTCCATCCCTGGTCAGGGAACTAAGATCCCACATGCTGTGCAGCAACTAAGTCTGAGAGCCACAACTAGAGAGTCCATGAGTTACAAGGAATAGATCCAGCATGATACAAAGAAGATCCTGCATGCTGCAACTAAGACCTGAAGCAGCCAAAAAAAAAAAAAAATATATATATATATATGTATGTTGCTGTTCAGTGGCTCAGTCATGTCTGACTGTGACCCCATGGACGGTAGCCTGCCAGGTTCCTCTGTCCATAAAATTTTCCAAGCAAGAATACTGGATCAGATTGCCATTTCCTACTCCATGGGATCTTCCTGACTCAGGGATAGAACCTGCATTTCTTGCATCTCCTTCATTGGCAGGTTGATTCTTTACCACTAGTGCCATCCATATATATATATATATAACCCACTTTACGGGGAGGAAGCAAGTGGTCAGTTCCTACTCCAGTTTTGAAGGGTGAGTGGGAGCCACTGAGGGTGTCTGAGCAGGAGCATTATGAGGGAGGGGAAGACGCATGGGCGGGCAAGTCTCAGCTCTCAGGGAAATCGGTAGCCATGGATGGGACAGATGGGCTATGGCCTTGCAGTGTCAACTTGAGTTATCCTTCCATAAGACGGAATTAAAGATGCAGAGAGAGGCACCTGGTTTAGCCTTGGCTCAGGGCCTTGCTTTGTGGGTGGCTCAGGAAATAAAAAAAGGAACATGGGTACTGTGGGGCTTCCCCCATGGCTCAGCAGTAAAGAATCCACCTGCAAGGCAGGAAATGCAGGAGACATGGGTTCAGTCCTTGGATCAGGAAGATCCTCCGGAGAAGGAAATGGCAACCCACTCCAGTATTCTTGCCTGAAAAATTCCATGGACAGAGGACCCTGGTGGGCCACAGACCATGAGGTCACAAAGAGTCAGACGTAACATAAGCGACCAAGCACGCACAATTGGTATTGTCGTCTGATCTGTTCCATTAGCTCTTGTTTTAACATTAGCCAAGTGGGGTGGAAGGAGGGGCAAGGCGAGTACTAATGGTTTGATAATTGAGCCTGGTTCAAACACTCCAGGACAAAAACTTGCTGAATCTTTGCAACGATGATGCAAGATAATATGAACAGTAGAATGCCCCAGTGCCTCCATATTACTGTGTGCCAGGCAGTCTTCGAAAACATTACGTGGTGTACCTTGGATCACCCTTATAGCAATTCTTCGAGATTGATTCCGTCACTGCTCCCATTTGACAGACACAGAAACTGAGGCCCAGAGAAAAACAACACGCCAGTGGCCACAAAAATGACGAGCAACAGAGCTGGGCCACCCAGCTACCGAGTTAGTGTTTCCTTTGGACGCTGTAAGCAATTACCACCAACTTGGTGGCTCAAGACACAAATTTATGGGACATTCCTGGTGGTCTATTGGTTAAGACGTCACCTTCCAGTGCAGCGAGTACAGGTTTGATCCCTGGTTGGGCAGTTAGGACCCCACAGGCTTCACAGCCAAAAAAACCAAAACATAAAACAGAAGCAATATTGTAACAAATTTAATAAAGACTTTAAAAGTGATCCACATTTTTTGGATCATTTGTTTGTTTCTTCATTATTTGGATCATTTGTTTCATTTGTTTTGAAAACAAAACACACACAAATTTATTATCACAGTTCTAGAGATCAGATGTTCAAAGTGCATCTCACTAAGCTAAAATCAAGGCGTTGGCCAGGCTATGTTCCTTCTGCAGTTTCTCAGAATCTGTTTCCTGGGCTCTTTCCAGCTTTTTGGCTCACATCCTCCTCCTCCATCCTCAAAGCCAGCATTCCCATCAAGCCTACATCTATTTCCATTGCTGCGGCTCCTCCTCTGACTCCCCTACCTCCATCTTTTCTTTATGAGGGCTCTTGTCCTTGGGCCCATTTGGATAACTGAGAATAATCTCCCCATCTCAAGATCCTAAACTTAATCCCATCTGCAAAATCCCTTTTGCTGTGAAAGGTAACGCATTCATGTTGTTTTAGTTGCTCAGTCATGTCAGACTCTTTGTGACCCTATGTACTGTAGCCTGCCCAGACTGCTCTGGGCATGGGATTCTTCAGGCAAGAATACTAGAGTGGGTTGCCATTCCCTTCTCAAGGGGGATCTTCCTGGCCCAAGGATGGAACCCAAGTCTCCTGCATTGGCAAGCAGATTCTTTACCATTGAGCCACCGGGGAAGCCCACAGGGTTCCAGGAATTAGGACATGGACATCTTTGCATGTGTGCTAGGTTGCTTCAGATGTGTCTAACCCTTTGTGACCCCACGGACTATAGCCCATCAGACTCCACTATCCATGGGATTCTCCAGGCAAGAATACTAGAGAAGGTTGTCATTTCCTTTTCCAGGGGATCTTCCCCACCTCAGGGTTCTGGCATTGGCAGGTGGGTTCTTTACCACTAGCGCCACCTGGGAAGCCCATGGACATCTTCGGGGCGGGGGGCGGGGGGGGCGGGTACTATTATTCTGTCTACTATGGCATCTTAACCATTTTTTTCACACTTTAAAAAGAATAATTTTTACTATCTTTTGGTTACACCATGCAGGATCTGCGTTCCCCAACCAGGGATTGAACCCAAGCCCCCTGTGGTGGAAGCATGGAGTCTTAACCACTGGACTGCCAGGGAAGTCCTCATGTCTTAACCATTTAGGGCAGGAGTTGTCAAACCATCCGTCCCCCATTGCGCAAATCAGTCCACCGTGTTTTCATATGGTTCAGGGCTAAGAACAGTCTTTCTGTTTTCAAGTGGCTGACAAACATCACAAGGAGACTACTTTGTCACATTAAATTTGAATATCAGCAGACTTTCCTGGTGGTATGGTGGATAAGAATCCATCTGCCAATGCAGGGGACACAAGTGTGATCCCTGGTCAGGGAAGACCTCACATGCCTCAGAGCACCCAAGCCCAAGTGCCACAACTACTGAACCTATGCTCTAGAGCCTGGCACCCACAACTACTGAAGCCCCCCACCTCTAAAGCCCTGACTCCAAAACAAGAGGAGCCATCACAATGAGAAGCCCGAACACAGCACAGAAGAGTAGCCCCCAGCGGTCACAATTAGAGAAAGCTCGAGAGCAGCTACAAAGACCCAGCGCAACCAAAAGTAAAGAAAGAAAAAATTTAAAAATTAAAATGTCACCAACTATAAATCAAGTTTGCTTGGCACATGGCCATTCTCATTCATTTTCATATGGTCAGTGGCTGCTTGCTTTCATGTTGTCTGTTATCTATGGCAGACTAGAGTAGCAGTCATAGATTGTATGTGAAAACATTCACTCTCTGGACCTTTACAGAAGTTCACTGCCCCCTGATCTCCAGGCCATGAACCAACAGGTGTTGGGCCCAAGTCTGTGCCAGCGTGTTGTGTGTGCTCTGCTTATAGTGGTAAACAGTGGCAATACAGATGGGGAAATTGACAAGCCCTTTCCTTTTGCAGTCCGCTGTTTTCCTGTGTGGAGAATGGGGCTCATACTTGCATTTGCTGGTAGGTGTTGCCAGGGCTTGATGCTCAGAAAGCACTTAGCAGGGGCTTCCCTGGTGGCTCAGTGGTAAAGAATCTACCTGCCAATGCAGGAGACACAGGTTCGATCTCTGATCCAGGAGGATCCCACATGTTGCAGAGCAACTAAGTCCATGCACCATAGCTACTGAAGCCCTCTTGGCTACAGGCCTGTGCTCCACAGCAAGAAAAGTCACTGCAATAAGAAGTCTCAGCACCACAACACAATGGTCCCCACCCACCACAACTAGAGAAGGCCCACGCAGTAATGAGGACCCAGGACAGCCAAAAATAACTAAAAAAATTTACATTAAAAAAAGAAAAGAAATGCTACCTAGGGACTTGTCTGGTGGTCCAGTGGTTAAGATTCTGAGCTTCCACTGCAGAGGGGTACAGATTCCATCTCTGGTCAGGGGACTAAAATCCCACATGCCACATGGCCCAAAAAAGTTGCTAACCAGGAACATGGTATCATTTGACAGAGGAGGCAAACAGAGGGCACGTGCTCAGACCACATAGCTGATGAGGGATGGAGCTCTGAATCAAACCGAGGCTCCTCTGGCTCCAACCCAGGCCTTTTGGGGGCACGTACTGGGAGAGGCAGAGCTAAAAATGTGACTGTGGTCGGGGAGAAGGCATGGGAAGTCAAACCGTTAGAACAGGCTCCGGGAGGAGAGGCGGCTGTTGGGTCCCTCCCTTGCTGGGCATGAGGGCCAGCCCACCCAGTTCTATGGGTGTAGGAGATAAGGGAACAGGCTGTCCAGCCACAATTCTAATGGTCAGGACATTAAGTGCCACCCAGTCCTTGTAGCTTCTGGAGACAAGCCAAGTCCCCAAGGCCTCCCCCACACAGCCCGGTCAGCCCTCCCCTGCCTTCCCAGAAACCTCTGCCTGGGTAATGGACATCCCAGCTGCCTAGACAAGTCCCCTTGACAAATATTTCAGGACAGCAGCTGGGTAGGAAAACTAGAAGTGATTCTACTGACCACAATGCTAGAGGCAAAACACTGAGTGCCTACTGTGTGCTAGGCATCAAAACAGAAATTTCTTTCTAGGAACTCAGTTTATTATTCTATTTTATTTATTTATTTTTAGCTGTGCTGAGTCTTCGTTGCTGCATGGGCTTTTCTCTAGCTGCAGTGAGTGAGAGCTACTCTCTAGTTGCTATGGGCTTCTCATTTCGGTGGCTTCTCTTGTGGAGCACAGGCTTCAGTAGCTGTGGCTCCTGGGAACTAGAGCACAGGCTCAACAGTTGTGACACACAGGTTGAGTTGCTCCTCAGTACGTGGGGTCTTCCCGGATCAGGGATGGAACCTGTGTCTCCTGCATTGACAGGTGAATTCTTTACCAGTGAGCCACCAGCGAAGCCTTAGGAACTCACGTACTCCTTATGATGAAGGACTTTCCTGGTGGCTCATTGGTTAAGACTTTGTACTTCCACTGCAGGGGATGTGGGTTCGATCCCTGATAGGGGAACTAGGATCCCACATGCCTCGTGGTCAAAAAAAAAAAAAAAATCCTTATAGCAAGGTTCTGAGGGCATGTGCTATGCTGTGCTTAGTTGCTCAATTGTCTCTGACTGTTTTGCGATCCCATGGACTGTACCCTGTCAGGCTTCTCTGATCGTGGGATTCTCCAGGCAAGACTACTGGAATGGGTTGCCCTGCTTTCCTCTGGGGGATCTTCCTGACCTGAGGGCATATTGCACAAGGAAGCAGAGACACAATGATGCTTTCTGACTTGTCTGAGGGACACAGAGCCAGCAGGAGCTGAAATTTTGAACTCTGCTCCTGATACCATGCTCTTCTTTTTTTCCCTTCAAACCTTTTTCAATTTTTTTTGGGGGGGTCGCACCTCGAGGCTGCTGAGATCTTAGTTCCCTGACCAGGGAATAGAAACCAGGCCCTTGGCAGTAAAAATGTGGAGTCCTAACTATTGAGCCTCTGTGCTGTAACTACTGAAGCCTGTGCGCTTAGACCCTGTGCTCCATCCACAACAGTACCAAGCAATTCCCTCAATTTTTATTTTGTATTGGAGTATAGTTGATTTACAATGTTGTGTTAATTTTAGGCGTACAGCAGAGTGATTCAGTTGTACATGTATGGTTTAGTCGGCTAAGTCATGTCCGACTCTTTGCGACCCCATTGACTGTAGCCCGCCAGGTTCCTCTGCCCATGGGATTTCCCAGGCAAGAATACTGGAGTGGGTTGCATTTCCTTCTCCAGGGGATCTTCCCAACCCAGGGATTGGACCTGCATCTTCTGCATTGGCAGGTGGATTCTTTACCACTGAGCCACCAGGGAAGCCCTCAAGTCATGCTGTGCAGCTAAAAGCAACAGTAACAGCAGAAACAAACAGGGCTTCCCTGGTGGCTCAGTGGTGAAGAATCTGCCTGCCAATGCAGGAGACATGAGTTCAATCCCTGATTCAGGAGGATCCTACATGCTACGGAGCAACTGAGCCCGAGAGCCGAAACTACCAAGCCTGTGCTCTACAGCCCAGAAACTGCAACCAATGAGCCCATATGCCACAACTACTGAAATCTGAGCCCTAGAGCCTGTGTTCTGCAACAAAAGAAGCCGTTGCAGTGAGAAGCCCCTATACAGCAACTAGAGAAAAGCCCGTACAGCAACAAAGACCCAGCACAGCCGAAAAGAAATAAATAAAAACAAGCAAATGAAGACAGAGGCCCAACTCCTCCCACAGCCCACAAAGCCCTACACACTCTGCCCACTCCCTCTCTTCCTTCACCTCTTCCTATCCCACCCTTTTACCTATTCACTCCAGCCACAGGCCCTCCTGACAGCTCCTTCTAGACACAGGAGACATGACCCCGCCCCTGGGCCTTTGCACAAGCCTTGCCTACAGCCTGAGAAGTTCTACAGGGCTCCCTTACCTATCCCTCTAGTGACCTCTGAAGAGTGACCTGTTTCTATTTGAAGTTAAACCCTGCCTCCAGGCCCAATAGATCACTGCCCTCCTTCCTTCCTGATAAACTTTTCTCCAGAGCCCTTCCCTGAATGGAGAATTTTCTCCATTCATCTTAGTATCTTATCTGGGGGTCCCTTGACAAGGTCAAAGGAAATGGCAACCCACTCCAGTATTCTTGCCTGGAGAATCCCATGGACGGAGGAGCTTGGTGGGCTACAGTCCACGGGTCGCAAAGAGTCGGACAGGACTGAACGACTTCACGTTGACAAGGTCAGCTGGACAAGGGCTGGGTCTCCAGAGTCTAGGACAAAACCTGGCCCATGGTCCCTGCACAATAAATGTTTGCTGAAAGAAGTTAGGAACCAGTATGCTTATCAAGATTAAAAAAAAAAAATTCAGGGAGCCTTTAGACTAAGAAAAATCACTCTTCCCTGGTGGTACAGTGGATTAGAACCCGTCTGCCAATGCAGGAGGCACAGGTTCGATCCCTGGTCCGGGAAGATCCCATGTGCCTCAGAGCCGTTAAGCCCAGTGCCACAACGACTGAGCCCACGTGCTGCAGCTACTGAAGCCTGTGCTCCGCAGCAGGAGAAGCCACCGCATTGAGAAGGCCACGCACCGCAACCAAGAGTAGTCCCCATCTGCTACAACTAGAGAAAGCCAGTGCGCAGCGATGAAGACCTAGCACAATTTTCTAAAAATAAATAAATCACTAAAAAATACAAAGGGAAAACCACTCTCCCTCTCACCCCTGGCCTAGAGCCATTACTTCCTCTCTGGGTGGCAGAGGGCAGTTCCTCTCACTGGTTTCCCTTCTGAACACTGTCCACAGGTCACATACCCAGGCAGATTTCTAGCTGTACAGTTCAGTTCAGTTCAGTCGCTCAGTCGTGTCTGACTCTTACTGACCCCATGAATCGCAGCACGCCAGGCCTCCCTGTCCATCACCAACTCCCGGAGTTCACTCAGACTCACGTCCATCGAGTCAGTGATGCCATCCAGCCATCTCATCCTCTGTCGTCCCCTTCTCCTCCTGCCCCCAATCCCTCCCAGCATCAGAGTCTTTTCCAATGAGTCAACTCTTCGCATGAGGTGGCCAAATTACTGGAGTTTCAGCTTTAGCATCATTCCTTCCAAAGAAATCCCAGGGCTGATCTCCTTCAGAATGGACTGGTTGGATCTCCTTGCAGTCCAAGGGACTCTCAAGAGTCTTCTCCAACACCACAGTTCAAAAGCAGCAATTCTTCGGCGCTCAGCCTTCTTCACAGTCCAACTCTCACATCCATAGATGACCACTGGGAAAACCATAGCCTTGACCAGACGGACCTTTGTTGGCAAAGTAATGTCTCTGCTTTTGAATATGCTATCTAGGTTGGTCATAACTTTCCTTCCAAGGAGTAAGCATCTTTTAATTTCATGGCTGCAGTCACCATCTGCAGTGATTTTGGAGCCCAGAAAAATAAAGTCTGACATTGTTTCCACTGTTTCCCCATCTATTTCCCATGAAGTGATGGGACCAGATGCCATGATCTTTGTTTTCTGAATGTTGAGCTTTAAGCCAACTTTTTCACTCTCCACTTTCACTTTCATCAAGAGGCTAGTTAGTTCCTCTTCACTTTCTGCCATAAGAGTGGTGTCATCTGCATATCTGAGGTTATTGATATTTCTCCTGGCAATCTTGATTCCAGCCTGTGCTTCCTCCAGTCCAGCGTTTCTCATGATGTACTCTGCATAGAAGTTAAATAAGCAGGGTGACAATATACAGCCTTGACGTACTCCTTTTCCTATTTGGAACCAGTCTGTTGTTCCATGTCCAGTTCTAACTGTTGCTTCCTGACCTGCATACAGATTTCTCAAGAGGCAGGTCAGGTGGTCTGGTATTTCTAGCTGTACTTATCCCTAATTCTTCACTCCCCTTGTTTCCTTACGCACCCCAGTCCCCACTTTGCTGCTTCACAGCCTAACAGAATTAGACATTGTTTCCCCATCAGCAAGGTTAGACCTCCTTCATCTTACAAGGCAACATAGTAGCCCATTCTAGGAACAGTGCCTTTTCTCATGAAACCAGCCTGAGGAGCTTTAAAAAGATACAGATGCCACACATACACACAGAAATAAACAGTCTAAGCTCTGGAAAGTCTTTCTGGCTGCCTTACCTCCCAGGCAAGGACAGTGAGCTGAGAGCATATGAAGAGTTCTTTCACTTCGAAACCTAAAATTTTCTGTGCGGTTGACGGCTTATTTTTAATTTTCAGCCCTAGCCACCCCAGTAGAGAGAATACATTAATTTTCTTATATGAGTTTTAAATCCTATTTTAAAATAATTTTCCTTGGGACTTTCCTGGCGGTCCAGTAGTTAGGACTTGGCACTTTCACTGCAGGGGCCTAGGTTCTAGTCCCTGGTCAGTGAACTAAGATCCCACAGGTCACCTGGTGTGGTCAAAATAATGAAAATTCTTCCATTGGGGACTGACTGGGAAGGGGCAGGAGATAACTTCCTTATCAGGAAAGAAGGTTCTTATCAGAGATCTGCACATTTTTTCCTAAGGGTAAAGTGTTAAAGATTTTAGTCTTTTTGGTTAGTATATTGCCTTTCTCATATATTCTTCTTCTTTCAAGAACCACTTAAAAATATAAGATCCATACTTAGTCCTTGGGCTTCCCTTGTAGCTCAGTTGGTAAAGAATCTGCCTGCAAGGCAGGGTTTGATTCCTGGGTTGGGAAGATACCCTGGAGGAAATGGCAATTCACTCCAGTATTTTTTTTTTTTTCAATATTTATTTATTTATTTGGTTGTGCTGGCTTTTAGTTGCAGGATCTTTGATCTTCATTGCAACAGGCAGGATCTTTAGTTGGGGCTTATGAACTCTTAGTTGCGGCATGTGGGATCTAGTTCCCTGACCAGGGATTGAACCCAGGCTTCCTAAACTGGGAACATGGAGTCTTAGCCACTGCACCACCAGAAAAGTCCCCCACTTCAGTATTCTTGCCTGGAGAATCCCATGGACAGAGAAGCCTATAGTCTATGGGGTCACAAGAGCTGGACACGACTTAGAGACCAAACCACCACCTTTCTTAGTCCATTGGCTTTACAAAAACAGGTGACAGTCAACAATATAAATAACAATACTTAACACTACTGAGCTGAACCCTTAAAAATGGTTTTGATTATAAATTTCATGCTATGTATTTTACCAAAAAAAATTTTTTTTAATTAATAATGATAAGCCTTCCTTGGGCATGAGGAGATTCTGGGAGATAGTCATATTTTCCACCTGATCTGGGTGCTGGTTACCTGTGAAGACTCCTGGAGCCTCATACATTTAGGATCTGTACCCTATTAGGTATGGATTTTCAACCACAATAAAATTTTAGGGAGTGCCTTGATGTCCTAGTGGTTAGGATTCAGTGCTGTCAGTGCCATGGCCCAATTTCAGTCCGTGGTCCGGGAACTGAGATCCTGCAAGCTGTAAACATGGCCCAAATATAAATAAATAAAAATAAAATTTCATCTTAAAAAAAAGTTTAAAATAGTCCCCTTGATTTGTTCAATATAAAGGGTCCACCCACAAATACACAACTTATTGCAACCATCAACAACAATTAAGCAGGATTTCTAGGAACACGATGTAGAACAGGAACTCAGTGTAAAACACCTTTCATTCAACAAATATTTGTTGAGAACCTACTATGTGCTATGTGCCAGGCACCGTGGATACTTTCAAACCAAACAGACATGTCTTCCTGACTCATGAAGCTAGCTGACATTTTTGTAAAAAGGCATTTTAAAAAATCACTAAATAAAGAATTTGTATATAATTCCATGTGAAGTCCTAAGCCGAGACTCTGGAAGAAAACACAAGATTTTGTAACATGGATGCATGAAGGAAGTTTGAGGTGGGGGATGGAGAAGAGGAATATTTTTCTTAATGAAGCTTGCATCTTTTGTCTTTTGAACCACGTGAATGTCTTATCACTTCCTCCAAAAAAGTTGTAATTAACAATAACCTCTCCCCACAATATTTTTAAAAGCTCAGATGCCAGAGCCCTCCTACTGGCTGAGTTGAACTCTTTAGCGAATGGGGCCTTGGAATCTGCTTTTAAAACAAGTACCGTAAGCAGCCTTCACTGGCAGTCCAGTGGTCAAAACTCTGTGCTTCCAATGCAGGGGACATAGGTTCAATCCCTGGTCAGGGTACTAAAATCCCACCTGCCTTGCAGCACAGCCAAACAAAATAACAAACAAAAAAACAAGCACTGTGACTTCTTTCTCAGTCCCGCACCCCCATCAGAGTCTATTGTTTTAGGTTCTAGAATATTTTTCCATGCTGGTCATGTCAAGGGTGGGTTGGAAAGGATGGCAGTGAGCCTCGCTGACATCCGTCAGGGCCAAGAGCCATTTCCTGGCTTCCTCAGAGATGCTGCCTTCCTCTAGATATGATGTGTAATAGGGAGGAAGCTTTCTGTCCTGCCCAGTCTTATCTAAGTATATGTCCTGACAAAGAGGGCTGCTTCCACATCAGCTCCTAGAAAAATCCATGTCCTCAGGATCACCAGTCTCAGAGCCCTCCTGAGTGTCTCCAGATAACCAGGCACTGTGCAAAACACTTTTCACCTGCCAGTACAGTCTGCCCAGCCCTACTGATGAAAATACCGAGTCTGAGAGAGGTCACCAATTCACCTCCAGCCGCACAGCTTGTATGTATCAGAACCAACCAGGATTTGAGCCTCTATCGGTCTGACATAACCCCCTAAATTCACAGTGACTGATAGGAAGACGCCAGAGTACAAGGGAAGTATAGGGGACCCACTCTTTCCAAAGCACAATTTCCCAAGGGAAATCTCCCTGTTTTCTGGCAGGGACTTCACAGGGCAGTCCGAGGACCCTAGATTTTTGGTTCTGATGAGAATGAATGACTTACAAACTAAGCAAGATATCCCCATCATCACACCCACCTTTTGCAGCCACTTCAAGGAGTCAAACCCTGTGGCCCCTCTGGAGGAGGTCCAGGCCTGGCTGCAAGACCTGTCTCTCATTCTGAAGTCTCCATCTCACACTTCCCTCGACTTCATAGAGAGAAATCATGAAGCAACTGTGTGGTTAATTTGCTGTTCCCTCTGCCTGGACCACACTTTGCTTAAATCTTCCCATGGCTGGCTCAATCTCCAGCCGTTGGTCACCTAAAATAATCCCAGATGATTCTGCCCCCAATACACATAAACACACACACACACACACACACACACACACTCAAAGACAGACACACACACACAATGTCCTGTTCATTGCCTCACAACGCATACAACAACCTAAAATTACTTATTTATTCAAGAATTTTTCCACTCCGTTCACTGCTGTATTCTGTGTCTAGACACTGCCTGAAAAAAGGATGCTCAACACATACTTGTCAATGGAATGTGTTTCTAATGCCCAGCACAAGGTCTGTTGGACACATAAGTCCCCTGTCTCTGGTGTGGTCCTGGCAGGTCTATGGCTGGCTCCCTTTGGCCAAATACCGGGTGAATCACATTATTGTCCCCTCTGTCCCCAGGCTCGCCTCCCAGAGACCAAAGATACCAAAGGTGCTGCCCACAGACAGGCAGGACCCCAGGTGGAGAATTCCAGATCAGAGAAAGCCAGCCACACCCAAGGGACACACAGCACTGGGCAGCCACGGGGTCTGGGGCTTGGGCCAAAACCAAGAGTGAGGGGCCCCTCAGGAGGTCGGGGCTGCCCGCTTCAAGCAGGGAAGGGAGTGGCTGGGCAGTTGCCAGGCTCTTGGCTGGGCTGGGCAGGGACAGCCTGGTCTATCTGTCTGTCTTTGCAGCCTCTGAAGGCCGCAGTCCCTGAGGAGAGGGAGGCACAGCTCTTCTCGGCTTGTTTTTCTTGATTATTTTTAAGTGGTTTCCGGCCCCCTCCCCAAGGCCCTTGGGTCTCTCACAGTTTCCAGGAAGTTTCAGTTACACAAGAAGAGGTGGTTGAGCCCCTTTACCCCAGGGCAGTGCCACGTGGGGCGTGTGACCAGCTGGGCCCTGGGGACCCAAAAATGGAGAAGAGAAAAGAGAAACTGAGGACTACACACCCCTCCGTGGGAACCCGGTGAAGGGAAGCACCACAGGGCGTGGGTGGGGAGGAAGCCTCATCATTGCCCCGTCCCGCGGACTCAGAGGCTAAGGCCGCCCTCAGAGGTTGGCGGGAGCGGGTACCTGTCGCCGGGACCCCTTCCAAAGGCGAGCAAGCCCCCTGGCCGCTGGCGCAGGGCGGGGAAAGTTTCTCAATTGTTTCCTGCTTCCTTCCTGCCCCTTCGCCGGTGGCGCCCCTATTTCCGCCCTTCCCAGACGGCGGGCGAGACCCTATGGGTTCCCATCCCAGGACTGGGTCCGCCGAGACCTGTCTCAGTTTCCCATCTGACCGAAAGCCCAGGACGGTTACTTCTAAGGGCGTGTGAGCAGGAGGAAGAAGTGGAGAAACGGAATTGGAAGAGGAGGAGGATCTGGGGGGAGGCTGGGGCCCTGGTCCTTTTCTGAGCCCCGAACGCCGTGCCTCCCCTCCCCCGCCCTGCATCCGAGCCGCCCAGATAACGGGACCTCCCCGAGCGGAGCATGCGCCATGCGTCCCCGCTGATCACCCGGAGGGGTAGCAGGGGCTCCCGAGAGGGGACGCGGGGCGATCAGGCGGGAGCAGGGGGTGTGGGCTCGGCGCAGAGCAGGATGCAAGGCCGGGAAGCAGGAGGAGGCCCTTAGCAGCAGCGTGTGTGTTTAAGATCTCGGATGTCCCTTTCCCAAGGCCCCCCAACTCATCAGAAGCGGACGAGGGCCAGAGGCAACTCCTACCATAGGATCCGTCCTTCCGCTCGTCCACCATGGCCGCGGCGGGCCGGGAGGGGTGTCCGGGCCAGCGCGACCCCAGCCCGGCCGGGCTGGAGGCTCCGCGGGCTGCAGCTCCCCGCCCAGGGCCCGGCCCCGCCCCTCCCATAGGTCAGCCCCTCGCACTCCCACCAATGGGAGCCCCGAGAGGAAGGGGGCGGGACCCGGGGCGGGGCAGGGGCGGACTCGAGAAGGGGTGGGGCCCCAACCTTTGTTTTCCATCTGGGATCCTGCGAGACCCTCTTGGTCCCTTTAGTGGGCCAGGGGCAGATGTCATTCATGCAATCACCTATCCAACCATTCAGTCGCCAAATAGATACTGAGCATCAACTGTGCCAGTGAACAGACGAAAAGATGCATGTTTTTCATACATCAGATTGGCAAGAACTTTAAAGTCTGATAACATCAAGTGTGTAGTCAAAGCTATGCTTTTTGCACTAGTCGTGTATGGATGTGAGAGTTGGACCATCAAGAAGGCTGAGAGCCAAAGGATTGATGCTTTTGAACTGTGGTGTTGGAGAAGACTCTTGAGAGTCCCTTGGACTGCAAGGAGATCCAACCAGTCAATCCTAAAGGAAATCAACACTGACTATTCATTGGAAGGATTGTTGCTGAAGCTGAAGCTCCAATACTTTAGCCACCTGATGTGAAGAGCTGACTCGTTGGAAAAGACCTTGATGCTGGGAAAGATTGAGGGCAGGAGGAGAAGAGGACAAGATGGCTGGATAGCATCACAGACTCAATGGACATGAGTTTGAGCAAGCTCCCAGGGACCATGAAGGACAGGGAAGCCTGGCATCCATGGGGTCAAAAAGAGTCCGACACGACTGAGTGACAGCAACATCAAGGGAGACGATATGATGCTGTGGGTCTGAATGTTCTCTAGCAAAAAGATTAAATCCAAACTGTGCCCACCCTGTACAATTCCTCTCTGTCACTGACCCTAGACAAACCATAGCATGTATGTGCACAGGCAGTTAGCGCCAGAAGGTATTACCTGCAGCTTTGAACATTCTTGTATAAAATGGGGGAGAATGTGTGTGTCCACCAGTAGAGCAGAGCATGCAAACCCAGCGGTGTGCTCACAGAAGTGGGCAGCATTAAACGGATACAAACAATGCAGTCGGGCTTCCTGGTGGCTCAAGTGGTTAAGAATCCACCTTGCAATGCAAGGGACACCCAGTTCAATCCCTGGTCGCGGAAGGTCCCACGTGTTTTGGAGCAGCTAATACCATGCACCATGACTACTGAGCCAGTGCTCTAGAGCCCTGGAACCACAACCACTGAGCCCACACGCTGCAACTGCTAAAGTCCGAGCATCTAGAGCCCGTGCTCTGCAACAAGAGAATCCACCTCATGTGAAGCCTGTGGGGGGCAACTAGAGAAAGGCTGCATGCAGCAGCCATGAACCAGCACAGTCAAAAATAGATAAATAGATCTAAAAAAAAAAGCAGCAAAGAAAAGGAAATAGGTCATCAGGGAAATGCAAATTAAAACTTGATAATACACAACTACACGCCCACCAGAATAGCTAAAACTCAAAAGACAGACGGTACCAAGTGTCGGTGAGTATCTGAAGCAAACGGTGGCTCTTCTACACTACTGGTGGGGGTGTAAAATGGCACAACCACTTGGGAAAAACCTGGTGGTTTCTTATAAATGAGCACCTACAGTATGATACACATATTCTACTCCTAAGTATTTACCCAAGAAAAATGAAACTGAAACCACTCACAAAAGAAAGACTAGACCTGCAAAAATGTGTATGCAAATGTTCACAGGAGCTCGGTAATAGATTTATTCATAATGGCCCCTAGCTTAAAGCAACCCAATGGTCCATACCCCAGAAGACTCCTCAGCAAGAAAAAGGAATGAATTATTATTGGAAAGTGCAACAGCATGGATGAATTTTTTAAAAGGGTGAGGGAGAGAGGCTTTCTTGGTGGCTCAGTGGTAAAGAATTCGTCTGCCAATGCAAGAGACACAGGTTCAATCTCCGGTCAGGGAATACCCCCACATGCTGTGAAGTGACAAAGCCTGTGCGCCTCAACTACTGAAGCTGTGTTCTAGAGCTGGGGAGCCGCAACGACTGAGCCCATGTGCCCCAACTACTGAAGCCTGTGCGCCTAGAGCCCGTGTTCCACAACGAGAGAAGCCACCCATGCACCTCAAGTGGGGAGTAGCTCCTGCTTGCTACAACTAGAGAAAAGTCTGCACGGCAAAGAAGACCCAAAACAACCAAAAATAAATAGATGAATAAAATTATATGTATACATAATACACACACACACATATATAAAACCATTATGCCCCAGTGAAAAAGGCCAGAGACTTTACCATGAAGTCCTAGAACAGGCACAGCTAACCGACCTATGGCTACTGAACCTGGACCAGAGGTGGCCTTTGTGGTTGTCAGTGACTGGCAGAAAGGGTCAAAGGGTGACTTCCTGGGGAGGCAGAAACAGGATTGAGGTTTACCGGGTGGGTTCAGTTCTTCACAGTTACTTGACATTTGCCCTTTCTTAATAGATGTTACATTTTATTTTTATTTTTTTAAATTTTATTTTATTTTTAAACTTTACAATATTGTATTAGTTTTGCCAAATATCGAAATGAGTCCGCCACAGGTATACCTGTGTTCTCCACCCTGAACCCTCCTCCCTCCTCCCTCCCCATACCTTCGTGGAAAATATCTCAGCAGTTTAAGAAAGAAGGATGTGGCCCTGCAGATTAGTACAAGAGTGGAGCTTAGTCAGTATCAGGCATGGTATTATGTGCATGAAATCTTCATCACCTTTTTCCAGTTGAGGAAAGTGACCATGTGAAGTCGCTCAGTCAGGTCTGACTCTTTGCGATCCCATGGACTGTAACCTACCAGGCTCCTCTGTCCATGGGATTTTACAGGCACGAGTACTGGAGTGGGTTGCCATTGCCTTCTGCACGGGATCCTCCCAACCAGGGGTCAAACCCGGGTCTCTTGCATTGCAGGCAGACGCCTTACCATCTGAGCCATCAGGGGAGCCTGGTGGAAAAGTGACAGGGGAAGGTGACAGAGAGAGGTTAATCCGTTTATGAAGTGTTTCGTTGCTCCTTGCAACCATTTTCCAGTTGCAGAAAATGACGCAGAGAGGGTAAGTAACTTACCCACAGACACAAAGTTAGTGAGCCCTGAGCTGAACAAGAATTTCAGTCCACACACTCCACACCCATCAGCTGTAACCCTGCAGAGTGGTTGGGGAGGGTTTTAGGTCCTATCAGAGAGTATAAATACCAAGTTGTGTTTAGTATGGTATGTGGAAGAGAAAGAGATACCTCAAACAGATACACATGCAGGTAATAACAGAAAAAGATTTCAACAAGATAGAGGTTATCAGAAGGATCGGGATGGGAGGGAGGAGGCAAAAGGGATTTTTTCCTGATCTATCATTTGAAGTGTCCAGTCCAGTGGGATTAAGTATATTCACATGTTGCAACAACATCACCGCCATCCATTTCCGGAACTCTTTTTTTTCTTTTTTGAAATGGAAACTCTACCCTCCCCCACCCGACCCAGTAAGCAATAACTCCCCACCGGCTTCAGCCGCCCCTGGCACTCACCATTCTACTTTCTGTCTCAAGGAATTTGACTCTTCTTGCAACAGCCTGTAGGTGGAATCAGAAGGTATGAGATTTTACGTGATATACAATGTATATATGTATATGTGTGTATATATATATATGTAAAACCACCATAAAAGTTTTTTTTTAATAATTTCATTTATTTACTTATTTATTTTGGCTGTGTGGGCTTGTGGTGAGCCGGGTTTGCTCTTATTTCGCACATGGGGCTTCTCATTGTGGTGGGTTCTTATAGCTCCGGACTCTGGAGCAGAGGCTCAATAGCCCTGGCACGCTGGCTTAGTTGCTCTTTGCATGTGGGGTCTTCCTGAATCAAGGATGGAACCCACGTCTCCTGCATTGGCAGGTGGATTCTTTACCACCGAGCCACCAGGGAAGCCCCACAAGAAAAGTTTTTAAACAGATTTTTAAGAATATGGTGTGACACAGCTATGCTGGAAGAGTCACGGGAGACTTGGAAAAGTGCAAGGGAGGAACCTGACCTAGATGGGGTTGGGGAAGAAGGTCAGGAAGGGCTTCTGAAGAGAAGACCTAAGAGCTGAGTGAGAACTAAGTGGAGGAAGCAAGATGGATGGGCATCATGCATTAAGCTGTCATGGGCTAGAGGAAGACAAAGAAAGAGGGGAAATGAAATTAAGGACGTCAGTGTGTCTGAGTCTGTGAGTTCAAGCATGCTTCGTGGGAGAGGTCAACAGGGGTCAAACCTTGCCACACAGGACAGCTTGAGGGCAATGGGGAGCCATGGCTGATGCGAGGGTGAGGGAGGGCCAGAGAAGCTGTGAGTATCAGGGAGATCCCTTTAGTGCTGTGTATAAGGAATTAAGGGGGTGACTGGATAATGCTATGACAGACCTAAAAATGAGAGCCATCACTATGCTGACAAAGATCCGCATAGTTAAAGCTATGGTTCTTCCAGTAGTCATTTATGGATGTAAGAGTTGGACCATAAAGAAAGTTGAGCACCGAAGAACTGATGCTTTTAAACTGCGGTGCTGGAGAAGAGTCTTAACAGTCCCTTGGACGGCAAGGAGATTAAAACAGTCAATCCTAAAGGAAATCAACCCTGAATATTCATTGGAAGCACTGATTCTGAAGCTGAAGCTCCAATACTTTGGCCACTTGATATGAAGAGCCGATCATTGGAAAGATCTTGATGCTGGGAAAGATTGAGGGCAGGAGGACAAGGGGGTGACAGAGGATGAGATGGATGGATGGCATCACAGACTCAAGGGACATGAGACTGAGCAAACTCCAGGAGATAGTGGAGGACAGAGGAGCCTGGCGTGCTGTTATCCACAGAGTCACAAAGAGTCAGACACAATTTAGTGACTGAACAACAAAGAGGCAGGATCCCCATAGGCTTTTAGAAGGAACTGGGGCAGGGCCCCAGGCTCTGGGGACAGCGGAGGTTGCAGCTGCTGCAGGGTGGTTCGGCAAACAGAGCTGCTCTGTTCTCTGACTCCACTGAGGCTTTTGGGCTCATGAATTTTTCAGCCAAACAGACCTTGAGTTTCAGATTCCAGGGCGCTGGGCCCAGGCTTCTGGGTTCTGTTTACTGCCTGAAAACATCTGAGGGCCCTAAGAGAAGGGCCCTTGCAAGGTTCAATGATGCCTGGGCTGGGGCGAGGGCCTGACAAGTCCTCAGTCTACCAAGGTCACCTTCTGAGCAAGGGGCTGTGTGCTCAGCTGCTTCAGTTGTGACCCCATGGACCATATCTCTCCAGGCTCCTCTGTCCATGGGATTTTCCTGGCAAGAACACTGGAGCAAAGGGCTGGTAGGAGTGAAACCGACTGGTGTCGTTTGGGGCGGGGGGGCTCCGAAGAGCTCTGGTACCATGGTCTTTTATGTCTCAGCACAGAAAGAATTCAGCGAGTGGCAAAGTGATAGATAAGGGATTTATTAGAGTAGGATACCTGTGAGGTTTACAAGCAAGTAGGTGAGGGGATGCCATGCCCTGAGAACTTAATGGGCTACAGTTTTTATAATCAAAGGAAAAGTGGGGACATGGAGAAGAATTTCTTTGTCTTTCTTGAGTAAATGTCATGCTTCTATCATCAGTTCCTCCTTCAGGGTGAGCAGGGGAGTTTTTTTTGTCCCTACACGGTCAAATCTGGCTTCCCAGGTGGCTCAGTGGTAAAGAATCCTCCTGCCACTGCAGGAGATGTAAGAGGTGCAATTCCTGCGTCAGGAAGATCCCCTGGAGGAGGAAATGGCTACCCATCCCAGTATTGTTGACTGGAGAATCCCATGGACAGAGGATCCTGAGACAGAGCCATTGGATGAGGACTGGGACTCAGCTCTCATGGGTCCCAAAGAGTTGGACACAACTGATGACCGAGCATACACACAAAGACAGGGTCAAGCGAGGTCCACAAATTATCGTTTGTTTGTGCAGAGAGCATGTCCTAGGGATCACTAACTCACTGAGCTCACTGCACAGGATGTGGGGCTCATGGCACCATTGTTTTATTGTTTGAAGACATGTCTCGTCCCTCTGTTGCGTAAGCCAGTTTTGTCGCTAAGCAAGCCCACCCGACTTTGTGGTTAAGCAAACCTGATTTTTTGAGTAATCATTAATTTACAGGGGTCTCCCATATTTTTCTATTTATAATCCCCCAGTGGAATTAACTGTTTAATCATCTACGTTGTCCCTTTGGCTTCCCAGTTGGTGCTAGTGGTAGAGAACCTGCCTGCCAAAGTAGGAGACGTAAGAGATGCAGGTTCAACCCTTGGGTCGGAAAGGCTAAGTGACAAAGCATGCATGCACTTTGTCCCTTTTCTCTGTCCCTGTCAGGTACAGAAAGGACAGCTTTCTTGTGGGCAGAGGTGACATAAAACCTTGGGTGGGGCTTTGCAAGGGCTAGAATTTCCAGCTCTGTCTCTGCTGGCTGGGGGTGATTTTTGTACAAGTCATTCACTCTTCCTGAGCCTCAGTTCTCTTATCTGTCAAATGGCAACATCAGGTTCCTGAACTCAAAACATTACCTCCCACTTGGAAGACTTTCAGGGTAGCCCCTGGGTGTGCATGAACGTGTGCTTAGCCTCTCAGACATGTCTGACTCTTTGCGACCCCATGGGCTGTAGCCCACAAAGCTCCTCTGTCCATGGGATTGCCCAGGCATGAATACTGGAGTGGGTTGCCATTTCCTCCTCCAGGGGAATCTTCCCCACCCAGGGATGAACGTGTACTCCCATGCCTCCTGCATTTCAGGCAGATTCTTTACCAACTGAGTCATAGAGGAAACCAGCCCCTGGGTAAAGTGAGCACCACACAGGGGTTAGCTATTGTTAGTAACAGTAATGCTTGTGTGTGTTACACATAACAGAGCCATTGGATGAGGACTGGGACTCAGCTCTCAAAACTCCACAACTCAGGTTCAAATTCTGGCCCATCTCTTGTGTGGCCTTGGGCAAGTGGCTTCAACTCTCTGTGCCTCTGCTTCTTTCTCTGTGAGTGGACATGTGCTCAGCAAATGACGCCAGAAGCAGTGGATGGCTCTGACAGCTGCTGTCCTCCTCCCTTCCTCAAGTACCCTGAGGGGACGCGCATCTCACCCTCAGGGGCTGATAAAGACCGGGCTGGGTTTGGCGGACCAAGCACTAGGCCTGGGGGAGCTGAATGTCGCCCCCTTGTGGCCTTCCAGGATTCTCCCTCCCTCGGTGGTTGTTCAGCTGCTCAGCCGCGTGCTACTCTTTGCCACCCCATGGACTGAAGCACACCAGGCTTCCCTGTCCTTCACTATCTCCCGGAGTTTGCTCAGTCTCATGTCCATTGAGTCGGTGATGCCATCCAACCATCTCATCCTCTGTCACCCTCTTCTCCTCCTGCCCTCAATCTCGCCCAGCAACAGGGTTTGTCTAATGAGTCAGCTCTTCACATCAGGTGGCCAAAGTATTGGAGCTTCAGCTTCAGGATCAGTCCTTCCAAAAAATATTCAGGCTGATTTCCTTTAGGATTGACTGGTTTGATCTTGCTGTCCAAGGGACTCTCTGTAGAGCAAGATCACTCCAACCAGCCTGAGATTTATTTTCCCTCTCCTTCTCACCCCCAGCCTCACCTTCCTTACCAACAATCTTGGGGTGGAACCCAGGGTCTACAATAGCTGATGAGTGGGGGTAGCATAGGTGGTGTGCCAGACATTGAGTTATGCCCTGTAAGTCAGTGCTGTGCAGCCTGAGGAAGCAGTACTATGGCTTTTATACCCATTTCAAAGAAGGGGAGACTGAGAAACAAGAGGTGCCATTGCTGGCCCAGTGCCTTACAGCCAATGGCAGAGTCAGGACTCAAACCCAGCCCCTGTATCCTTACCTGCCATACAGTAAACAGTAATAACAGCAAATGATAGATAATAATAACGTGATTGAGTGTTGGCTGTATCCTAGGCACAGTTCCAAGCATCACGTTGCGTGTCATCACTCAGTCGAGCTGCACTCTAATCTTATTAGAAAAGAGCATTTTTTTCTTTTATTGTGGTTTTTTTATTGTGTTTTATTTTTTCTTTTTGTCCTCTTCTTTTCAAGACTTTAAAAAAAAATTTTGGTGTATAGTTGATTTACAGTATTGTGTTAGTTTCAGGTATACAACAAAGTGACTCAGTTATTCATATACATATATTCAATTTTTTTCAGATTTATTTCTCATGTAGGTTATCACAGAATATTGAGTAAAGTTCCCTGTGTTAATCACTAGGTCCTTGTTGGTTTTCTATTTTATATATAGTAGTGTGTGTATGTTCGGAGAAGGCAATGGCACCCCACTCCAGTACTCTTGCCTGGAAAATCCCATGGATGGAGGAGCCTGGTAGGCTGCAGTCCATGAGGTCGCTAAGAGTCGGACACGACTGAGTGACTTCACTTTCACTTTTCACTTTCATGCATTGGAGAAGGAAATGGCAACCCACTCCAGTATTCTTGCCCAGAGAATCCCAGGGACAGAGGAGCCTAGTGGGCTGCCCTCTATGGGGTCACACAGAGTCGGATACGACTGAGGCGACTTAGCAGCAGCAGCAGTGTGTGTATGTTAATCCCAAGTTCCTGATTTATCCCTCCCTATTTTTTTCTATTTTTTACTTGTTTTATTTGTGTGTGTTTTAATTGAAGTATAGTTGATTTACAATATCATGTTAGTTTCAGGTGTACAGCACAGTGATTCAGTCATTATATATATATATGTATATATAATTTCAGATTCTTTCCCCTTGTCGATTACTACAAAATATTGAATAAAGTTCACTGTGTTATCCAGTAGATTCTTGTGGGTTATAGGAAAGCACAGCTTTAACCACATTTCACAGATGTACAAACCGAGATCCAGGGAGGGGAAGCCAGGTGCCCGAGGCCGGCCAGCTGGCTGCTTGCGTACCCAGCACAAGATCCCAAGTGGCCGGCTCCAGAGCTCATGCCCTCAGCAAGCACACACAGCACCACCACCACCAGAAACAATATTAGCACCAGCTTTGTGCCAGGCTCTTCCATGGGACTTTCTCTTGGGTTGCCCCTGCTCTTAAGATCATTCTGGAAATCCAGGGATGGGAAGCCCATGAAACCCTTAACACACTTAAGGGCTCGGCAAATAGTTGCTGCCAGTAATGTGAACTTTTCATGTCAGCATTTACCCTCAGCCCCTCAGACCTTTCTCAAATGTCAGCGCATTCTCTGATCTCCCCGCCGCACAGTCCTCAATTCATTCTCCAACACACACAAACACATGCCAACTCCTTGCTTTCAGGGTACCCATTCTCATCAGGAATTACTTTTTTTTTTTTTGGCTGCATCATGCAGCGTGTGGGATCCTAGTTCCCTGACCAGGGATCGAACCTAGGGCTTTGGCAATAAAGCACAAAGTCTTAACCAGTGAACCACCAGGGAAGTCCCGGGAATCACCTGTTTTGTTTTGTATTTTCTTCAGGGTGTTTATCTCTTGCTTTTCCTAAATAGAGAGCAGTGGACTGGCTTTGTCTGCATCACCTAGTACTGCAGGTGAAGTGAAAGTCGCTCAGTTGTGTCTGACTCTTTGCAGCCCATGGAATTCTCCAGTCAATAAATATTCACTCACTGAGTGAACCATTACCACCATAATAAAAGCAGCTTCCATGTGTCCAGTCAAGCACATAGTAAACGTTCAATAAATGTTGGTTGAGTGAATAATATAACAATTATAGTCACACTAATGATAACCATTTATCTTTTCAACATTTTGCCATTGTTGTTCAGTCACTTAGTCAAGTCTGACTCTTTGTGACCCTATGGACTGCAGCACGCTATCAGTATCTTTATGTCACATAGTAGGAGCTTATAAATATTTTGGAATGAATAAGAGTAACAATAGGGGATAGAAAAGATGTGGTCCATATGCACAATGGAATACTACTCACCCATAAAAAGTGTGAAATAATGCCATTTGTGGCAACATGGATTGACCTAGAGATTATCATATTAAATGAAGTTAGTCAGATAGTGAAAGACAAATGGCATAAGATATCACTTATACGTGGAAGCTAAAATACGACATAAATAAACACGAAACAGAAACAGGCTCACATAGAGAATGGTGTTGTGGTTGCCAAGGGGAAGGAAGGGAGGGAGAGGAAACAGTGGGAGTTTGGGATTAGAAGCAAACTATTATATTTAGAATGGATAAACAACAAGTTCCTACTGTGTAGCACAGAGAGCTATATTCAATATCCTATGATAAACCATAATGGAAAGTATACAAAAAAGAATATAGTCTGAATATATATATATATATATATATATAACATATAAAACTGAATCACTTTGCTGTAAGCAGAAATTAACACAACATTGTAATCAACTCTATTTCAATAAAATAAAAATTTTTAGAAAGAAAAACATTAGGGACTTCCCTGGCAGTCCAGTGGTTATGACCCTGCGCTTCCAATGCAGGGGCTGAGAGTTCAATCTTTGATTAGGGAACTAAGGAACTAAGATCCCACATGCTTTGCGATGCAGCCAAAATAAATGAATAAAAATTTTTTTTAAAGAATAACATTAGAGTGTCCATCAACAGATGAATGAATACGGAAGGTGTGATATATACACAGTGGAATACTACTTAGCAGTAAAAAAGAATGAAATTTTGCCATTTGCAGCAACATGTGTGGAGTTGGAAGGCATTATGCTAAGTGAAAGGAGTCAGACAGAGAAAAACAAATACTGTATAATATCACTTATATGTAGAATCTGAAAAATACAACAAACTAATGAATATAACAAAAAAAGAAGCAGACTCACAGGTATAGAGAACGAATTAGTGGTTACCAGTGGGGAGGGGAGGGGCAATATAGAGTGAAAGGGGAGCCACAAACCATTAGGCGTAAGATAAGTCACAAGGATGTATTGTACAACACAGGAAATATAGCCAATATTTTGTAATAACTGTAAATGGAGTGAAAGTGTTAGTTGCTCAGTCCTGTCTAACTCTTTGCAACCCTATGGACTGTAGCCCACCAGGTTCCCCTGTCCATGGGATCCTCCAGGCAAGATACTGGAGTGGGTTGTCACTCCCTTCTCCAGGGGATCTTCCCGACCCAGGGATTGAACCCAGGTCTCTCACACTGCAGGCAGATTCCTTACTGTCTCAGCCACCAGGGAGTGTGACCTTTAGACACTGTATAAAAATTTAAAAGTTAAAAAAAAGTTTTGAAAGAATAACATAAGGAATAACAATAAAAACTACTTGGGGAATTCCCAGGCGGTCCAGTGGTTAAACCTCTGTGCTTTCACTGAAGGGGATTGGGTTCGATTCCTGGTCAGGGAACTAAGATCCCACTTGGCCCACCCCCCCCCCAAAAAAAAAAAAGGCAGCTACGTTTTTCCTGCTGAGAGTGTAACTCATAGTTCTTGTCACTGAACGAAAGAATAAATTAATTAGCAAATATTTATGGCATGTATTAATAAATTACACACACATTGAGCACCCAGCACTGGGCCCTGGGGACACAGACATGAAAAGGACTAAGTCCCTGCTCTATTGGGGTGGATGTGAGTGTGGCAAAGTCAGGAGAAACCAGATGAGTGGATGGGTGGATGGATGAGTGGTTGGGTGGTTGGATGGATGAATGGATGGATGGATAGATATTCGGTTCCTTGGAGGGAGAATCGGTTGGTCTGGGGTCTCCTCCCATCCTCACTCCAGGGCGCGAAGGAAAAGTGAGGCGGGGCAGTTGTCACATCTTAAGCTCCGCCCCGCCCCGCCCCCGCAGCGTCTTCCCGTCGGCCGACGGCACCGCTCACCTGGTGGCCCTCCCCTTTAAGACGCGCTCACCTGGGTCCTCACCTGCGCGCGGGTGCTTCCGCAGGAAGAAGGAAGCGGCGCCACCACCGTCGCCTCCCGGCGCTCCCTCCCCACCCCCCAGGTCCGCCGGCCGCCACCATGTCCGCCTCGGCTGTCTTCATCCTCGACGTCAAGGGCAAGGTGAGGCTGGGTGCAGGGAGTGGGAGGCCGGCAGGTGAAGCTTGCTCCCTCCCGGACCCAGGGGGCGGCCCCTCCTTGCAGGCAGCGAGGCCCCGGAAAGCTCTGGGGGCGTGGGAACACCCCTCCCCCAATTCCTGGGACTCCCGCGTCGAACCCCACCTCCGCTTTTACTAGGGGCGTGTCTGAGGGAAGGGGCTTCGCCTCTCTGAGCCTCAGTCTCCCTGTCTGTACAAATGGGAATAACAGAGGTCCCCACCCAAGAAGAATTAATACAGCCGTATGCAGTGTATACCACTTAGTACAGTGACCCTGCTGCAAACATTAGGCGTTCAAGCAATTGAAATTATTATTTCTATCACCGTCATCATCCACTGTACTGATATTTGGGGAAGAAAGCCGGGGCAGAAGACCGTACTTCCCCTGTGGGGCTGCCTTGTCTCTTTCTGGCGCCCCCTCCCATTCATCTTGTTCTGTCTGGGTGGGTTGCCCTGACCTCCTCCAGGAGATCTTCAGGGCCCTGGGATCGAACCTGCATCTCTTTGGTCTCCTGCACTGCCAGGTGGGTTCTTTACCAGTAATGCCACCTGGGAAACCCAGCAATAGTAACAGTGGTGATGAGAATAATATTCCTGATAATAAACATAGTTAGGGCTAAGATGTATGAGCACCTGCTGAGTACCTGCTTCCTTCTAAACACTGGACTAAACAAACCTCTCAGGTAAATATTATTAAAATTAACCACTTACTGCCTGCCAGGCAGAGCTATATGAGCTATGAGTGATAAATGGATATAATGTCTTTTTTTTCTTTTTTCCTCTCTCTCTCTTTTCTTTCATCACCCCTACCTCGCTGATTTGGTGCCTATGAAACCTTGCTCAAGAGCAGGAATTCTGGAGCCAGGGCGCGTTGGCTCAGTTCCCAGCTTCCTTGCTGGCTATGGACTGGGTCCATACCTCAGTTTCTCCATGTGTAAAAGGGAGATGGTGAGACCGCCTACCTTACAGGGTTGTGGTGACAACGATATAAGTAAGCAAGCATCCAGGTTTTAGCAGAGCACGGCCGAGGTGTCAGTGAGGGCTCTAGACGCTCTGGCTGTCACTGTCACCAGCCCACTTTCCAGAGGAGGAAACCGACATGCCGAGAGGCAGAGCCTTGTCCATGTCCCCTCAACCAGCAAGTAGGGTCAGAACCTGGCATTCTGATGCCCCCGGGGGGGAAGGTCCCTGGATCCCAGCAATGACCAGACCTTCTCTGCTCATCTTCAGCCCCTGATCAGCCGCAACTACAAGGGTGATGTGGCTATGAGCGAGATCGATCACTTCATGCCTCTGCTCATGCAGCGGGAGGAGGAAGGCGCCCTGACCCCACTGCTGAGTCACGGACGGGTCCACTTCCTGTGGATCAAATACAGCAACCTCTACTGTATCCAGCCATGGGCGGGTCCCTGGCGGGCTTGGGTGGTGTGGTGGCATCTCAGGCCCAGAGATGATGGGCTGGGATGAGAGGTGCACGACATGGCGTGGCTCAGGTTGGAGAGTGGGAGCAGACAGGGTGGCGTTTCCGGGTCTATGCTCCATCGGAACTCTCCAAAATGCCACCTTTCCTTAACCTCACTGCCTGCAGTGGTGGCCACCACACTGAAGAATGCCAACGCCTCCCTCGTGTATTCCTTCCTCTACAAGATAGTGGAGGTAGGTTCTGGCCTTCTATTGGCCGGCTCGTCTGTCTGTCCACCTGTCTTGCCCGCCTCTTTCGGGATCCATCCCACCTAGGAAGCCTTCCCTGAATCCCCGGGGGTGCCACCATCAAAGCCCCATCACTCTGTTCTCATCAGCTGTTGTGGGATCAACTCTCCCTATGGGGCGAGAAGCAAGGAAGTCTCTGAGAGGGTGTACTGCTCAAATCTGAACCCGAGGATACTGGGTTCCAGACCCAGCTCCAGTGCTTACTGGCTGTGTGACCTTGGACAAGTTACTTCTCTCCGTGCCTCTAACCTGGGTTTAATCCAGACGGTCCAGTGGTTAAGACCCCACGCTTCTACTGCAAGGGGCTTGAATTTCCTGATCAGGAAACTAGGATCCCACTTTCTGCAAGGTACAACCAAAAAAAAAAAAAAAAGAAAAGAAATACTATATAAGCCAGGTTTAGTCCTGCCTCAGAATTGTTGTAGAAAATAATTCAATCCAGTTCAAACCTTTAGAGCACCGAAAACAGTGCTTAGTATACAGTAAGTGCTTAATAAAGATTTGATATTATTGTTAGCATTACCACTAATGTCATATCATATGATCCCATAGTAATCTTTTGAGCACTTGCTATATGTCATTCTCAATGGTTGAGAAAGTACTTTTTTTTTTTAACTGCTCAGAATTTTATTTGGTAAACAAAGGACAGTACACCCCCAAGGTGTGAGGGCAGGCTGATCCTGAAGAAGTGGCTGAGAAAGTACTTTTTTTCTTAGGTCACCTCCTGGCTTACAGGATCTTAGTTCCCCGACCAGGGATTGAATTCATGCTCTTGGCAGTGAAAGGGTTGAGTCCTAACCACTGGACTGCTGGGGAATTCCCAGAGGGATTTTTGGGATACTTTTCAACAAATAAGAGATCTGTATTGATTTGTCTCCTCTCTGCCAGGCAGAGGAGGGACACACAGCTGTGTATAAGGCAAGCACGGTCCTGGCCTGTGCTCAGGAGTTAAAGGGCATGAAGGATATTCAAGGAGACATTGTTTTAACCAGTGACTGGGTAGGTGCTAGTCTCACCCTGATACTCACAGGGGTCAAGGGATAGTGGTGGCTTCACCAAGGAGTAAGGCCTGTCACAAGGGGCCTGTGTGAGGAGAATATCCTGAGCAGTGAGCATAGCGTGTGCAAAGGCCCTGAGGTGGGAACAGGAAAGGGCCACAGAAGCTGGAGCAGGATGAGGGATGGGTTTCCAGTGTTGGATGGATGACAGATTCTCTGCTAAGGAGATACTTACTAATTCCCAAGGGCTCCCGTCTGGGGGTCCCCCAAGTCCCAAGGGCCCCTGGATGGAATTCAAGGAATCCATGAACTTAGATGTGTTTCTGTGTAGTGTAACAGTTTTCCTTTGCCATCTTATGGGGTTATTTTGGTTTGTTTTTGTTTTGACCATGCTGCATGGCTTGGCTTGTAGGATCTTAGTTCCCCAACCAGGGATTGAACCTGGGCCCTCAGCAGTGGAAGCGTGGAGTCCTACCCACTGGAGTGCCAGCGAATTCCCATATTGTGTCTTTTGTGTTGTGTGTGTGTGTGTGTGTGTGTGTGTGTGTGTATCTTTTATTTCATGCATTACAAACCTTATTCTGAGGTGGGTCCCTTAACATCATCAGATACACGGCAATCCCATGATTCACACACCAAAAAAACATTCTGAGTCCTTCCAATCCCTCTTCTAGGAAGTCTTCTTGGACCTCCCTGCCTCTGGGTTCCTACTTCACTTGTTTTCCTCATTATTGCACTCTACATGTTGGATAATATTAGTCCCACTACCTGTCCATTCCCCCTCAAGACTGTTCCAGGAGGGCAAAGACCTTCTTGGCTTTGTTCACCGTTAATGTCCTGACACTGGTATACAGTAGGTACTTAATAGTTGCTTATTGGGTGGCTGGCTGGATGAGTGGGAACCCAGCCCAAGAGCTACACCAGACACATCTCTGTGGGTGTTGGTCTCCTCACACCCCCAGGTATTCTCCGAATACTTTAAGGAGCTAGAGGAGGAGAGCATCCGAGACAACTTTGTCATCGTCTACGAATTGCTGGATGAGCTCATGGACTTTGGCTTCCCACAGACCACAGACAGCAAAATCCTGCAGGAGTGAGTGGGCTGTGGGTCAGCCACAGGGTGGGCCATGGGTGGAAGAAACCTGGGGAAGGTCAGGGAAGTATCCTTGGGCCTATCTGCTCATCTCCCTGCCCCCCCTGCCAGGTACATCACGCAGCAGGGCAACAAGCTGGAGACGGGCAAGTCACGAGTGCCACCCACTGTCACCAATGCTGTGTCCTGGCGCTCGGAGGGCATCAAGTACAAGAAGAATGAGGTCTTCATCGATGTCATAGAGTCAGTTAACCTGCTGGTGAGCCTCCACACCTCTGCCCCACCCTCGCTACAGCCAAGGGCCAGGAGAGGGAGCCCTATGCTTGTTAACCGCCTCCCACATCACCAATGTTTGCATCCTCAGGTCAATGCCAACGGCAGTGTCCTGCTGAGCGAGATCGTGGGCAGTATCAAGCTCAAGGTGTTTCTGTCGGGAATGCCAGAGCTGCGGCTGGGCCTCAACGACCGTGTACTCTTCGAGCTCACTGGCCGTAAGTTTCTGGAAGGGGGTGCGATGGGGAGCCTGAGACCTCACCTCATCTGGGGTGGGTGGTACCCAGAGACCTGCTGTCAATTCTGAAATAGTACTCGCTTGCCCTCTACTGGTCTTGACCAGTACTGCAGCTGCTCGTGCCTTAATGCAAACAACTCTGCTTCATCATTGAGTGCCAGGCTCAAGCACATGGCAGAAAAGAAAAAATAATCCCTACCCTCACGGAGCTGACGTTCTAGTGGGAGTAGGAGACAGAATAGCATTACATTTCTTCCCTGGTGACTCAGACAGTAAAGACTCTGCCTGCAATGCAGGAGACATGGGTTCGATCCCTGGGTCGGGAAGATCCCCTGGAGAAGGGAATGGCTACCCACTCCAGTATTCTTACCTGGAGAATACCATGGAGAGAGGAGCCTGGTGGGCTACAGTCCATGGGATCACAAAGATTCAGACACAACTGAGCGGCTAACACTCACAGGATAACAACCTGACAGCAAGGGCCTGATTCCCTGGGGATCCCAGCTCTGTTCCTGGCCAGCTGGGTGACCCCGGGCGAGTTACTCATCCTCTCTGGGCCTCAGTTTCTTCATCTGTAATATGGGGGTGATCATAGCAGTAGAAGGGGAGGTAAGGATAAGGACCCTGCCCTGGGATCCAGTGTCACCCCGCTAACTCGGCTCTGAGTTTCAGGGAGCAAGAACAAGTCTGTGGAACTGGAGGATGTGAAATTCCACCAGTGCGTGCGGCTTTCTCGCTTTGACAATGACCGCACCATCTCCTTCATCCCGCCCGACGGTGACTTTGAGCTCATGTCCTACCGCCTTAGCACCCAGGTAAGGCAGGGTCAAGCCCTTGGCTGGAGGTGAGGGTTGACCCCAGAGCCTTGGAGAACTCCCTCTTCCTCTGTCTGCAGGTCAAGCCACTCATCTGGATTGAATCTGTCATTGAGAAATTCTCACACAGCCGCGTGGAGATCATGGTCAAGGTGGGCCCCCAGGGTAATAATTACAGTGCTCAGATTGCCCCTCCTACGCCCTCAGCAGTCTAACCATATCTCCCACCTCCCTCCCCAATCATCACTTCCTTCCAGCCACACAGGTCTCCCGGCTGAGTCTCAAACATGCCAGGCATGGTCCCTGAGTATCCCCTCTCCCTGGATCACTCTGCCCCCAGCCACCCAGATATCCCCCTGGCTCTTTCCCTCACCTCCTTCAGTTCTTTGCTTCAGTGTCACCTCCTCAGAGGAGCCTTCCCTGATTTCTCCACCTCCCTTCTTTGCTCTGTTTTTTCCCTTAATACTGAACCACCACCGTGTGACACATGACCTTTTTACTTAATTAATTTACTTTAAAAATATACATTCATACTACTTTATAAATTTACATTTACATTGAAATTTATGAATTTGCATTTATATTCATATATGTATATAAACCATAGAGTGTGTTAAAGCTCAATGTTATCATTGTCATACCGTATCATCATATCATATCATATCATACCACACAGCTTAATTGAATGTCCCTGACTCAACCAGCACCTCTGAACCCCCACCTGCCCCTTGGCCGATCATGGCTCCCCCCACCCTTGCCCACAGGTGATCACAATTTTGAATATCATGTAAGTCATTGCTTTGCTTTTGTTTGTAATTTTGCCACCCTCATCTGTAAACCGCAAATACTTCATTCTGCCAGTCTCTGACCTTTATATCCGTGAACTCTTGCTGTATGACTTTTTTGTATAATTTGCTTTCTTCATGTAATGTCAACTCTTAAGAGGAATCCCAGGACCTGAAGCATAGGGCATCCATTTCAGTGACTGTAGAATATTCCACCAGGAGAATTTTCTCTCCTGTATCTTGCTTGGGTTGTTTTCAGTTCTTGGCTTCTCTGGTTCACATTGCCATGGATAGCCTTGTGCATGTCCCCAGTCCCCCAAACAAGAGCTTCTCCAGAACATAAAATTAGTCCCTCCTGGCCCTTAAAAAAATTTTTTTCCCCAGTCTCTTTTTTAATTAAGAAAGTTGCGGGGGCGGGGGAGGGCATGCCATACTGCATGCGGGATTTTAGTTCCCTGACCAGGGATTTAACTTGTGCCCTGTGCGTTGGGAGTGCAGAGTTTTAACCACTGGACCACCAGGGAAGTCCTTAGCGCCCTTTACAGATGGGGAAAGAGGCCCAGAGGAACTCAGATGTCATTCATCTAGGAAGGGAGGGGTCACGTTGAACTTGGGTCTGCCTGCCTCAAGAGTCTGTGTTCTCAGATTTAACTTTGTTCCCCAGTCTTAGAGTCTCAGAGGAACTGGTACATGATGTAGACAGTCACTGCGGGGGGGAGGGGGCATGGTGTTGGTGCCTCCCCAAAGTCCCTGTCTCTCTAGGGAGGAAGAAGAGAAGGGGCCACTAAAGCTGGTGCCTTCCTGGGACTTCTGTGGTGGCCCAGTGATTAAGACTCTGAAATTCCAGTGTAGAAGGCCCGGGACTTGATCCCTGGTCAGAGAGCTAGATCCCACATGCTGCAACTAAGCCCCAGCACAGCCAAATAAAAATAAATACTAAAAAGTTGGTGCCTTTAAAAAAGAACATCCCCTGCCCTGTTTGCCTCCAGGTCCTGTGCACCAGTCCTGCCTCACATATCCCCGCCCCCCGGCACCAGATGATTAAGAGCAGCTATCACGGTGCTAGCTACTGCACAGGGACACTTAGAGTCCTTGTGTTAAAAGCTTGCGCATGTCAAAATAGATCTGGATCTAGCTCTAATGTAATAACTTATTGTCTGTAAGGAGAGCATGTGAGGCTCAAGTCAAATCTCTGTGCTGTGCCGGCTACCAGCTACACAACTCAGGCAAAGTGCTCTTTCTCTCTGGGCCTCAGTTTCTTCATCTGTAAAATGGACCTTTGGAATGGCTCCTACTTTAGAAAATTAGTGAGAGGGTTAAGTACTTGGCACAGGGCCCTGCACATGGTAGGGGCTCCGTAGATGCCAGCTTTCAAATGAAAACTCGGAAATTCCCTGGTGGTCTATTGGATAGGACTCTTGAGTTTCCACTACTGGGGACATGGGTTCGATCCCAGACTGAGGAACTGAGATTCTGCATGTTGCAGTGCTGCCAAAAAAAAAAGAAAGAAAATTCTGATAGACTGAGGGTCCCATCCTGGCTTTGCAGGTGTGAGTGTGTGAGTCTTGACCAGGAGCCTTTATTATCTTGTCTGTGAAATGGGCTGAGGTGAGCCGGCCCTAGGAGCTGTTCAAATGAGGGATTACATTTTGAAGCAGGAAAAGGTATATGATACTTTCCAAACGGAAGGTGCCAAAAGCAGAACCACTGGAGTCTCTTGTGGGTGTGACTCTGCCCCTTGTTGGCTGTGTGTCTCCAGAGAAATGCCTTAAGTTCTCTGTGCCACTGTTCCCTCATCTGGAAAATGGACAGGATCGTGGTCCCCACTTCTGGGCTCTTGATGAAATGGTGCGTGGAAAGGGCTTGGTCTCCATTTGCATGAATGCACTCTTCACACCCCACTTTCTCTCCACCGACAGGCCAAGGGGCAGTTTAAAAAGCAGTCTGTAGCTAACAGCGTAGAGATATCGGTGCCCGTACCCAGCGATGCCGACTCCCCTCGCTTCAAGACCAGTGTGGGCAGCGCCAAGTATGTGCCAGAGAAGAACACGGTTATTTGGAGCATCAAGTCTTTCCCGGTGAGCCTCGGGGATGGGCCGGGGAACTGGAGGACCAGCCCTTGATGAGTGAGGGCGAAGTAGAGGATAAATCAGAGCCACATATGCATGCACGTGGCTGTCCTTTGTAGATGATAAAACTGGATGATGGTTAAGCTCTCAGCATGGTTAAGCTCTCCTTGTCCTAGGTATTGAGGAAACCAGCCCTGGGTTCAGATTCCTCACCCTTGTTTCTCTGAGCTTCCCAGCCTTGGGGACCCTACTTCCCTTCATGAAGCCTGAGCATGTCCATCTGTGAAACAGACAGGATCATGCTACCCACGTCCTTGGGCTGCTGGAGGATTTGGTCTCTCTTTGGGATCTTGGTTGGGGGATGTTCATCGGCCCCTGGAAAATGGGAGATGATCACCAGAAGGCCCCCAACTAGGCTTTGCTGTCAGAAGCTTCGTCTGTGAGTTTTGGCCAGGAAACTTTACTTTCTGGTCTGTCAGATGGGCTGAGAGCAAAGCCTGCCCCCAGGGGGCTGCCATGAGGAGTGGTCTGGGGTATAGGGGCCCTCAATGTGTCTGATACCCCCATGTTCCCTCAGGGGGGCAAGGAGTACCTGATGCGCGCCCACTTTGGCCTCCCCAGCGTGGAGAAGGAGGAAGTAGAGGGCCGGCCCCCTATTGGGGTGAAGTTTGAGATCCCCTATTTCACTGTCTCTGGGATCCAGGTGAGGGAAGGGGGCAGGGTGGTTCCTCTCCTTGACCTTGGTGGGTCCCCCTTTCTCTCATTTCTTGGCTTGGACCGCCTCCGTTCCCTGGCTTGGCTCATCTCCTCCTTTACAATCATCCTTTTTTTTTTCTGGAACAGTGTTGCTTTTTCTTTAAACAAACATTTTAATTTCAACTTTTGGGTGTGCTGGGTCTTCGTTGTTGTGAGTGAGCTTTCTCTAGTTGCAGTGAGTAGGGGCTATTTTTTTAATTGCGGTGGCTTCTCTTGTTGCAGAGCATGGGTTCTAGAGCCCGAGGGTTTCAGTAGTTGCAGAGCACAGGCTTAGTTGTTCCTTGGCATGTGGGATCTTCCTGGACCGAGGAAGATCCCGCATGTCCCACATCCCACAAACCCATGTCCCCTGCATTGGCAGGCAGATGCTTTTTTTCAAAAATGATTTCATTTATTTATTTTTGGCTGGGCTGGGTCTTCACTGCTGCACAGACTTTTCTCTGCTTGTGGTGTGTGGGCTTCTCACTGGTGGCTTCTCTTGTGGAGCACGGGCTCCAGGGCGCACAGGCCCAGTAGCTGCAGCATGTGGCCTCACTAATTGTGGCTCCTGGGCTCTAGAGCACAGGCTCAGTAGCTGTGGTGCACGGGTTTAGTTGCTGCAGGGCATGTGGGATCTTCCCAGACCAGGGACTGAGCCCGTGTCTCCTGCGTTGGCAGGCAGACCCTTAACCACTGAGCCATCAGGGAAGTCCCACGGTGCTGCCTCTTCTGCTCTCAGCCTGGGTCCCCTTCCCCTCCCCCCTAACTTTGCCCTGTGCCTAAACTGTATTGTGTCACTTCTCTTAGAATGTGCCATCTTTCCCTCTGTCCTGGACCACCTGATCTCCCCCACACACATACCCTGTCCTGGTCACATCTTTGCCCTGAGCCTCGTTACTTCATTCCTCCCAGGCTGTGCTTTCTTATTCCCGGAAGTTGTGTTATGTTCCGCTGGCCCCAGCCTGCTCTCTCCCCCTATCCTGGGCCACCTCCTTTCATCCCTTTCCAGGTCCGATACATGAAGATCATTGAGAAGAGTGGTTACCAGGCCCTGCCCTGGGTCCGCTATATCACCCAGAGTGGCGGTAAGGCGGCCCGGCTCCCTGAGATGACAGGGACAAGGACATGAATGGGGATGGCCTTGGGGCTTTGAAACATCTTGTCTCAGAGGGCTCCAAAACCGACAGGCGTGGCCTCCAGGTCTATCCTATCTTTGTCAGTGTGCCCTCCCGAGCCTCGGTTTGCCTATCTTTAAAATGGGGACAGTTGCCAGTTCCAGGGTAGTGGTGGTGGGGTTTGGATAAGCAACTGAACACACAGCAGCCCCATCTATTGCCTGGAGACAGGCATGTTGCTGTGTTTACAGTCGCCATGTTTGAGCCCATCCTTAGCCCTGTTACATACTTGTGGGGTTGATCATGAGCACTGCGGAAGGGGATGGGTTGTGGGTGGGGGTGCTGTCCTGTCTCCTTCCCCCAATTCTGAGATGGTCCCTGCTCATTGTTTCCCTGCAGATTATCAACTTCGTACCAGCTAGAAGGGAGAAGTGGGAGCCTGAACCTGGGCTGTCTTCTCCCCAGGCCCCAGCTGCAGACTCCACTAGAGAAGGAGGGAAGATGGGGTGTGTGTGTGTGTGAGAGGGCAGCCCTTGAATTATTAGTTCGTTACTCCCAGCACCCGACTTGCTCCTACCCTTTTCCTTTACCGGTAGGCTGGGAGTGATAGTCCCCAGCTCTCAGACTCTCACCCCTCCCCCTCCCCCAATTTTATATGAAGAAATAGAAGAGGGGCTTGAAGTCCCCCTCACGAGTGCCTTCTTGCAGTGACCTGCCTTAGGAGGTGTGGGGAGTCCCTCCTCCACAGCTGCTGAGCCCAGAGGCCCCACTGGCCCATTTCTGAGTTTTAGGATGGCATTAAAAAGATGAATCTAGCTGCTGTTATGTACTTCTTGGCTGGGCGCTGGGGATGCCAGGGGTGTCCTGGAGTGCTGGGATAAGAGTGGGCAACATATATCCATTTCTCAGCCCTGGTCATCTCTCAGCTAGGCCCTCGCAATTGCTCCCACCTTGGTCTCCCAGGCTGCTCTGGGCTTCCCTCTCCCATGACAGCCAGTTCGCATCATAGCCACCAGAGGGCGCCTATTAACTCCTAAACCAGATCGTGGCTCCTCAATACAGAAGCTTCCCAGGGTTTCACCCGTTGATTTTTGTCGTTCTGGGCAGCATGCGGGACCATAGTTCCCCCACCAGGGATTGAACCTGGACTCCCTGCAGCGGATGCGCGGAGTCTTAGACACTGGACCTCCAGGGAAATTCCCCATTCTTTTTAAAAAGTAAAAGTTCTCACCACAGCCCACAAGCCTGTTCAGCCCTCACCTCCTCACCCTTCTCTCCCTCTCTATACGTCTCTTCCTGGACTTACTAGACATGCTTACAGCTCAGGGCCTTCGAATCTGTAGCCCCTCCATCTGGTATGTTTTCCCAGAGAGACACATGGCTCCTTCCCTCACCTTCAGGTCTCAAATCAAATGTCACCTTCTTAGGGTGGCCATGCCCGACCTCTCTATTTCAAAGCCTTCTTTTCCCAAGACACTATTATTTATCTCGTTTTGTCAGCTCCACAGTGTATAGCACTCGGAAAATACTTATTGTCGTCTCCAGCTCTAAAAGGTAAGCATCCAGCAGCCAGGAGGCACCCGGCTTGCTTTCCACTGGGGTGCCTAGTACACGGTAGCGGGTCAGTAAATGTGTGAAGGCCCCGCTGTTGAAGGCCTCTGTTAAGAGCCTCCGACACCACTCTCGCCTCCCAGGCTCACCCACGTGGCAGATGGAGAATGAACTTTCTTCCACGCCCCTGCATTTGCTGTGCCAGGGCTGGCGCAGTCTGAGCCAAACGTGATTCCTTTCTCACTCACCCCATTTCCTTGCTTTATTTTCCTCACGGTGCTTAACACTAAAATTAGTAGCTCGAATGCAGGCCCCCCAGCGCCAGGAACGGCTCTGGCACACAGTGAATGAATGAAATAAAGCACTCTGCACAGTAAGAACTAACAAATATTATCGCACCGCATAACTCCAAACTGGGCGGCCCCAGCCCTACCTCCCTTCCTCTCGGAAGTGCCGAGGTCCCGGAGCAGCCCGCGCTACCCTGCGCCTGACCTTTCTCCCCTGGGTCAGTTAAACCGGCCCTCTTTCCCGCCCGCCCGTCGCTTTTGAAAAACCGAAAACCCCGCCATTGTTCGCGGTTCACCGGTCGCCGTAGTTTGTCCAATCAGAAGCGGGCCCGCCCACTCCGGCGCGCAAAGCCTCCCTGGCAACGCGTGGCCATTGGCTGCGCTGGCCAGGAGGGCGGAGCACTACAGGGTCGGGAGCTGGGCTACGCGGCTGGGCTACAACGTAGCAAGTTCATAAGAAAACAAATCCGCGGCGTTTGGGGGCGGGGCCGCGAGAGCTCTGGCTCCGCCCCCTAGAGGCCTGCTCCGCAGCGGCGGAGAAGCCGGCTCAGAACAGACCCCGCCCGTCGAGGAGGAGGGAGGGTGAGTTGGGGGGAGACCCAGCCCCCAAGGGGCGGGCGCCGGGCAGGGCCCTACGGGCTAGCGGAGGGTTGGGCCCGGGCTCTCAGCCCCTCTCTACCCACTGTCTGACAGGGGGAGGAGCCGGCCGGGAGGGCGGGGGTCGCGCCCGAGACCCGGACGGGAGAGTCCGACCCGGAGCCTCGTTGCAGGCCGGGGACGCTGCGGGAGGGCTGTTCGGGCCAGCGCCTGTGGGCTCCCCCGCACTGACCGCCGCGGGGTGGGGCGGGGGGCTTCGCAGGCCGCCAGTATCGACATGCTGCTGGAAGAGGTCCACGCCGGCGACCGGCTGAGCGGGGCGGCGGCCCGAGGAGACGTGCAGGAGGTGCGCCGCCTTCTGCACCGCGAGCTGGTGCACCCAGACGTTCTGAACCGCTTTGGCAAGACAGCGCTGCAGGTGAGCCCGGCCCGACTCGCAGACCCCTTCTCTCTTCTCACCTTGTTCCCGTTGGTAGCCGACTGAGGTCTGTTCCTGCGTCTCTGGGCTGACTTGGCTCCCTGATGTCCTCTTTCTTAGGTGGGTGGTGGATGGGGTTAGATTGGGGGAGGGGAGAGCTTTCCATCTTTGGAGGATTCCTTGTTCTCTGATTGCGAAGGATTCGGTTTCCCTGGAGAAGTTCTTATTCCGTGGGTGAGGGTTCACCTTCTTTGGATCCGAGTTTCATGAAGGCGGCTCCAATGTCTTGGAGCATCTATGGACGATCCGACCGTAGGAAGGAAGGATTCCTATTTCCAAGGTGTACCCATTTTCTGGGGGTTCTCTGAAAGGTATCCAGTTTCCTGTGGGGGAGAATCTCTATTCCCGCGGGGTTTTCATACTGGCATATTTGGTGAGGGGGATATACCAGTAAGGGAATAGTCACAGATTACATGGGAGTCCCTGTTCCCTTGGGGACATTTACAAAAGGGGAACCCCATTTCATCAGAAAGCATCCCTACTATATGGGAGGGGGAAATTCCTTGGAGGAGTTTTAAATTCCCTGGCCATCTCCATTTCCTGGAGGGGACTGTTCTCTGAGGTCTGTTTCCTGGTGGGGTTCATATTTCCTGATGATTTCCCATCTGTGGGGAGAAGTGTCTCTGGTTCCTTGAGGGAGGGTCTTAGGTTCCTTGAAAATTTCCACGGGGGCTATACCCTAGCGGGAGGTGACCCGTTTTTTGAAGGTCCTTATTCCCAGAAGATCTTGTTCTCTGGGGTCTCAACAGCTGCCTGGAAGTTTATGTTCCCCGGAGTTTTTCCTTCTCTTGAGAACCTTGTATCTGGCATTCTCAACTCCCGAATGACCCCTGTCTCCAGTCACCCTTTTCCCCAGACCTCCTCCTTTGGAGACTCCCTGACCCTTCTCTACCCCCATCCCCCCACCAGGTCATGATGTTTGGCAGTCCCACCATTGCCCTGGAACTCCTGAAGCAAGGCGCCAGCCCCAACGTCCAGGATGCCTCGGGCACCACTCCGGCCCACGATGCAGCCCGCACTGGATTCCTCGACACTCTAAAAGTGCTGGTGGAGCACGGCGCCGATGTCAACGCACCCGATGGCACCGGGGCGCTCCCCATCCACCTGGCAGTGAGAGAGGGCCACACTTCTGTGGTCAGCTTCCTGGCTACCGAGTCTGATCTCCATCACAGGGACGCCACGGGGCTCACACCCCTAGAGCTGGCACGGGGGAGAGGGGCCCAAGAGCTCATGGACATACTGCAGCGGCACACGGTGGCACCCCTGTGACCTGGGGCCACCCACTCCAGCAGCAGGACCCAGCTGAGTTCTGTGTCAGAAGAGGGAAGAAACACTTTCTCCCTTTGCTCCTCCTGCCCGCTGCCGAGGGGCACCGGTTTGTGGCTTGTTGGTGTTGATTTCTGGGGTGTGTGTGTTTGACGTGCATTTCTCGTTTTTTTTTTTCTCACCCCTTTCGGTGTGTTGGGCAGAGAAGGGCTCCTACAGGCAAACAGCCACCTAAACGGTTCAGTTTCCTCCACGCCTACAGACTGAGTCCCAAGGGCAGAGCGTTTAAAACCCCAGCCCTCGAGAGTGAGAGAGTGAGGTCATCTCTTCCAAGGCTCTTGGAACCTGTCGACCTTGGCCGGCTTACGGAGAGAAGACCTCAAGTGTGCACACTGCTTTCCGGCATGGGGGAGGGGGGAGTGTTCCAAATCGATAAAAGGGTAGTATGAGTTCATTCATATTTTGTTGAAAGCTTCATTTCCAGTCCCTTGTACAGCGTTAAAAAAAAAAAGTCTATTTATTAAGCTTTATGGAAAATATTGTTGTGTGTGTAATTTAATGTTTTTACCCATTAAATTAAGACTTGTGCATGACCACAGCGCTGGTGGCTTGTCATTTTTGAGGGGGCGATGGAGAGTCGCGTATCCAGGATGTTTGTGGGGATGGGCCCTGGGGGTCGAGGATCGTGGATGCTTTGGAGGAGGGGAGAGAGTGGTAATTCCCAGGGCGGCAGGGGTAAGTGAGCTGGGTGGGGCAGCGGTTTACGCTGTCGGAACGGAAGGGAGGCAGGAAACCGCGAGTGGAGAAAGGGCCCCCAGATGTCAGCTGGGTGCCTGGAGCCCAGAGGGTGGGGGAGTGGGATGGGCGGTGGCTGCAGCCTTCCCCGCAGAGGCGTGACTTGTGGGCGGGGACAGCGGTCTCAGGGCCAGGGATCCCGGAAGGGCTGGGGGCAAGGTTACGTGCGGCCCAGGAGGCTCCGCCCCTATTTAAAGTCAACTGTGCGTAGCCCCACCTCCAGGGAGGCCGTGCTTTCCTGACGCGTGCGCAGTAGGTTGGAGAGCAGCCATGCCGGAGCCGCGCGGGTCGTCGCCCCTGCGGGTGAACGCGGCGTTCGCGGCGAGGTACGGCCGCTACCGTGAGCGAGAGGAGCTGCAGCGGCGTGAGTGCGGGGCGCATGCGCGTGGGGGGCCGGCGCGTGTCGGGCGGTCCGCAGGTGGGGTTTGATCTGGTCCCCCAGGCTCACCTGGGTGGGGGGCTCGCATCTTTGTCCCACAGTGAAAGATCGCTACGGGGACCGGCACAGCAGCAGCGACTCCAGCTCCGAGTCTGATTCCAGCGACGAGCACGTGGTGAGCTTCTTCGCCTCCGTCTTGGAGTTGCGGGAGATGTCCAAGAGCCCTGTCTCATCCTGGCCCGGACTTACAGGGGGCAGCTAACCTCCAACCCCATCGCGCCTTCATCCCTGACAGTCTAACCATTTCTCCCTGTCTGCCTCTGTTCCCAAAATGGGGCATCCCTCTGCCCCGTGGAGCACCCAGCTTTTCCCCACACCAGCCCTGATCTTCCCAGACTCACTGAGCCATCCAGCCCTTCCTCTCTGTTTTTCATATGCCTTCTCTGCCCACCTGCCCCTGTATCATCCATCCCTTATTGATTCCAGGAAGCACCACCACCCCCTTGCCTGCTACCTTTTTTTGCTTCCTGTTCTCTACTCATGTGTGGTCCACCCCCACGGGGTCCCCTCTCCCACCCATTTGACCCTGCCTTCCACTCAGATCCAGCCCTCCAGCCCTCCCCCCACCTGCCTCTACCCAGCTGGATTCTGCCATCTTCTAACCTGTACCCCTCCCTACACCCTAATTCCCACACCCTCTCAGCCCTCCTGCCCCTGTTGCTTACTGCCCCCATCAGAGCCCCCTTCTGAAATCTGTCCCCACCCCCTTTTTCTGCTCTAGGAATTTGACCCCCAGCAAGAGCGTGACTTTTATAGGACTCTCTCCTTGTTGAAGAAGAAGGACCCCCGCATTTATCAGAAAGATGCCACCTTCTATCAGCGAACAGGTCTGGGGCTGCTTCTCATGGGACCCTGGGTCCTCATGGCTTTAGAAGCTGTTGTGGCTATTTAATCTTTCCATGGTGGCTCAGAAAGTCAAGAGTCTGCCTGCAGTGCAGAAGACCTGGGTTCAATCCTTGGGTCAGGAAGATCCCCTGGAGAAGGGAATGGATACCCACTCCAGTATTATTGCCTGGGAAATCCCATGGACAGAGGAGTCTGGCAAGCTACAGTCCATAGGGTGCAGAGAGTTGGACACAACTGAGCAACTAACACTTTCACTTTTTTTTCATCTACAAGTCAGAACTGATTAGCAGAGGGACTTCCTTTGTCGTCCAGAGGTTAAGACTCTGCACTTCCATCCCTGGTGGGGCAACTAAGATCCCATATGCCATGCAGCACAACCAAAAGAAAAAAAACTGATTACTAATCAGCCAAGAGTGTCCAGGGTTATCAACTGTTGTCACTAATAATGGCTGTGTGTCTGGCACTGTTCTGAGTGTGAATTACTCACTGAGTGATCACTATCAGCTATTACCAGGTAGTAGCAAGTGTGATGCCTATTTGATAGCTGGGAACTGGTGGCGCGGGGATTTGAAACCTCCATCTGATTCTGGTCCAGCAGTTATTCTCTGCCTGGGGGAGGAAGGGGGTTGTGGGTGTGGGTGATGACAGACGTCTTTTGGTGGCCCTGTAGCATCGTCCTCAGACAGTGAAGAGGAGCCAGCAGCTGAGAAGCGAAAGAAGGTGCAACCCATGTACCTGAAGGACTACGAGAGGAAGGTTATCCTGGAGAAAGGAGGGTGAGGAGACAGCCTAACTCCTCTGCTTCCACCTTCCCAGGGCAGGTGGACACATGGGGGACTTAGGGGTGGGGGTGGGAAGAAGCCAATGACCCACCAGAGTTGGGGGAACCTCAGAGAGCAGGAGGCTTGATGACCTGCCTGCATCCCACTGTCCCCACCCCCCAGCTGGTGCTCTGTTTTTGAATTTTTGTCTCTTTTAATCATTTTTATTTATTTATTAGTTTTTGGCTGTGCTGGGTCTTCATTGCTGCAGGGGCTTTGCTTTAGTTGCGGCAAGCAGGGGCCACGCTCTAGTTGTGGTGTGTGGGCTTATTGCTGAGGTTTCTCTTGTTGTGGAGCACGGGCTCTAGGGCATCTGGGCTTCAATAGTTTCAACATGTGGGCTCAGTAGTGGTTCCCAGGCTCTAGAGCATGTGCTCAATAATTGTGGCGTAAGGGCTCAGTTGCTCCAAGGCATGTGGGATCTTCCTGGATCAGGGATCGAACCTATGTCTCCTCCTGCATTGGAAGGCAGATTCTTTACCACTGAGCCACCAGGGAGGCCCCAGCTGTTGCTCTTAAGAGCCCCCTACCCCACAGTGACAGACAGGCCCGGGGAAGTCTGTTCTGAAACCTTCATCCTTCTTTGCCCAGCAAATATGTCGATGAGGAGAATTCAGATGGGGAAACCTCCAATCAGAGACTCCAGGTGTGTGGGATGGAGGCTGGGTGGGAGGGTTCGGGGGCTAAGGGGCCCATGGCAGGGTCTGAGGCCCCTGTCACTCTCTCTGCAGCAGAGCTCGTCGAAGAGTTACGTGGAAGAACAGAAACAGCTGAAGGAAAGGTGAGCCCTGGAGCCGGCTGAGCTGCCAAGTGGAAGAGAGTTGAGGCTCTGAGGTTGGCAGGCCCAGGTTCAAATACAGCTCTGTCACTTAATGTGCCCACTTAATGGGCACTTGTGTGCCCTTGGGCCTGTCATTTTCTGTTCTCTGGGCCTCAGTTTCTGTATCTGTGAAATGGGGTTGATCATGGGCTGTATGTCACAGCACTGCTCTGGGCTGGTCAGGAGGAGCTCAGGGCTTATTAGTAGATAGGGCTCATCTTTGGATCAGTGGGCAGGGCCAGTGCACCCATCCTGAGGCTTGTTTTCTTGCTTGGGCAGCTTCCGGGCGTTTGTGGAGGACAGTGAGGATGAAGACAGCGCTGAGGAAGGTGGCTCCGGGTTGCTGCAGAAACGTGCTAAAAGCAAAGAGGAGAAGGTAGGTGCCGGGTCCCAGTGGGGCGGGGGGTGGTGGCGGAGAGGGGGCACCAGGAGTGTCCGGCAGATCCTCATCGCTGGCCATCCCTCAGGCCCAGGAGGATGCTGACTACATTGAGTGGCTGAAGGGGCAGAAGGAGATTCAGAACCCCGACACCCTGAAAGAACTGGTGAGTGAGTTCCCATCCGTGGCTACTGACCCCCTAAACTTCCCGGTCTGCCTCCATCCAGCCTTTTCCTGGAAACTCACCCTTGAGTGGCCAGCCAGGAGCACTTCGTCTGTTCCTTTTTTTTCCCTTGCACCGTGCGGCCTTTGGGATCTTAAGTTCCCCAACCAGGGATCGAACCCGTGCCCCCTACAGTGGAAGCGTGGAGTCTTGACCACTGGACCCCCAGAGGAGTCCCCAGGAGCACATCCTTTGAGGATGGGGGCCCTGCATCTCTGGGCCTCAGCTTCTATAACATGGGGATTATGGCACTTACTTCATAGACTGGCCGTGAAGCTGCAGTCACTTACATCCACTGGCTGCCCACAATCCACGGCCCCACCCTCCTGCTTCGCTGACCCTGAGTCCTTCACCTGGGTCTTATCACACACCCTTCACCCCTAGACTCACCTCAGGGAATTCTGGAACAACCCAGAGCTGGACGAGGGGGAGCGCTTCCTGCGAGATTACATCCTCAATAAACGCTATGAGGAAGAAGGGGAGGAGGAAGACGAGGAGGAGGAAGACGAAGAGGAGGAAAGGTGAGGGCCCCTGTCCCCCAGGGGCCTGGAGGCAGCACTGGCCAGAAAGGAAAAGGCGCTGGGTGTTCACTTTATCACACAGACGGTGACAGAATCTGGAGGAGGAAACGGCACCCACTCCAGTGTTCTTGCCTGGAGAATCCCAGGGACGGGAGCCTTGTGGGCTGCCGTCTGTGGGGTTGCACAGAGTCGGACACGACTGAAGCGACTTAGCAGCAGCAGCAGCAGTAACAGAATTAGGGACTTCCCTGGTGGCTCAGTGGTAAAGAATCCGCCTGCCAGTGCAGGACACATTTCCTTGGGTCGGGAAGATCGCCTAGGGTGCTGGAGAAGACTCTTGAGAGTCTCTTGGACAGCAAGGAGATCAAAGCAGTCAATCCTAAAGGAAATCAACCCTGAATATTCACTGGAAGGACTGATGCTGAAGGTGAAACTCCAATACTTTGCCCACCTGATGTGAAGAGCCAACTCATTGGAAAAGACCCTGATGGTTGGAAAGATTGAAGGCAGGAGGAGAAGGGGACGACAGAGGAAGAGATGGTTGAATGACATCACTAACTCAATGGACATAAATTTGAGCAAACTCCAGGAGACAGTGGAGGACAGAGGAGCCTGGCTTTGTGACCATGAGGTCGCAAAGAATCAGACACAGCTTAGCGACTGAACACCAACAGCTGAGTTAGCCCTTTTTTGGGGGCTGCACCACATGGTATGCAGGATCTTAGTTTCCTGACCAGGGGTTGAACCTGTGCCCCCTTGCACTGGAAGCGCAGGCCTTAACCACTGGACCACCAGGGAAGTCCCCAGAATTGGCCTTTCTTGAGGGAGACCCAGAGTGTGGGCTCTGAAGCCAGGGGGCCCTGCTCTTGGACTTTCATGCCTCGGTTTCCACATCAGTAAAATGGGGTAACAGTGGCTCCCTAGCAGAGCGTTCTTGTGAGGATTAAATGTGTGAACACGCTGGTACATAGGCGTGCAGGAGCTCTGCTGACCCCCCAGCCCCACCCCATCTCATCCCTCAGGGTCCCTGGTCCCCCGGTCCAGCTGGCTGTGGACGATTCCTCAGACGAGGGCGAACTGTTTCTGAAGAAGCAGGAGGACTTTGAGCTCAAATACAACTTCCGCTTTGAGGAGCCAGACTCTGCCTCGGTGGGTAGCCGGGCCGGGGGCTGGGGGCTGGGGGCTGGGGAGGACCTGGCTAGAGGGTCCCAGGCCAGGGAAGGAACCCAGAATCATCTCTGGTGCCCACAGGTCAAGACCTACCCTCGGAGCATCGCCTCCTCCGTGCGCCGAAAGGACGAGCGCAGGAAGGAGAAGAGAGAGGAGACACGGGAGCGGAAGAAGAGGGTGAGTGGCTCTCAGGGTGGCCTTTGGGGGGACGTGCAGCCTGCAGGGGTTGGGGGTGTTGCTGACATCCTCTGACCTGCCGCCTGCAGGAGAAAGCGAGGAAGCAGGAGGAACTCAAGCAGCTGAAGAACCTGAAGAGGAAGGAGATCCTGGCCAAGCTGGAGAGGCTGCGGCAAGTCACGGGCAACGAGACGCTGGGCTTTGAAGAGCAGGACCTGGAGGGTGACTTCGACCCTGCCCGGCACGACCAGCTCATGCAGGTGCATCCCCAGAGCCCCAGCCTGGCTGTGCAGCCGAGTGCTCCGAGTGTGGCTCTGGAGCAAGCAGTCCTTTTCTGGCTCAGAGAAGTGACCTGACCTCTCTAATCCTGTGTCTCTTGTCTGTAAAGTGGGTCCAAACTGCAGCATTTCCCTCAGGGCTGTGAGAAATACTAAATGCTAATTAGCTTGGTAAATGCTCAAGGAACCATGGGCTGCTATATTTTCTTTAAACACATTTATCGAGCCATTAGTGTTGATTGTTGTATTGGGAGGGGGAACACAGGTTCAGTCCATGGAAACAGGCAGTGAGGCCTGGATGGGAGCCGCAGTGGGGACCCTGGGCACCAAAAAGTGGACCCAGACTCAGCCTGGGGGTTCATGGAAGGGAGAGTAAGGATGAGTAGATGGGCCAGGTGAAAAGTGGAGTGGGTAGGTGCTGTGTAGTTGAAGTTAAACCTTCACTTTCTAGGAGCTTCTTAATCCTGAGCTTCAGGTTCTGTGTTTGTTAGTAGTTTCTGTCTTCTGGGGTGCTTGTGAGAATGCAGTGAGACACAGCCCAGTGTTGGGCATGTAGTAGGTGTTTATAAGTGGCACAGTTAGCAATATTTGCCTTTCCTAGCCAGTGGAACAGGGGGGCAGAGAGCGGGAAGGTCGATGGGGCAAGATGAGCCATGAAGTGGGGGTACAGGGACCTAGACACACAGGGTTCTCCCCACATCAGGAGCTGGGTCCTGGGGGGCGGTGCTGGGGAGCCACAGAAGGTGCAGGAGCACCAGTGTCTGGTGGGGAATGGGCTCTGCTGACCCTCCCGGCCCCGACCCTGTAGAAGTGCTTCGGGGACGAGTACTATGGCGCCATGGAGGAGGAGAAGCCGCAGTTTGAGGAAGAAGAAGGGCTGGAAGGTGAGGTCACTTGGGGTACCGGGCTGGGGGTGGGGGTGCTTGGCCTACTGATCCCCTGTTCACCCCCTGCCTGTCTGGCCTGAACCAGACGACTGGAACTGGGACACGTGGGCTGGGCCGGAGCAAGGTGGAGCTTGGAGCCAACAGGAGCCACACTGCGAGGACCCCGACTTCAATGTAGGTGCCCTGGGCATGGGAACCTGCGGGGGGCGCCTCAGAGGGTCCCCTGGCAGGCCTGACCTATGTGTCCTGGCAGATGGACGCCGACTATGACCCCAGCCAGCCCCGGAAGAAGCAGCGAGAGGCCCCTTCGTTGGGCAAGAAGAAGCGGAAGTCGCCCTTCGCCACGGCTGTGGGACAGGAGAAGCCTGTGTTTGACCCTGGTGAGGCCCAGGCGGGTGCCGGTGGGTGGGCAGGGGCTCGCTGGGCCCAGCACACCCCGACAGCCTGGCTCTGTCCCCACTTAGGGGACAAGACATTCGAGGAGTACCTGGATGAGTATTACCGGCTGGACTACGAGGACATCATTGATGACCTGCCGTGTCGCTTCAAGTACCGCACGGTGGTGCCCTGCGACTTTGGACTAAGCACTGAGGAGGTGGGACCCCGGGGTACCCCAGAAGCAAGCGGGGATGCCCAGAACTGGGCATGCTGTGACACAGCCTATTTATTTCTTTATCTCCAAAACACCAGGACCAACAGTGCTAATGATAATACTAGTAATATCGCCTGCCACAAAGGTTTCTGTGAAGCAGGGGCTCAAACAGTGCTGTCCACAGGAAGCCCCAGTAAATATCAGTTTTAATTCTGTATATTGGCAGCAGCGCGGCCATTAAGACTTGGCACCAGTTGAAATCTTGACTGGGCTACTCACCAGCTGTATAACCTTGGACGTATGACTTAAGGCTCTGTAACTTGGTTTCCCCATCTGTAAAATGGGCCTTATAACAGCCCCACCTTATGACTGTGGATGTGAAACAAATGTGCTTTGAATGTCACTGTGCCCTAGCCATGATGGCTGTGGATGCTTGGCAGTAAAAATAGCCAATGATGATTGAGCTTATACCATCTGTATTCACTTCCTCATCCTGATAACCTTCCAGTAGGTTCTGAGAGGGTTGCCCAACTCATAAGTGAGGAGACTTAAGGTCTTAAGGTTGGGAACCTGGGTCTCATCTGTATTAGCAAAGCTGGTCATTGGCACGGAGACCCCTCCCCTGGTTTGAGTCTGCTGGGACCACAATATACCGGTCAGGGCCCAGATTGTAATCTGACATTAGCCATTTCCTGGCCATGTGACTTGGGGTAAGGATCCCCTTCTCTGGGCCTGTTTCCCCATCTGATGCCCCCAACAAAAAAACCTCCATTGGCCTCTGCAGAAATCAGTTCTTCCTCACCATCGGGACACTGCTGCCCGGTGGAACTAGCATTACCTTGCCTTGACCCATGAGCTGACTAAGGCTGAGTCAGGGCCCCCTGGGGCTCACTAGCAGGACCCCACCCTCCCTTCCCTTGCAGATCCTCGCTGCCGATGACAAGGAGCTGAATCGGTGGTGCTCCCTGAAGAAGACCTGCATGTACAGGTGATGGGGTGGGGCTGGGCTGGGTGCCCCGGGAGGAGGGGCAAGCAGGCTGGCAGGCAAGCATGGGCCCCATTGAGACCACCCAGCAACAGACATGTCCGCTGGGGGCCGGCAGGTCGGAGCAGGAAGAACTGCAGGACAAGAGGGTGTACAGCCAGAAGGCCCGGAACGTATGGAAAAAACAGCAGATCTTCAAGTCACTCTGCCCAGAGGAGTGAGTATGGCTGGTGGAGAGGTGGGCTTCGGAGCCCTGTCAGGCCCAGGGTTTGAGTCATGCTTTGTCAGCTGTTTGTCACATGACCCTGGGGGTAGGGTTTCCTTTCCAATACCTGGGCATCGGGTCTTGGCTGGGCCATAGCTGTATGATGTTGGGCAAGTCATTTTCCCTCTCTGGGCCTGTTTCCTCATTTGCAAAATGGAGATACAGATGGCTCACTTCTTGCTGGGTTTTTCTTTTTTTGAAGATTACATAAATCGATTCATGTAAAGTGCTTAAAACAATAAATGCTGGATAGCTATTAGCTCTTGTTACTGTTACTATGCCTGTTATTTCCTGATTTATAAATCAGGAGTGCTCACAGAGCTGACATAAAGCTAAAATGAGTTAGTTTGTGTGAAGAGCTTAGTGTAGGCGCAGGCTAAGTGATCAAGAGCATCTATCCACCCACTCCAGCTTCAGAGTAGAAAAATCCCAGTGTGGTATCAGACCCATGTTTGAGTGCAGGCAGGCCCCCAAATTGTTCTGGCCACTTCTCTGAGCTGCCCCTTTTCTCATCTATAAAAACCGGCCTATAAAAATTGTGACCGGCCTGGGCTGATTCATGACTTTTCCTCCTCCAGGGCAGAGATGCCCACGGAAGCCACAGGGAAGCCACAGAGAGACAGAGCTGGCTCATCAGGACAGCTGGTAGCACCTGATGGGGCCTGTGGCAAGCGGTCCCAGCCTGAGAGCACCCCAGCAGAGGAAGAGGCAGATCCTGTGACACCCACGGAGAAGCTGGCCCCCCAGAGGCGGAAGAGGGGCAAGAAGGCCCGTCTCCTGGGCCCCACAGTGACACTTGGGGGACGTGAGTTCAGCCGCCAGAGACTGCAGGCCTTTGGCCTCAACCCCAAACGGCTGCACTTCCGGCAGCTGGGCCGACAACGGAGGAAGCAGCAGGGGCCCAAGAGCAGCCACTGAGCTCAAGGGAGCCTGCAGGGGCCCCTTCCCTTCTTATCAACTGTATGGACCCTCGCATCTACCTGTAGGCTAGGGAGTCTTCCCATCTTAGAGATGTGGAAGCTGAGGCCTACTCAACAAGCTTCCCCAGATGACTCAGGAAACCTCCCCGCAAGCCACCCTCAAATGCTGGGCCCAGCAATAGCCACAGTCAAGTCAAACGGCTTTATTAGCCCCCAGCAGCCACGGCCCCTCCTCGCTCCCACCAGCTCTTGGCAGGATAGGGGCTTTGTGACCAGTGAGGGGCATGGACGGTCCAGTGCAAACTACAGTACGGAGTCAGGCCCTGAGTGGGTGCCCGGGGGCCTCCCTCCCTGCCCCATGAAGAGGGCCCAGCTGGTGGGAGGCAGGTGTGCGGGCTCTGTTCCTGGCTGAACGGCCCCAGCCCGGAGGCTTCCTGGACTGGTCTCTCTCAGCTGCACTTGTCAGGGGGGAGTTCAAGCTCCCACACCTAACATGACATAAATTAAAAAATAAATAGGGTTGTGTCTTCTCCCTTATTCCCTCCCTTTATAAAAACACAAAGTCCTCAGAGCTTGGGCGTTTAGCCTTGAGGAGCCGGCCACTGCGAGGGAGCCGCAGTGTTTGCTGGGAGGGCGGGGAGCAGAGGTCATCCAGGCTGTGGTCCTGAGCGTGGCCCTCGACCAGGGTGAACATGGGGTATCGTTCTGTGGCTGAGGAGGAGCTGAGGACCTGTTGGGAGGAGAGCGAGCAGCTCAGTCCCGAAGCCATGGTAATTATCCAAGTAGATACAATTAACAGCCATACTTAACCAGGTGCTTCCTGAACTCAACTTCCACCCCTCCAGCGCAGTGACGCAGAGCAGCCAATCAGCACCGTCTGTGCTCTGGCTACAGTGATTGGCTCAGTAATGAACATGTGACCTTGTGCAACCAATGAACCACAGCCCTGGGATTTTCTCTCTGCTAAGAACATGGGGCTCTTTCCACTGAACTAGATAGTGGGGGGCAGCTCCCCTGGTGGCTCAGCAATAAAGAATCCCAGGTTCCCTGGGTTGGGAAGATCCCCTGGAGAAGGAAATTGCAATCCTCTCCAGTATTCTTGCCTGGGAAATCCCATACACAGAGGAGCCTGGCAGGCTACAGTCCATGGGGTTGCAAAGAGTCAGACATGACTGAGGACATGCACACACCCAGAGAAGCTGGTGGTCATTTCTTGCTACCGTAAGGGTAAATCCCCGATAGAACAACAGAACCAAAGGACAAGGCAGGTCCTGCCACTTCAGCCTCTGGGGAGCAGCTGTTCCCTTAAATTTTTCATTTCATGACGCTTTTTGCTAATCAGACCTAACCCAAGCTGAAAAACACTGTAGGGCTCCTGCAGGATAATAATCCTGACAACATGGCCAGGTCTGCTGGCCTCATGGCCTCTGTTCCTCTTCTGCTGTAGACCTGCCCTTGCCCCCCCAGCCCCCAGCACACCCGGCTCACCCTGGTCAGCTCTGAGCAGAGCGTCTCAAACTCCTTTCTGTCTCCAGCATAGAAACCCACGGTACAGCTCGGGTCCATCTTGGCAAAGGCCATCTTGCGGGGTGAGGTGCAGTGGAAGGACTGGGGTGGATAGACGAGGGAGGCTTAGCGGGTTCCCTCCACACGCCTCCAACCCCACCCTGGGGATCCCAGCTCGCTCACCTCCAGGGGGAAGTCGGCCTGGCTGACATCCACGGTGGGCTGGCAGTAGTGCGGGTCCAGGTAGAGCAGGAAGTCATCTGTGGGGAGGACATGTGAGGTGGGGGTGGCGGTGGAAAGGGGGGTGGGGGGATGCCACGGAGCAGCATGGTGTGGGCCTACCCTGGTAGCCGATGAAGTACAGCGAGTGGCGGGGCTTGCCGCCCATAATGCCCAGGCACAGCTCTGAACGAAGGAGCTCCTGCGGGAAGGAAAGGGGGTGGAGTGAGGGCCCAGAGCAGGTGCTGTCAGGCACCCAAATGCCTCGCAAAACCCCAGAGCTTCTTTACTGGTGGCTCAGTGGTAAAGAGCCCGCTCACCAATGCAGGAGACATGGGCTGGATCCCTCCTCGGGGAAGACCCCCCCCCCATGCCACAGAGCAACTAAGCCCATACGCCACAACTACTGAGCCTGTGTTCTAGAGCCTGGGAGCTGCAACTGCTGAAGCCCGTGCCCTACAGCCTGTGCTCCCCAACAAGAAGCCATTGCAATAACAAACCTGCACACCCCAACAAAGAGTAGCCCTGGCTCGCCACAACTAGAGAAAAACCTGTTCAGCAACAAAGACCCAGCACAGCCAAAAACAGATAAATAAAATCATTAAAAAAAAGACAAAGGCCCAATGTGTGCAAACCCAAGCCGGGGCCCTGGGGGGTGGCAGTGACCAAGACAGACAAAACCCTGTCCCCATGGAGCTTATGTTCTAGTGTGGGAGAAGGAAGAACAAGAGGAGTAAGATCTGTCATGTGTCAGAAGGTGGCAGCTCTCTGGAGAATAAAAAGAGGGAAGAAGGCTTTGCAGTGTTAAGCAGGGGGAGTCAGGAAAGACCTCAGTGAGAGATGATGTTTCAGCAAACAGTTAAGGGAATTCAGAAATCGTTTTGGGAAAGAGCACGCCAAGTGATAGGAATGGAAAGTGCAAAGGCCCTGAGGCAGGTGTTTTCTGAGAACAGAAAAGAGGCCTGTGTGGCTGGGGCAGAGTGAAGTGAGGTGGAGAGTGTGGGCAGATGGTAGAGGGCCTTGTGGGCTGTGGGGAGATCGCTGGCCTTTGTTCTGAGTGTAAACACACTGCGGTCTTTGCAGCCTAGCTGTTCCTTCTGCCTGGACACCTACTCCCCTGGCTTCTCATCTGCTTCTGGCCAGAGAGGGGCTTTCCGAGGCTGGGCAGCCACCCCCACCTGCCCTTCACCATGTTAGTTTTGGTTCCTTTAGCGTGCGAGTTGCAATGCCACAGCTGTCAACCGGGTCCCACACCTACTGCCTGTCACTCCCCCACTAGAATGTCAGTTCCCAGAGGGCATGAACTGCTGCCTGTTCACCTTTGAGTCCTCAGCAGCTGAAAGGGCTTTTGGCACAAAACAGCTGCTTCATAACTACTGGATAATCCAACGAAGAGACAAAGGAAGCATAAACCCCTAACCCAAGCTGAAAATGTCTGCAGGGCTCCAGTGAGGGGGGCTGTGCGGGGAGGCACGGGGGAGCCTGGCAGAACCTACCTTCACGCAGGGCACGTACACGGGGTTGAGAGTTTCTCCACCAAGCCGCACTGGTACCAGGATGACCACGGACTTCCATTCAGCCGTGGGGTCTGGCCGGGCCACCAGGCGTGCCACGTCCGCTTTGTATACTGCAAGGACAGGGCAGCAGGTCACGTTCTCGCCCGCCTTCCAAGTCTCATTGTATGAACCTCCATCCTTGGGGCCCAACCTCACCTGAGCAACCTCCCTGGATGACACTCCTGTTGCTGGCAGAAAAGCTTTCCAGCATTCCCCACCCTCCACCCCAAACTCCCTCAGACAATCCCAGGCACGCCAGGCAGGTATGGACACCTCCATTTCAGTTGCCTCAGAGGGCAACTGAGGTCCTGAGATTATGACAAGGAGTGTAAAGCCAAGAGGGAGGTGAAGAGCTTTCCCCACAGCCCAGAGTGCCTGCCCAAGCCCGGGCCTGACCAGTCTTCCCCTCCTCGGCACCTGGGTTTGCCGAGATGGAAATGGGAGCACCAAGCAGTTCGTCAGTCAGCTGGATGTCCCTGTGTGTCCCTCAAGTTTCATCCGCTGGTCTCTGCTTTCCTGTCATCTCCCTCGTGGCTATGTAACCCCCTCCTGACTCCCAGAAAAGTACATTTAATCTTTCCTGGAGACAAGAGCTGCAATGGTCTGAATGTCTCAGTCATGTCCACCTATGTCCAAACCCATGGACAGTAGCCTGCTAGGCTTCTCTGTCCAGGGGGTTCTCCAGGCAAGAATACTGGAGTGGGTTGCCATGCCCTCCTCCAGGGGATCTTCCTCACCCAGGGATGGAACCCGCATCTCTTAAACATCTCCTGCATTGGCAGGCAGGTTCTTTACCACTAGCACCACCTGGGAAGCACCCTCCCCCGCCCCCATCCCCCATTTCATATGTTGAAATTCTAACCCCCACCCCCCACCCCCCGGAAGTGATGGAATGAGGAAGTGGGAGGTGATGAGGTCATGAGTGACATCACTGCCCCGGTAAAAGGGACCCCAGAGAGCATGCTTGCCCATTTTGCTGCCTGAAGATACAGAGAAACAAACCAGGAAGTAGGCCCCCAACAGACCCCCAGCCAGTGCCTTGATCCTGGACTTCCCAGCCTCCAGAATTATAAAAGATAAAGATCTTGTTTACAAGCCACCCAGCCTGTGGGTGCTTTTTTTGTTTTGTTGGCTATGCTGTGTAGCTTGTGGCATCACAGTTCCCTAACCAGGGACCAAAACCAGGTCCCAGCAGTGAAAGCACCTAACCACCGGACCACCAGGGAATTCCCTGGCCTATGATATTTTCGTTATACCAGCCCTAACAGGCTAAGAAACAGGCTCTCTGTGAAAAATTACACCTTGCCCCAAACATCTATATTTTTTCATTAAAATGTATAGGATCTGTAGATTCCTTGATATCAATCCACAAAAGCTCCCTTTATAAACTGATTGGGAGGGCATAACAATGAGGGGGGTTTCCCTGATAGCTCAGTTGGTAAAGAATCCACCTGCAATGCAGGAGAACCCAGTTCGATTCCTGAGTTGGGAAGATCCGCTGGAGATGGGATAGGCTATCCACCCCAGTATTCTCAGGCCTCCCTTGTGGCTCAGCTGGTAAAGAATCCGCCTGCAAAGCAGGAGACCTGGATTCGATCCCTGGGTTGGGAAGATCCCCTGGAGAAGGGAAAGGGTACCAACTCCAGTATTCTGGTGTAGAGAATCAGTCAAAGAGTCAAACACAACTGAGCAACTTTCACTCAATGAGAGCTAATATTCAGTGAATACTTACTATATGAGAAGCTCTGTTCTAAAAGTTCCTTTTTTTTTAAATTTAAAAATTTTATTTATTTTTGGTTGTGCTGGGTCTTCATTGCTGCTCTGGCTTTTCTCTGCCTGCAAAGAGCAGGGGCTACTCTCTAGTTGTGTGCACAGGTTTCTCATCGCCAGCGGCTTCTCTTGTTGTGGAGCACGGGCTCCAGAGTGAGGGCTTCAGTAGCTGTGACCCCTAGGCTCGATAGTTCTGGTTCTGGAGCACAGGCTCAGTAGTTGTGGCGCATGAGCTTAGTTGCTCTGTGGCATGTGGGATCTTCCTGGATCAGGGATCAAACCCATCTCTCCTGCATTGGCAGGCGGGTTCTTTAGCACACTGAGCCACCAGGGAAGCCCCTAAGAGTTACGTTTATCACTGACTCACTTAATCCTCATGAAAACCTTGTGAGGCAGAGGAGACCTGACTTTCGTATGCGTTAGCACTGTTTACAAAGTAAAAGTGAGTTGGGGACTTCCTGGCAGTCCTGTGTAAGAATCTGCCTGCCAATGCAGACATAGGTTTGGTCCCTGGCCTGGGCAGATTCCACATACCGAGGGAACTAAGCCCATGCGCCACAACTACGTAATCTTGAGTGCCTGCAGCCTGTGCTCTGCAACAAGAGAAGCCACAGCAATGGGAAGCCCATGCACCACTAGAGAGTAAGAGAGAGTAGCCCCTGCTCACCACAGCTAGAGAAAAGCCCACCCACAGCAACAATGAACCACTGCAGCCAAAAATAGTCATTCTTTTTAAAAAAAGAGTGAGTTGGACCTGAGAGAGGAATTCCTTCTGTCCTTTATTCTATTACTCAGAGAAGCCCCTAAAGCCTCCTCTCCTGATTCCAGAGAGAATGAAGGGATGCTGAGCAGCGCCCCCGCTGCCGGGTGTGGGCCTCCAGTCCTTTCCAAGGGCCCCTCTGCTGCAGAACTTGTTTCAGCCTCTGAAGAAAGTGGGTCCTAATAGGCGGGTGAGGCAGTGACTGGCTCAGGGTGAGAACCCCGTGACCTCAGCCCCCAGTCCCTTACCTGTGCAGTCCTGAGAGACGTACACCACCAGGCGGGTGACCTCTGAGCAGCTCTCCACCGCTTTCCTGGGGATGGGAGGAAAGGCCTGAGTTCCCCGGGGGGCACCCAGGGGCTCCCGTGCCCCCTGCCGCGGCCCTCACCTGAGTATGTGTGCCACCAGAGACGGCCCATACCAGTCGCCTGCCTTCTTGCCTGAGCCCTGCCCCAGCTCCACCAGCCGGTGTAGGCCGAAGGGGGCCCGGGGGTGGTCAGCGAACCAGGACACGATCTGCCGGTGCCGGCGCTCCTGCTCCAGCTCAGGGGCCTGGGCCCAGCGCGGAGGCAGCCACCGCGCAGGCCCCCGGCGTCGGCTGGGAGAGCCCAACCCCGGCGGCTCGGAGGGGCCCAGGCCTGCGCCCTGGCACCACGTCCAGTCTGGTAGGGATGCAGCAAATAGTCAAATGGCGATGGCATGGGGGGTGGGGCAGTTCCCATGATTCACACACAACACTGATGCTCCATTAGAAACCTTCGTGTTTAACTACACTCTTCACATTCCTTAAACTTAACTATTATTTTTTACATTTTGGCTGCACTGATGCCATGCGGGAGCTTAGTTCCCTGACCAGGGATTGAACCTAGCTCCCTGCAATGGAAGCACAGAGTCTTAACCCCTGGGCCACCAGGAGTGAGTGAAAGTCGCTCAGTCATCTCCAGCTGTTCACGACCCCATGGACTGGGGCCTGCTGGGCTCCTCTGTCCACAGAATTCTCCAGGCAAGAATACCAGAGTGCATAGCCAGTCCCTTCTCCAGGGGATCTTCCCAATCCGGGACCAAACCCACATCTCCCACTTTGCAGGTGGATTCTTTACCGTCGTCTAAGCCACCAGAGAAGCACCCTTAAACTTATTTTATAAACAACTCTCACTCCACCCCCAAATTTAACTTTACACACAATTCTAACAGGCCTTGAAATTCTTGGTTTACAAACCATTGTTAACACTGCTGACCTGGGGTTGGCGCTCTACTCTTACTGTGCCCTTCCCCCTCCACCACCGCTCACCTCTGGGCAGGAAATGAAGCAGAAGGCCCTGAGCCAGCATCATCTGCCCACTTCGTAACATGCACCCCCAGCCACAGTCTGAGGTCAGGCTGCCTCCCGCAAGGGGTGGGAAGTCCCGGCGGTATGTGAGCCATAGGCGAGATACAAAGTCCCGCTGGAAACGCTGGATGTCACCTGCAAGAGCAGGCTTGTTAGCCACCAGAAACACCCCTTTGGGGCCTCCTCCAACCCTAGTCAGGGGCCACCAGCTCACCCTCGCCCTCGAAGCGGTAGCGGCGGCCACAGAGATGGACACTGGAGATCTTGCTAAAGCTGGTCCGGCTTTTGACTGCCCAACCTGGGGGGACACAGGGCAGCCCCCAGCAAGATGAAGCACTTGCTTGGCAGACACACACCCTAACAGGACAGCAACAGCGCTTACGTGCCCCCATGTGTGACACGGGGACTCTCCTAGTTCTTATGTCAGGGTAGGCTCTTGGGGCATCCGTGCTACATTCCTCTCAGATGGAGGCGGGGCCCCTGGTAACAGCCACATGTGCTGCCTGTGCATGCTCAGTCATGTACAACACTATACCACCCCAGCTGTATATACAGTGTATGGACAACACTATACCACCACAGTTATGGACTGTAACCTGCCAGGCTCCTCTGTCCATGGGATTCTCCAGGCAAGAACATGGAAGTGGATTGCCTGTTTCCTCCTCCAGGGGATCTTCCCCACCGAGGGAGTGAACCAATGTCCCTTGAGTCTCCTGCACTGGCAGGCAGATTCTTTACCAACTGCGGCACCTGGGAAGCCACACGCATGTCTGCTACTAATTTCAGGATGAATCAAAGCAGGTCTGATTATTGTACCCATTTTACAGAGGAGGAAAATGGAGGCACAGGGAAACAAAAAACCCTTGTCCTAGGTCACACTGAGGAGTCGACTGAGACTTTAAAACACATTCCCCTTTGGACCTGCCAGCCAGCGGCCCGCCCTGGGCTGGGCAGGGCGGGAGACGACCCACAGGTGACTCACAGGAGGGGAACAAAGGGTGGAATACTTGGCAACGATAGGGTCCTGGCTCTCCTAGACTCCCACCGACTTCCTAGCCCTGCCCGCCTGAACTAAAGCTCGCTCTCACGTCAGAATCGAAGCCCCGGGCCCCGCCCCCTCCTCACCGTACTTGACGTTGTTCCAAGCGGTCAGGAACTTCGCCTTAAACTTGTCCACTTCGTCCGGCTCTCCGGGGCCGGTCCCGGGCGATGCAAGAGCGGGGCCGCTAGCTCCGGAGGGCCCCAGGCCGTGGGGGTCCGGGGTTCGGGGTCCCCGCGGCCTGCGGCCCTCCGGGCGGCGCGCGTCCTCCGGACTCCCGCTCCGGTACTGAGCGGCGGCCGGCGACACGGAGTTCATGGGCGCGCCGGGAGGGCGGACCGAGGGCCCCGGGGGCCGCGTGCGAGCGCCCCAGAGGCCAGGACGCGGCCGGGACGCGGACGCCCAGGAAAGTGCTAGTGGGGCCCCGGCGCGGCGACCAGGCCCCCGGGCCCGGTGCGGGACGCTATCGCCGCCGCCGCCGCCATTTTAGCGGCCCTGGCCCCGGGAGGGAGGCGGGCGTGACACGGCCGGACGCCCCGCCCCGGCCCGGCCCCCAGCCTGGGTCCCCGGCCCCGGTCCCGGGTGGCGGCGCTGGAGCCTCCTGACGCGGAGCCTCCCGGCAGCGCCACGCGACCCTCACCGCCGCCCGCCTTATCGCAGCGCCCAGGCGCGACCGAGCCCCTGCAGCTACTTATCGGAGGCCCCAGAGCCGGGATGCCCCGCCCTGGTCCCGCCCCGCCCCGGGTTTCGACCCCGCCCCTGCCCGGCCCCGGCCCCGCCTCCTCCAGGCGCTGAGGGACTGACTACCCCCTGCCCGCGAGGCGGGGCCCCTTATGCCGTTTGCACCTGCCCGCGTCCCTCGAGGGATCAGAGCGCCCCTCCGAGAGCTGCGCACCCAGGACCCGCCTCCACCGGGGCCCCAATCTGTGCGTGACACCAATTCACCAAAATCCCCCTTCAAGCCACATCTCTACGTGCTTCAGTTTCCCCAGGAGCAAAAAGGCGCTCGAAAATACAACACAAATGAATCTTCCTAATTTTACTGAGGGAAAGACGCCAGACCAAAAATTTAAAAAGTATGTACTCTATGGTTCTATTTAAACTCTAGAAAATGCAACCTCATCTATAGTGGTTGCCTGGGGGTTGGGTGCGGAGACGTGGGAGGGAGGGATTAAAAAAAAGAACTAGGATTTGTTTAGTATTAATATCTTGATTATGGTGATTGCTTCCAGCTCAACGGATTGTGCACGTTAAAAGTGTGTGGTTTGTTATGTGTCACTTATACTCAATAAAACTGCAATAAATGTTTTCAATGCATCTAACTCAGAGGAACGTTTGGAAGACAGCTGAGTTCATCTCTCTAAAGCGCTTAGCGTGGCATTTGAGGCACAGTTAGGGCTCAGCGAAAGCCATTCGTGACCTCACAGGCAGAATGGGTGTAGTGACCCTGGAAACCACAGAGAGGGTGGCCTCTAGTGGCCAGCTCAAGGGCTGTGTCCCCAGCCAGCTGAAGGAAGTTGGATGAAGGATCTGGACAAGGCTGTGTGATGTGAAGACCTGCCTCCTTTCTCAAATTCAATAGGTACCATCCCACCTCAGGACCTTTGCACCTGCTGTTGCCTCTGCCTACACCTCTGTTCCCTGAGATGTCTGCATGGCTCTCTCAGCCTCCTTCAGGATTTTATTCATATCTCATAACTGCAGTGTGACCATCTTCAAAATTCCACCCCATCCCTGCCCTTGGGACCCTTCTCCCTTCCCTGCTACATATATATATATATATATATATATTTTTTTTTTTTTCCAGAGCAGTTATCATAAACTGATTGTCTGAGTAAGCTGGGGCTGCTATAATAAATAGGGCAGCCTGGGCGGATTATGTAACAGACATTTCTTTCTTTTTAAAAAATGTTTAGACATTTATTTATTAATGGTTGCACTGGGTCTTCATTGCTGCTTCACTGGCAGTAGCTTCTCTTGTTGCAGAGCACGGACTCTAGGCCCAAGGGCTTAATGGGCTTCAGTAGTTGCAGCATGCAGGCTCTCAGTAGTTGTGGCCCACGGGCTTAGTTGCTCCATGGCATGTGGGCTCTCCCTGGACCAGTGGTAGAACTCCTGTCCCCTGCATTGGCAGGCAGATTCATATCCACTGGACCACCAGGGAATTCCCAGCCGTTTATTTCACATAATTCTGGATGGTGGAAGTCCAAGATCAGGGTGCCAGCACTGCAGGGGTCTTGGTGAAGTCCCTGTTCCTGGTTACGTCCTCACATGGCCTTTCCTTGGTGCATTGCACACAGAAAGAAATACCTTGTTTCTCTTCCTCTTCATAAGGGCATTAATCTAATTATGGGGGCTGTACCCTCAAATCCTCATCTAACCCCAATCAATTCCCAAAGGCCCCACCTCCTAATAACTTCACATAAGGAAGTTGGATTTCAAAATATGAATTTGGGAGGGGGGACACAAACTTTCAGACCAAAGCACTGATCTTCTATTTATATATAATTCATATTAAGTTATATCCACTGTCCCTACCACACCACGAGGGAAGACATCTCTGTCCATCTTGGTCACTGCTGACTCCTCAACACTCAACATGGGCCTGGCTTACATAGGTGCTCAAGCAACTTGTGGAATGCAAGGAGAGTTTATAGCCTCTTGGGGGCAGACTGACTGGGGTGGCCACAGGTGACCCCCTTCTGTTTGATTTCCTCCCTGGACCCCCTTCCACCACGGCCACCACTGTTGATGGAAACTGCCCACCTTGGCCAGGCAGGATGATAACCACTTGCATGCATGGTCTCACAACAGGAAATTCCAATAAAGACTACAACGCTGCCGGCAAAACTAACCAGGAGAATTCCGGAGGAGCCAAAAGGAGGGAGGAGATGCCAGTCCATCATATGTCCTACCAACCTCCGATGATCCTTTGCGCTAAAGTCCCTCTTGACTGAGAGATTCAAACCACCAGGAAGGACCCTGAGTCAGATCAAATACAGGCCAAGCAAGATGACTGGCCAGAGACAACTCGGAAACTAACCCCATCACCATAAAACGTGAGACTTCGAGCCATGTGGTAGAGCACTTCTCCTGGGTTCCCTTACCCTGCTGCTCTCTGCCTGGGTGCGCCTTGCCAATAAAGTCTTCTACTTTGTCACCACATGTGTCTCCTCAGATAATTCATTTCCAAGTGTTAGACAAGAGCCCATTCTTGGGCCCTGGAAGGGGTCCCCCTTCCTGCAACAGTTTCTGCCTGGAGGAGGGCAGTGATTTACTGTGACCCTCAATTCCTTCCCGTCACCCCCATTTCATGCAAGTATAGCCACAACCTCAGCTGTCCACCTGGTGTCTGTCCCCACCCAGCATCCAGTTGCCACTTGTATCCCCGCTTGGAGGTCCTCCAGGCTCCCCAGGTTTGGTGCACCCTTAATTGATCCTGTCTTTCACCACCACTGGCTTTTCCTTCCATGCCCTTGGCTCCCCCATACCCAGGCTTCATTGTCTCCCTTCCCGGGATCTCTCAGTCCACCTACTAATCTGTCCGTAATTGTCCTCATGTCCCCATAGGGGCATAGGCTGCAACCAGGTGTCTTAAACAGATGATCTTGCTTTTCTGTACCTCAGTTTCTTCATCTGCCAAATGGGGTAGTAATTGTTCCTACTTCCTAGGGCTTCGGAGAAGAATGAAATTAACATGCAAAATACTTAAAACACAGCAACTACCACTTTACTGTGAATTGTTACTGCTGTTGTCATTCTTACTCCCACCACTGCCCTCTGAGGTCCAGCCCCCACCACCACTGTTGCGTCCTTCTTGGCCTCCTGCATGCCATCATTGACCCTTCAAAACCACACAACAGTTGGAAAAAACTCTTTTTAAATATTTCTTTATTTATTTGGCTGCACTGGGTCTCAGTTGTGGCATGCAGGATCTTTGATCTTTGTTGTATCATGTGGGAGTTTTAGTCATGGCAAGCAGGTTTGTTTCATTTATTATTATTGATAGTTGTGGCACGTGAGGTCTTTAGTTGCGGCATATGGAATCTAGTTCCCAGGTTATCACACCCTGGGTCCCCTGCATAGGGAGCTCAGAGTCTTAGCCATTGGACTACCAGCGAAGTCCTAGGAACATGCCTATATATAAAATTATTTTCCTGAACAATTTCCACCACACACACAAAAATCTAGAGCAGCATTGTTCAACAGAAACATGAAGTACATTTTTCAATATTCTAGTAGCCATGTAAAAAGAAATGTGGATAATTGGATTAAAAAGTGGGCATGTGGGACTTCCCTGGTGATCTAGTGGTTAAGAATCTGCCTAGCCATTCAGGGGACATAGGTCTGATCCTGGTTGAGCATTTAAGTGGAGAAAGAAATGGCAACCTACTCCAGTATTCTTGCCTGGAGAGTCCCATGGACAGAGAAGCCCGGCAGGCTACAGTCCATAGGGTTGCAAAGAGTCGGGCAGGACTGAAGTGACACAGCAAGCATGCGTGCATGAGGAACTAAGACCCCCCATGCTGGGGCAACTGAGCCTGAGTGCGACAGCGAAAGATACTGTGTGAAGGAATGAAGATCCCGAAACTAAGACCCGCTGCTGCTGACAAGTGCTCAGTCACGTCCAATTCTTGAGACCCCATGGACTGTAGCCCACCAGCCTCCTCTGTCCATGGGATTTCCCCGGCAAGAATACTGAAGTGGGTTGCCATTTCCTTCTCCAGGAAGACCCGCTACTGCTAAATTAAAAAAAAAAATTTAAGTGGGCTTTAAGCAGACAGGGTAGAGATCCCTGGAGGAAAAGAACCAAATATACCTTTTTGACATAAGAAAAATGAAACTGAAAGTCATTCAGCCATGTCCTACTCTTTGCGACCCCAGAGACTGTAGCTCACCAGGCTCCTCTGTCCATGGGATTTCCCAAGGTAGGACACTGGAATGGGTAGCCATTCCCCTCTCCAGGGGATCTTCCCAACCCAGAATTGAACCCAAGTCTCCTGCATTACAGGCAGATTCTTTACTGTCTAACCCACCAGGGAAGCCCTTTGACATAAGAGAAGCCATTTATTTTTTCCCTGAGTCATTTTGTGATCTAAACCTGGCTACAAGCTTGCCCTTGATCAAGTCTCAGTAATTAATGATTGTAAGGGAAGGAAAGATAGAGAAACATACAACTGTTATCAGGCAAGAGAAGTAACAACAGTGAAGGTAATAAATTAGTTGTAAAGACTTCAGTTCTGTTTCAGTGGTAAGGATTAGCCTGAAGCACTTTTTGAAGCATTTTGTAAAATCAAACCTCCCTCAAGCACTCAACCACCAGATTAACTAGACCCTAAGATCAAATTGCCAACATTCAGTGGATCATTGAAAAAGCAAGAGAGTTCCAGAAAAACATCTATTTCTGCTTTATGACTATGCCAAAGCCTTTGACTGTGTGGATCACAATAAACTGTGGAAAATTCTTAAAGAGATGGGAATACCAGACACCTGACCTGCCTCTTGAGAAACCTGTATGCAGGTCAGGAAGCAACAGTTAGAACTGGACATGGAACAACAGACTGGTTCCAAATAGGAAAAGGAGTACGTCAAGGCTGTATATTGTCACCCTGCTTATTTAACTTCTATGCAGAGTACATCATGAGAAACGCTGAGCTGGAAGAAGCACAAGCTGGAATTAAGATTGCCGGGAGATGTATTAATAACCTCAAATATGCAGATGACACCACCCTTATGGCAGAAAGTGAAGAAGAACTAAAGAACCTCTTGATGAAAGTGAAAGAGGAGAGTGAAAAAGTTGGCTTAAAGCTCAACATTCAGAAAACAAAGATCATGGCATCTGGTCCCATCACTTCATGGCAAATAGATGGGGAAACAGTGGCAACAGTGGCTGACTTTATTTTTGGGGGGCTCCAAAATCACTGCAGATGGTGATTTTCATGGCTGTACCATGAAATTAAAAGATGCTTACTCCTTGGAAGGAAAGTTATGACCAACCTAGACAGCATATTAAAAAGCAGAGACATTACTTTGTCAACAAAGATCTGTCTAGTCAAGGCTATAGTTTTTCCAGTAGTCATGTATGGATGTGAGAGTTGGACTATAAAGAAAGCTGAGTGCCAAAGAACTGATGCTTTTGAACTGTGGTGTTGGATAAGACTCTTGAGAGTCCCTTGGACTGCACAAAGATCCAACCAGTCCATCCTAAAGGACATCAGTCCTGGGTGTTCATTGGAAGGACTGATGTTGCAGCTGAAACTCCAATACTTTGGCCACCTGATGTGAAGAGCTGACTTATTTGAAAAGACCCTGATGTTGGGAAAGATTGAGGGCAGGAGGAGAAGGGGATGACAGAGGATGAGATTGGTTGGATGGCATCACCGACTCAATGGACATGAGTTTGGGTAAACTCCAGGAGTTGGTGATGGACAGGGAGGCCTGGCATGCTGCGGTTCATGGGGTTGCAAAGAGTAGGACACAACTGAACAACTGAACTGAACTGAAGGAATAATGATGTTGATCTTTTCTAATCCTCCTGATTTCAATTAACTAGAGCTTGGGCTAGGCTTCCCTGATAGCTCAGTTGGTAAAGAATCCACCTGCAATGCAGGAGACTCCAGTTTGACTGCTAGGTCAGGAAGATCTGCTGGAGAAGGGATAGGCTACCCACTTCAGTACTCTGGCCTGGAGAATTCCATGGACTATATAGTCCATGGGTCTCAAAGAATCAGACACGACTGAGCGACTTTCACTTTCAAAGCTTGGACTCTGTTAACCTTTGTCCAAATCCTATGCTGAATTCTCCTTTGCTCAACCCGCTTCATGCATATGTACAAAATCTTAGCATAAAAGGTCCCCAATTTTGCTGCTTTGAGAAAGATCCCTGGTTGTGTCTTTGGGCTCGACACTCACCAAGAGGCAGGTTTTCCAGTAACAGGCAGAGGATCTGAATAGATAGTCTTCCGAAGAAGACATACGGATGGCTAACTGGTGTGTGAAAAGGTGCTTGGGCAACACTAATCATCAGAGAAATGCTTACCAAAACCACAATGAGATAGCACCTCATGCCTGTTAGAATGATGATTATCAAGAAGGCAAGAGATAACAAGTGTTGGTGAGAATGTGGAGAAAAGGAACCCTTCAGCCCTGTTGGTAGGAATGCAAATTAGTGGAGCCATTATGGAAAACTCTATGTCAGTTCCTCAAAAAAGTAAAAATAGGACTATCATATGATCCAACTACTTCTGGATATTTATCTGAAAAAAATGATGTCACTATCTCAAAAAGATATGCATACCCTCATGTTTATTACAGTATTACTTACAGTAGCCCGCATGTGGAAGCAGGCAACATAAATTTCCACCAATGGATGAATGGATAAAGAAAATGTGATATAGGGGAATTCCCTGGCAGTCCAGTGGTTAGAGCTTGGCACTTCCATTCCAGGGCATGGGTTTGATCCCTGGTTGGAGAACTAAGATCCCACAAGCCAAGAAGTATGGGGGAAAAGTTATATATATATGTATATATTAATATATAAATTTGACTGTATGGGTCATAACAAACTGTGGACAATTCTTAAAGAAATGGGACTACCAGACCATCTTACCTGCATCCTAAGGAATCTATGTGCAGGTCAAGAAGTAACAGTTAGAACTGAACATGGAACAGCAGACTGGTTCAGAACTGGGAAAGGAATCAAGCCTGTATATTGTCACCCTGCTTACTTAACTTATATACAGAGAACATCATTCGAAATGCTGAGCTAGATGAATCACAAGTTAGGAGAAACATTGCCAGGAGAAATATCAATAACCTCAGATATGCAGATGACATCACCCTTATGGCAGAATGCAAAGAGGAACTAAAGAAGAAGGTGAAAGAGGAGACTGAAAAAACTGTCTTAAAACTCAACATTCAAAAAATGAAGATCATGGCATCCGATCCAATCACTTCATGGTAATTGATGGGGAAACAACGGAAACAGTGACAGACTTTATTTTCTTGGGCTCCAAAATCGCTGCAGATGGTGACTGTAGCCATGAAATTAAAAGACGCTTACTCCTTGGAAGAAAAGCTGTGACAAGCCTAAAAAGCATATTAAAAAGCAGAGACGTTACTTTACCAACAAAGGTCCATATAGTCAAAGCTATTGTTTTTCCAGTAGTCATGTATGGATGTGAGAGTTGGACCATAAAGAAAGCTGAGCACTGAAGAACTGCTGCTTTTGAACTGTGGTGCTGGAGGAGACTTTGAGAGTCCCTTGGACAGCAAGGAGATTAAACAAGTCAATCCTAAATGAAATTAACCTTGCATATTCACTGGAGGGACTGATGCTGAAGTTGAAGCTCCAAAACTTTGACCATCTGATGTGAAGAGCTGACTCATTGGAAAAGATGATGGGAAAGATTGAAGGCAGGAGAAGGGGACAACAAAGGATGAGATGGTTGGATGGTACCACTGACTCAATGGACATGAGTTTGAGCAAACTCCAGGAGATGGTGAAAGACAGGAAAGTCTGGCATGCTGCAGTCCATGGGATCACAAAGAGTCGGACATGACTGAGCAACTGAACAATAACAATATAAATATATTCATATATATAAATTTATATTGTGTAAATATACAGACAGAGAAAGATGCTGCAGAATATTACTTATATGTGGAATCGTAAACAAACAAACAAACAAACTCAGATGCAGAGAACAGATAAGTGGTTGCCAGAGGCAATGAGTGGTGGATGAAATCAGTGAACAGAGTCAAAGGTACAAATTTTCAGTTGTAAGATAAATAAGTCAAAGGAATGTCATGTACAGCACGGTGATTATAGTTAATACTGTATTGTGTTTGAAAGTTGCTAAGAGAGTAGTTCTTAAAAATCTTCATCACAAGAAATAAAACTGAACTATATGTTGTGGTTTAGTTGCTAAGTCATGTCTGACTCTTGCAACCCCATGGGTTGTAGCCTGCCAGATTCCTCCATCCAGGGAATTCTCCAGGCAAGAATACTGGAGTGGGTTGCCATTTCCTTCTCCAGGGGATCTTCCTGGCCCAGGAATCGAACCCAGGTCTCCTGCATTACAGGCAGCTACAAGGGAAGCCCTTTATTAGAGTGGGCAGTTGTTCCTTTCCCCAAGGGGTCTTCGCAACCCAGGGATTGAATCCAGGTCTCCCACATTGCAGGCGGATTCTTTACTGTCTGAGCCACCAGGGCAGCCCAAGAATACTGGTGTGGGTAGCCTATCCCTTCACCAGAGGATCTTCCCGACCCAGGAATTGAACGTGGGTCTCCTGCATTGCAAGTGGGTTCTTTGCCAGCTGAGCTACCAGGGAAGTCCAAATATGTGGTGGTGGTTTAGTTTAATCATTAAGTTGTGTCCGACTCTTTGCGACTCCATGGACTGTAGCCCGCCAGGCTCCTCTGTCAATGGGATTCTCCAGGCAAGAATACTGGAGTGGGTTGCCATTTCCTTCTCCAGGGGATCTTCCCAGCCCAGGAATCGAACCTGGGTCTCCTACAATGCAGGCAGATTCTTTACCAACTGAGCTATGAGGGAAGCCCAAAATATATGGTAGTGGATGTTAATTAAACTTATTGTGAACACTCCAGATTATATACATATAGCAAATCGTACTGTTGCATACTTTAAAAATGAATACAGTGTTACATGTCAATTCCAACTTCATAAAAAAATTAAAGAAGTGAAATTAATTTTTAATACTATTTTTTTTGAGGGGGGAGGAGCACATGGCTTGTAGAATCTTAGTTCCCCAATCAGGGATTACAGGCTTCCCTTGTAGCTCAGTCAGTAAGGAATCTGCCTGCAATACAGGAGACCCGTTTCAATTCCTGGGTCAGGAAGATCCCCTGGAGAAGGAAATGGCAATCCACTCCAGTATTCTTCCCTGGAGAATCCCATGGATAGAGGAGTCTGGCAGGCTACAGCCCATGGGGACGCAAGAGTTGGACATGACTTAGCAATTAAACCACCACCAGGGACTGAACCCAGGCCCTTGGCAGTGAGAGCACGGAGTCCTGACCAAGGGGCCACCAGGAAATTCCCAATAATTCTCTTTACTTAACCCCATATACACAAAATATGATCATTTCAGCATGTTACAAGTATAAAAATTATTATGGAGCTGTTTTATCTTTTCTTGGTAGTGTTCTCTAAGCCTGATAACCTTTCACGTGTGTTTTACAACCACAGAACATCTCGATTCGGACTGGCCATATTTCAAGTTCTCAATGGCCACACGCAGCTAGTGGCTACTGTATTCGTGCGGAAAATGTAACTACAGCCCAGGTGATGACATGAGACGTGCCAGGTACAGTTGGAACCCTGGGTTCTTCCCTCTATGTTCCCAGACAACCTCTGCCTGTGTCAGGGTGGACCACCTGCTATAAGGTTAGCACCCAAGCTGTATCTTCAAAGGTTCTGACTGCTCTTTTTAAAAAATTTTTATTTATTAATTTTTTGGCTGTGCTGGGCCTCTGTTGCTGTGTGTGGGCTTTCTCTAGTTGCAGCAAGAGGGGGTTACTCTCTAGCTGCAGTGAGAGGTCTTCTCATGACAGTGGCTTCTCTCGCTGTAGAGCAGAGGCTCTAGGGTGCATGAGCTTCAGTATTTGTGGCGCTCAGGCTCAGCAGTTGGAGCAGTTGGACTTAGTTGCCCGCAACATGTGGGATCTTCCCAGACCAGGGATTGAACCTGTGTCCCCTGCATTGGCAAGTGGATTCTTAACCACTGGACCACCAGGGAAATGCCCCCGTCTGTACCTTCAGACTAGCCACTAGCTGCATGTGGTCATGGAGAACTTGAAATATGGCCAGTCAGAGTTGAGATGTTCTAACAGAGTCAATTAGGTGCTGAGTCTGCTCTTTGAACCCCTTCTCCTCTTTTCCCTCCTCCTCTGCAAGGTCCCACTGCTTTAAGCAAACCAGATGCCAGGCACCCCCACTAGGCCACCCCAGGCTTGTCTGGATCCACCCGGGGGGCCACTACCTCAGATTCCAAATAACAATGACTGTCATAGACCAGCCTGTCTTCAGGTCTCTATTGTTTCTCAAAAAAAGATGTGTTGAAATCCAAACCCCAGGTACTTATGGTTGGGACCTTATTTGGAAATAGAGTCTTTGCAGATGTAATTAATTAAGATGAGATTAATACTGAACTAGAGTGGGTCCTGAGTCCAATACGACTGCTGTCTTTATAAGAAGAGAAGACAGAGATGCAGACAGACACAGAGGAAGGAGGTCATGTGAACAGAAGCCAAGATTCGGGAGATGCTGCTGCTGCTAAGTCGCTTCAGTCGTGTCCGACTCTGTGCGATCCCATAGACGGCAGCCCACCAGGCTCCCCCATCCCTGGGATTCTCCAGGCAAGAACACTGGAGTGGGTTGCCATTTCCTTCTCCAACGCATGAAAGTGAAAAGTGAAAGTGAAGTTGCTCAGTCATATCCGACCCTCAGCGACCCCATGGACTGCAGCCTACCAGGCTCCTCCGTCCATGGGATTTTCCAGGCAAGAGTACTGGAGTGGGGTGCCATAGCCTTCTCCGCGGGTGATGCGCTTGCATGCAAACCAAAGAAGGCCAGTAACCACCAGAAGCTAGGACAGGATACAGAATGATTCTCCCCTCAAGCCTTCAGAGAGAGTTTAGCCCTGCTGATAACTTTGACTTTGCACCTCCAACTCTCAGCCCTGTGGGAGAATCTACTTCTGTCTCAAGACACACGGTCCGTGGGAATAGCATCCTTAGGAAACCAATGCAGCCTGTTTATTTCTTCTCTTCATCAGGTCTTGGCTTGCCTATCGCATGCTCTTAGAGATCTGCTCTGACCTCCAGCTTGGGCCAGGCTCTCTTTATTTTCAGGCCCCTCCTAACACAAATGAATTACTGTGGTGATGGTTTCAGTCACTAAGTCATGTCCGACTCTTTGCGACCCCATGGACTGTAGACTGCCAGGCACCTCTATCTATGGGATTTCCCAGGCAAGAATACTGGAGTGGGTTGCCATTTCCTTCTCCAGGGGATCTTCACGACCCAGGAGTTGAACTTGTGTCTCCTGCATTGCAGGCAGATTCTTTCACTGCTGAGCCACCTTCCATCATTACAATCAACTGTGTCATTGCTTATTAATCCTAGCGTCTCCTGTGAGAGCAGAAGCTCCATGAAGACAAGAATCACAGTGGTCCTAACTCCATTACTCTTTCAAGAACATCCCTGGCAAAGAATGAAATTCTGCTATTTGCACTTACATGAATGGACCTGAAGGGTATCAGGCTTTAGTGAAATAAATCAGACAGACAAAGAAAAAAGTTACAGGTGGGATCTAAAAAAGCAATGCAAATAAATGAATATAACAAAACAGAAACAAACTTGTAGAGAACGAACTAGAGCTTGCCAGTGGGCTGGGGAAGGAGGGAGGGGCAGCATATGCATAGGGGATTAAGAGATATAAACTACTCTATAAAATAAATAAGCTACAAGGATACATTGTGCAATGCAGGGAAGATAGCCAATATTTTATAATGACTTTTTAAAAGAAATGTTTTGGCCGCACCACGTGGCTTGTGTAGTAATTCCTCAACGAATGATTGAACCCATGCCTGCTGCAGTGGAAGCATGGAGTCTTAACCACTGGACCATCAGGGAACTCCCTACAATGACTTTGTATACTTGTTTATTTTTGGTTGCACTGGGTTTTCGCTGCTGCGTGGGCTTTTCTATAATTGCAGCAAGTGTGTGGGCTTCTCATTGCAGTGGCTTCTCCTGTTGTGGAGCACAGGCTCTAGGGCGCATGGGCTTCAGTAATCCTGGCACGTGGGGTTAGTTGCTCCAAGGCATGTGGAATCTTCCTTGACCAGGGATTGAACTCCTGTCCCCTGCATTGGCAGGTGGATTCTTAACCACTGGACCACCAGGGAAGTCCTCCTATAATGACTTAAATGGAGTATTCTACAAAAATACTGAATCACTATGTTGTACATCTGAAACTAATATTTTAAATCAACTGCATTTCAATTAAGAAAAAGAAAGAAGAGGATTCCCCTGGTGGTCCAGTGGATAAGAATCCCCTGTCAATGCTGGGGACACGGGTTCAATTCTTGGTCCGAGAAGACCGCTCGGAGCTTCTAAAGCCAGTGCACCACAACTGAGCCTGCTCTCTAGAGCCCAGGCGGCGAGCTATAGCTACTAAAGCCCACACACCCCAGAGCCTGTGCTCTGCAACAAGAGAAGTCACTATAATGAGAAGCCCACACTACTAGAGAAAGGCGATTCGCAGCAATGAAGACCCAGTGCAGACAAAAAATGAAATAAAAAAAAAAAAAAGTGGGGTAGTTTTTTATAAGTTAGTGACACCCCAATAAAGCGGAAGGAACAAATCGCTATGGTAACATTAAGACACAGGAACAAAATTGCATTTGAGTGGAATCCAATGAGGTAGGCTTGTCTTCTGGTGACTGTATTTTGGCTTCAGTGCATGAATTTCATCCTGGGTTCCTCAGCAATTCCAGGAATGTTTCTGGAATGTTTCTGTGTCTCTCCACCCAGTTCCCATGCTCTTTTCTGCAATAATCACCTCCCCCACCCCCAGGCTGAGCTGACTAAATTACACACTCTTGAAAGAAATACAAATACGTGCAAAGATGCTTTCTCATGAGAGATCATTTTCCTCATCAAACTTCCTTGGCTTGTTGGAGCCACCTTGTTCTGTCTTTCATGCTTCTATTACCCATGAGATTTGCATGAGAGAATGTTTTAGAAATGAACTCTGCTTGTATATGTGTGTTAGTCATGTCCGACTCTGTGACCCCATGGACTGTACCCTGATTGGCTCCTCTACCCATGGAGTTTTCCAGGCAAGAATACTGGAGTGGGTTGCTATTTCCTTCTCCAGGGGATCTTCCCAAGCCAGGGATCGATCCTGCATCTCCTGCACTGCAGGCAGATTCTTTATCATCTGAGCCACCAGGGAAGCTCTCTGTTTACAGCTGCCTTTTTGGCTGCTGCTGCTGCTGCTAAGTCGCTTCAGTTGTGTCCGACTGTGTGCGACCCCATAGACGGAAGCCCACCAGGCTCCCCCATCCCTGGGATTCTCCAGGCAAGAACACTGGAGTGGGTTGCCATTTCCTTCTCCAATGCATGAAAGTGAAAAGTGAAAGTGAAGTTGCTCAGTCGTGTCTGACTCTAAGCGACCCCATGGATTGCAGCCCACCAGGCTCCTCCATCCATGGGATTTTCCAGCCAACAGTACTGGAGTGGGGTGCCATTGCCTTCTCCCCTTTTTGGCTGAAAGAATGCCAAACTCTTCTTTCATTCAACAAATGTATCTTGTGGGGAGGTACAGATTAAGAGTTTGGGATTAAAATATACATACTACTATAAATAAAATGGGGCTTCCCAGCTGGTGCTAGTGGTCAAGAGTCCACTTGCCAATGTAGGAGACACAGGAGACCCGGGTTAAATCTCTGAGTTGGGAAGATCCCATGGACAGATGAGCTTGGCGGGCTATAGTCCATGGGGTCACAAAGAGTCAGACATGACTGAGCTACTGAGCACAACCAACAAGGACCTACTGAAGAGGACAGGGAACTATATGCAATGTCTTTTAATAACCTATGATGGAAAAAAATCTAAAAAAGAATACATATACCCACGACTGATCATCTGAGCCCATACATATATAGACATATAACTGAATCATTTTGCTGTTCTTCTGAAACTAATACAACATTGTAAATCAACTCTACATCAATACAAATGTTAATTAAAATAAAAATTAAAACACTGCTATGAAAACAAAAACCAAAAAAAGCACAAGTGTATCCTGAGCATTTATTGTGTGTCAAGCTCTGTGCTAGGTATTAACAAGAACAAAAACATCTTTGTCTCCTCTTGGGGTTCTGGAGGTGAGATAAAGGAGATAGATGTTTTCTTTATTTTCTTTCGTTTTTTCTGTACTGAGACGTAGTTGCAGCATGTGGGATCTAATTTCCTGACCAGGGATTGAACCCCAGCCCCCTGATTTGGGAATGAAGAGTCTTAGCCACTGGACTACAAGGGAAGTCCCAGGAGATAGATATTGAATTCATTACACAAATAATTACATAGTTAATGATTACAATATGGGTCACATAGGAAAATGAAAGCTTGCAATGGTGGGAAATAGTATAGTTCGTGGGCTGTGATTCAGGAGGACTTCTGAGGAAGCCTATTAGTCAGAAGAGGCTGACGTTAGTCAGAAAAGGTCAAATTTCCCTGCAGTAACAAACAAGTTCAAAGTTCAGTAGTTCAACTCAACCGAAGTTTACTTCTCCCTCATGTTACTCATTGTACATGAGCTGCAGGGGCTTAGCTGCACACAGTCATGCTAGGGTCCAGGTTGACCAGATATCCACCATCTTGCAGCTGCACCATCAGGAGGAAATCACTGTCTCATTTGCCATGGAGGGACAAGAGAGAGACAGGAGAAGCTTCTATGGGCTTTTTCATGCCTCCTCAGAAGTGACTGACATACAGAAGTGAAGTGTCATTTCCACTCACATTTTAATAGCCAGAAATAGTCAAGAGAGTCACCGAATTGAAGTTGTTTTTCATTCAAAAGATAGTGATCTCTAAAAATGTTTATCATAGGAGCTAAAAGATGGTGGGAATTAGAAAAAGAGAGGAGGACTGCTCTGGTGGTCCAGTGGATAAGAATCCGCCTGCCAATGCAGGGGACATGGGTTCAATCCCTGGTCCGGGAATTAAGATCCCACAATGCTGCAGAGTAACTAAGGCCGTGCACCACCACTACTGAGCCCACCCACTAGAACCTGAGTGCTGCAACTGTTGAAGCCTACATGCCTGAGAGCTGGTGCTCAGCAACAAGAAAGAAAGAAAGTGAAGTTACTCAGTCGTGTCTGACTCTTTACAACCCCATGGACTGTAGCCTACCAGGTTCCTCTGTCCATGGGATTTTCCAGGCAATAGTACTGGAGTAGATTGCCATTTCCTTCTCCAGGGGATCTTCCTGACCCAGGGATCAAACCCTGGTCTCCCACGTTGTAGACAGACACTTTACCGTCTGAGCCACCAGGGAAGTAGGACAAGAGAAGCAACAAGAGAAGCCCCACAACTACAGAGTAGCTTCCACTTGCCTCAACTAGAGAAAGCCCACATGCGGCAATGAAGACAGCACAGCCGAATAAATAAATAAGAAAAGAGAGGAAGGAAGTGCATTCCTGGTAAAACAAATAACACATTCAAAGACACCAGAAACAAAGAGACAATGGGTTGTTGTCCAGTCGCTAAGTCGTGTCTGATTCTTAGCAATCCCATAAACTGCAGCACACCAGGCTTTCCTGTCCTTCACTATCTCCCAGAGTTTGCTCAAACTCATGTCCATTAAGTTGGTGATGTCATCCAGCCATCTCATCCTCTGTCCTCCCCTCCTCCTCTTGCCCTCAATCTTTCCTAGCATCAGGGTCTTTTCCAATGAGTCGGCTCTTTGTACCAGGTAGCCAAAGTATTGGAGCTTCAGCATCAGCCCTTCCAATGAATATTCAGGTTGATTTCCTTCAGGATTGACTGGTTTGATCTCCTTGCTGTCCAAGAGACTCTCGAGAGTCTTCTCCGGCACCACAATTCAAAAACATCAATTCTTTGGCACTCAGCCCTCGTTATGGTCCAACTCTCACATCCATACATGACTATTGGAAAAACCCCAGTTTTGACTCTACAGACTTTGACAATGGGGACATGGATTCAAAATTCTGACAGAAAACCATATTTCATCTAGATCACTATCTAGAGCCAAAATGTCAACCAAACATGAGGCGCAAGTAAAGACATTCCAAAACAAGGGCTCAAAAATGTTCTCTCTCGCGCCCTTATGTTTTCGGAAATTTACTGTGGGATGAACTCCACCAGGGCTTCCCAGGTGGCTCAGTGGTAAAGAATACGCTTGCCAATGCAGGAGATTCAGGAGACTTGGGTTTGATCCCTGGGTGGGGAAGTTCCCCTGAGGAGGAAAAGCAACCCACTCCAGTATTCTTGCCTAGAGAATCCCCATGGAGAGAGGAGCCTGGTGGGCTACAGTCCACAGGGTCGCAAAGAGTGAGATACGACTGAGCACAGCATGGCAGCAGCAGTCCACAGCAACGGAAGCATAAACAAAGAAAAAGAGAAGACAGGAGAGTGAGGAAAGAATTCTGACTTAGGAAAGGGATAAAGAGGGTTCCTGGGGGCTTTTCCTGGTGATCCAGTGGTTAAGAAAATCTAACTTCCAATGCAGGGGATTCAGGTTCCATTCCTTGTGGGGGAACTAAGATCCCACCTGCCTTGGGGCAACTAAGTCCAAGCACCTACTACTCAGTCCAAGTACTCTGGAGCCCATGCCGGGAAACAAACATCCTTCAAGGAGCAACTAAGACCCAACACAAGCAAAAATAAATTAACTGATTGGGGGAAAACCCCCAGTTAAACAATAAAGAGAATTCCTAGGATCATGACAGGAAGAAATCCCCAACAAAAAGGACCCAGGAGGAAAACAGAATACTATGTTTATATTAGGCTTCCCAGGTAGCACTAAAGGTAAAGAGCCTGCCTGCTAATGCAGGTGACATAAGAGACACGGATTCAATCCCTGAGTTGGGAAGATCCCCTGGAGAAGGGCATGGCAACCCACTCCAGTATTTTTGCCTGGAGAATCCCATGGGCAGAGAAGCCTGGGGGTGGGAGGACTACAGTCCATAGGGTCACAAAGAGGTGGACATCACTGAAGCGACTTAGCAGGCACACATTCACCTCTAGATTATTGGATGAATTTTATCATATGGAAAATTGAATTGAGATAAATTGCTAGAATTTCTAAGAAAGAGAACCAAAGAAAAAAAAAAGGAAATTAACTCCAGTGGAGAAATTATATATCATAATAATTACACTTAAGGGTATCCTTCAAAAGGAAATTATATTTCCATAAAATCAATAAAAACAACTTGAACAAAATGGAGCTGTAACACTGAAAGAAAAAAAAACAACTTGCGCCACCAAGACACCAGATGAATGCATGTCTCATATTCAATTGATGACTCAGTGATACCACCTGATGGCTGGGAAGCATCTCAAACTGAACTGGCCCTAAACTGAACTCCCAGAATTTAACTTTTGCCTTTTCTTGTGTTCCGTGACCTTCCCATCTCAGATTGCTGAAAAACAACCTAGCAAGATTTGGGGACTCCTAATGGCCCACATGAACAGGCTCAGATCAACTTTGGGTTGACCCCGCCCACATTTTCCAGCCTGACCAATCAGAGTAGTCCATCCCCACCCACCCCACCCCCAACCCCGCGCTAAGAGATTGGTTAAATTATGACATGTGATCCTAGACGGGCCCATGAGATTCAGTACTGGGACTTCCGGTGGAACCCTAGAGCAATTGGATATCTCTTTCCAAATTGCTACTGAGTGGGAATAATGAATCTGTAGCACCAGGAAGAATCTCTGCCACCCAAAGGGGAGCTTGATGAGATGAAAGCTCAGCTGAGTCAAGAGAGAGTTGGATTTCTGGTGCTATCAGAGCTTCTTGATCCAGCCATGCCTGAAGTTAACCCAACTCCCGGATCCCCAGATTTTCAGCTACAGGAGTCAGTTCATTCCTAACCACAGCTTCCATGCTTGTTTAAGCTGTTTTTGAGTTGGCCTTAATTTTTTTTCTGGAACTTTCAGCTAAGCAAATCCCGATAAATACAGCCCCTACTCCGTGCCAGGAACTGCACTAAAGAGTTGACATGAGGGACTTCTCTGGTGGTCCAGTGGCTAAGACTCAGAGCTCCTAATGCAGGGAGCACAGGTTTGATTCCCTGGCCATGGAACTAGAAAGAGGAGAGTGAAAAAGCTGCCTTAAAACTCAACATTCAAAAAACTAAGATCATGGCATCTGGTCCCATCACTTCATGGCAAATAGATGGGGAAAAGTGGAAACAGTGACAGATTTTATTTTCCTGGGCTCCAGAATCACTACGTACGGTGACTGCAGCCATGAAATTAAAAGTTGCTTGCTCCTTTGGAGGACAAATCTATGACAAACCTAGACAGCATATTAAAAAACAGCAACATCATTTTGCCGACAAAGATCCATATAGCCCAAGCTATGGTTTATTCCAGTAGTCAGAAATGGATGTGAGAGTTGGACCGTAAGGAAGGCTAGGTGTCAAAAGATCGATTCTTTCAAATTGTGGTGCTAGAGAAGACTCTTGAGAGTTCCTTAAATTGCAAAGAGATCAAACCAGTCAATCCTAAATGAAATTACCCTTGCATATTCACTGGAGGGACTGATGCGGAAGCTGAAGCTCCAATACTTTGGCCACGTGATGGGAAGAGTCGACTCACTGGAAAAGACACTGATGCTGGGAAAGATTGAAGGCAAGAGGAGAAAGGGGCAGCAGAGGATGAGATGTTTGGAAGGCATCATCGACTCAATGGACATGAGTTTGAGCAAAGTCCAGGAGATAGTGAAGGACAGTGAAGCCTGGAGTACTGCAGTTCATGGGGTCGAGAAGAGCTGGACACAACTTAGTGACTCAACAACAGTGACGGAGAACTAGATCCCACATGTCACAACTAAAGATCCCACTTGCTGCAACTAGGACCTGGTGTAGCCAAGTTAAAAAAAAAAGAGTTGACATGACCTATCTCAATGAACCCTGTGAGAGAGGGAATAATTAGGATTCCTATTTACTGATAAGGAAACTGAGGCTCACAGAAATGAATCCATCTGCTGATCGCTGGAGACAGAATTCCAACCCACGTCTGTCTGACCCCAAGTCTTGCTTCTCTGATCATGAGGAACAGTTGTCAGATTTGAAGATTCAAAGATAGACCATGGTATGATGAGGGGTGGAGAGGAGGGCAAGGGCCAGTTGCCAATGGCCTGGTTTGCTTGAGCTTTCTTTTTTCTCTTTTTAAATTGACGTATAGTTTATTTACAATGTTGGGTTAGCTTCAGATGTACAGAAAAGTGATTCAGTTATACATACATATATATCTTTTTCCCCCCCAGATGCTTTTTTTTTTTTTTTAACTATTTATATATACAGCTGCATGGACTTCCATGGTGGCTCAGAGGGTAAAGAATCTGCCTTCAATGCAGGAGACCCCTGGGTTAGATCTCTGGGTTGGGAAGATCCCCTGGAGGAGGGAAACCGCAACTCACTCCAGTATTCTTGCCTGGAGAATCCCATGGACAGAGGAGCCTGGAAGGCTATAATCTATGGGGTTGCAAAGAGTTGGACACGACTGAATGACTAATACACACACACATACAGGGTCTTATACATACAGGTCAGTTGAGGCATCCAGGATCTTTAGTTGCAGTATGTGGGATCTTGTTCCCTGACCAGGGATTGAACCCAGGCCCCCTGTAGTGAAAGCACTGAGTCTTAACTGTTGGACCACCAGGGAACTCCCCAGAATCGCATACTTTAAATGGGTGAATTGTGTGGTATGTGAATTATATCTCAATAAGGGTGTTAAAAATAAATAATGTCTGACATTTATCAAGTGGTTAAGCTCCGGGTTTGGGCAATGTGTTAGCTCTTTACACGAATAAGGGTGCTCGTATCACAAGATCACTGTGAGAACGAAAAAGACTTTCATGACTTCATTTTACAGACGAGGAGACTGAGGTCAGAGAGGTTAAGCAAGTCACACAGCAAAATGATGATCAGACAGCAGAGGCCTGATATTTGAGGTCCACAGATCCTCCCTTGCCCTGCCCCCAGCTTCACCCCCTCACCCCTGCTCTTTCCTTCCCTTTTGCCACAATTCTGCCCTACTGACATGATTTCTACTCACACAATCTTTCCAGCATCCAGATTTTTGCATATGCTGACTCAATCCTTCTGCCCAGCTGTTCTTTCCCTTCCCCTCCACAACCTAGTTTGTGAAATGAATGTCTAAGTGTGAAAAGGAAGAGAGAGAGAGAGAGAGAGAGAGAGAGAGAGAGAGAAGGTTCTGATTCCAAGTTTCAAGGCTCATTTGGAAGTGAGGGATGCATGAGGGGTGCCCCTGTCCCCTCTGCCTCCAGGGGACTCAGTTCCCCCATCCACACCTGCAGCTTTTGGAGCCCTTGTTGCTTAGTAAGTCAGTCATATCCAACTCTTTAAGACCCCATGGACTCTAGCCAGCCAGGCTCCTCTGTCCAAGGGATTTCCCAGGCTAGAATACTGGAGTGGGTTGCCATTTCCTCCTCCAGGGGATCTTCCCTTCCCTTGGCCTGGGTTTAATCCTAGCAGTAACTGGGGACACATGTGTGGGAGGGTGAGGTCAGATTTTCCCCTGGGCAGCACACAAGGTCCGAAGTGAGCAGGTGAGAAAAGCATGGCTCTGCCCAATTTGTGCCCAGCACCTGGGGACTAGGCGATTTCCCCCCTACCCCATCCCTACGAAGCTGCCTTCTCCTCCCCTCCTCCTCCCAACTCAAAGCCTCTTCTCAGAGCCTTTTAAAATCTTTAGCACTTCTGATGGCAGGGTCTGGGGAAGGGGCAGCAGGCACCATACTGGGCCGTAAAGTGGCAAGAAGAAGCCCCTGAAGCAGCCCAGGAAGCAGCAAGCCAAGGAGATGGACCAGGAAGATAAGACGTTCAAGCAGAAACAGAAGGAAGAGCAGAAGAAACTGGAGGAGCTAAAAGCAAAGGCCTCGGGGAAAGGCCCTCTGGCCAGAGGTGAAATTAAGAAATTTGGCAAACAGTAAGCTGTTCCTTCGGAGAAGGCAATGGCACCCCACTCCAGTACTCTTGCCTGGAAAATCCCATGGATGGAGGAGCCTGGTGGGCTGCAGTCCATGGGGTCGCGGGGTCGGACATGACTGAGCTGCTTCACTTTCACTTTTCACTTTCATGCATTGGAGAAGGAAATGGCAACCCACTCCAGTGTTCTTGCCTAGAGAATCCCAGGGACGGGGGAGCCTGGTGGGCTGCCTGCCATCTATGGGGTCCCAGAGTCGGACACAACCGAAGTGACTTAGCAGCAATAGTAGCAGCAAGCTGTTCCTGTGTCTGAGGCAACGAAGACCCTTATTTCCATTCCTGTTTAAACATCTGGATTCCCTGCCATAATATCTGTTGCCATCTGTAGCTAGAATGAAGTGTTGTCTGAGAACCTATTGTACATTTAAGAATAAACTTCGGTAAAAAATAAAAAAAAAACTTTAATAAGGACATTCATACAATAGTACTATTCAGTCATAAAACGAAACGAAAAAAAAAAAGCGAAACGAAGGGACTTCCCTGGTGGTTCAGTGGCTAAGGCTCCAGGCTCTGAGTGCAGGGGACCTGGGTTGGACCCCTGGTCAGGAAACTAGATCCCACATGTCTCAACTAAGACTTGGCCCAGAAAATAAATAAGAATATAAACATTAAAAAAAAAAATTTGTGCTCCTGACAGCACAGTTAGGCATTTCAAGTTCAAATACCTTCAGAGGCCAGGCTGGCAATAGAAATACCCAAAGCGACCCAGTAGAGTGACCTGAGGACATATATCTACCCATGGATTTCTCAGGCCAATGCTTTTTATGTATTTTTTTTTTAATTTTTATTTTATACTGAAGTATAGCTGATTTGGGCTTCCTGGTGGTTCAGACTGTGAAGGATCTGTCTGCAATGGGGGAGATCTGGGTTCAATCCCTGGGTGAGGAAGATCCCCTGGAGAAGGGAATGGCTACGAACTCCAGTATTCTTGCCTGGAGAATTCTATGGACAGAGGAGCCTGGGGGGCTACAGTCCATGGGGTCGCAAAGAATCACAGACAACTGAGCAACTAACATTTCACTTTCATAGCTGATTTATAATGTTGTGGTAGTTTCAGGCGTATAGCAAAATGATTCAGTTATATCCATTCTTTTTCAGATTCTCTTCCCATACAGGTTATTACAGAATATTTCCTGTGCTATACAGTAGGTCCTTGTTGATTATCTATTTTATCTATAGTAGTGTGTATATATTAATCCCAAACTCCTAATTTATCCCCCCTCCTTTTTTTTGATTAATAATTTTTTTTTATAGCAGTTTTAGTTTCACAGCAAAATTGAGCAGAAAGTACAGAGATTTCCCGTATAAACCCAGAATCTCCCACCCCAAACCTCTCCCTCTATGGACATCCCACACAACAGTAGTGCATTTTGAACCACTGGTGAATCTACATGACCCATGAACACATCATTATCACCCAAAGTGCATAGTGATTTTTTTTTTTTTTTTGGCTGCATCCCACAGCTTGTGGGATCTTACTTACCCGACTAAGGATTGAACCTACGACCTCTGCAATGGAAGCTCTTTGTTCTAACCACTGGACCCGACCAAGGAAGCCCCTCATTATACTTTTCTTAACTGGAATTTTTCTGTCAGGAAGAGTTGTTCCTTCTCCCTCATCTTAAAATAGACTCACTCGTGTATTTAAATCAGTTTGGACTTGTGGTTACTTATTCTTCGGGTTATAATTCAATTCTAATGCTGTCTAGTTTGTTCAAATTGTCCCAGCTTTGGCCAGCAGTTCTTTTCAGGCTGGCTCCTGTCCTTTTGCCTTTTTGATTTCTCCACTTCTGGCTCTAGAAGAGGCTCCAGTGTCCTTGTGGATTTTCTCTGCCCTAATCCTAGAAGCAGTCATTCCTCCAAGGAGCCCTGGTTCCTCCTCCTGGAAAGTGGCATTCAGAAACCAGTTCTGGATGCTGAGTGTACGCATTGCTTCTAGGGTGTCATTGCTTCTGGACACATGGCAGACAGAGCTAGGAAATCTGTATACACTCAAACCTATATTTAAAAATATATAATCCTTTATTAAAAAATATAAACCTTTATTTAAAAAAATTTTTATTGGAGTATAGCTGCATTACAATGTTGTGTTAGTTTCTGCTGTACAGCAAAGTGAATCAGCTCTCTGTATACATATCTACTCCTTTTTGGATTTCCTTCCCATTGAGGTCACCACAGAGCATTAAGTAGAGTTCCCTGTGCTATACAGTCGGTTCTCATTAGTTATCTATTTTATACACAGTATCAGTGGTGTATATATATCAGTCTCAATCTCCCAATTCATCCCACCCACCCTTCCCCTGCCTTGGCATCGGTATGTTTGTTCTCTGCCTCTGTTTCTATTTCCACTTTGCAAATAGGTTCATCTCTAACTATTAAACATCTCATAATGATAACCCCATCTAGCAACACGGTGCTTATTTGCAACTTCCTCTCCAACAGTATGAAAACTGGTTGTCAGTATCTACAATCTATGTACTTATTTGTTCAATGCTAGTACATAGCTATTCCCAAATTAAGCTCTACCCCTGTGAGACACAAATTCACTCACCCGAGTACAGTGTTTCTATTCAGTTCAGACAGACGTTTGAATGGGAAACCTTGGAGCCAAGCAAACAAATCTTATAGTTGTGAGGCAGAGTTGGCCCTCTGACCTACAGTTTGAGACACCACCTCCTCCCCTCCTTGCGGAAACATGACTGCTCTGGTCGTGGGAAAGTTGTCAGTTTGCAGCTCCCTGCAGCCACATACAAGCCTCAGAACTGGTAGATGGGAGATAGAGATGGGGGACTGGGAAGTCTTGCTGCAGCCCTCTGCCTCTTTGGAAGGGTGGAAGTGTGAGGGGGCTGTGGGAGGCATTTTGCTCTTTTAGAGCCAAGGCTACAGCTCAGGGAGAATGGGTACAGATTGGGTGGAGCAGCCCCTGTGGGTGACGGCCCTGGCAGCAGAACTTGCTAGGCAGGTGTGCCAGCCCAGGCATGCATCAGGCGGGCAGGCTGTGGCAGGGGTGCCCTTCCCTGGGAAGAGACCAGGCATGGGTGGGGGGCAAGGCGTGGGGCGGGCTGGGTTGGTGGTGGTACGTGGGGCGGGTGGGGCCTGAGCTGTACCCCTTCTAATTCCTCCTCAGGGATACAGTGGTGCCCAGAAGCACCTGTGCATGCGTGCTGAGTCACTTCAATTGTGTCCGACCCTATGGACTGTAGCCCGCCAGGCTCCTCTGTCCATGGGATTCTCCAGGCAAAGAATACTGGAGTGGGCTGCCATGACTTCCTCCAGGGGATCTTCCTGACCCAGGGATCGAACTCACATCTCTTAAGTCTACCTGCATTGACAGATAGGTTCTTTCCCACTAGTGCCCTAGCCAACATTTATTGAACACTCACCTGTGTCTGGAAGCTCCGTTCCATGCCTTCCTCCTCAAGGGCATCTCTCAGAGTGGAAACTGTCATTATCCATTTTACAAAAGAGGCCACCAAGGCTCCGAGGAGAGTGTCACTTGTCTTGAGTCCTAGATTACAAAGTAACTGAGCCTGGCTCCAGTCTCCAAGCTCTTAATTTTTACTCAATGACTGGGGAGAAGCACAGACAGGGCCCCTGCCTTCCTGGAGCTGGGAGTCCAGGGCAGAGACATATGATGTACCATATGAATCAGTAAATAATGAAGGTCATTTCAGACGGTACCAACTGCAGTGTGAGACTGGGGAGGAGGGCGACACAGACGGGAAGGCCTCTCTGAGGAAGTGACTGCCTGGGAAGAGCTGGGGGCAGGGTGTTCTGGTCACGCTGATCCCCAAGTCCCAAGGTCTTGAAGACTGTGAGGATGTGGTCTGGGGCCGGGGCGGGGTGCGGGGGGGAGACAGTGGGGCTGGAATAGGAAGAATGGAGATAAAAGAGGGAGAGACTGTGCCAGGCCTTGTGGGCCTTGAAGGCCTGGTATTTTTCGAATTTGGACTTTTACCCTGAGCCACATAGGGAGCCATGGGACCATCTGGAGCAGAAGAAGGCTGTGATCTTGTGGGATCTCATGCATGAAGTGGCACAAGTTGGGGGTGCTGGGCCGGGGACCCAGGGCCGGAAGCCCCCCTCCACTGTATATAGGGCCCGTGGGAGGTGAGATTGCCACTTGGGAGGTGAGAAGCAGCCACATTCCCACCCTAGGGTGTGGCTTCCCCTTTACAGAAGGGGGTCATTTATCAAGCACATGGCCCTGACACTTTGGGGAATCTTCAGGGCTCATCCTTGATGGCTTGGTGGGGGAGGGTGGGGGCTCCAGCACTCAAATCTTACCACACCCACCCCACCCAACAGCCATCTCCGCGCCCCCCAACTCTGGCTTCCCTGGCTGCGTTGCCCCAGTGCCTGATCTGTTGGAGCAGGCAAAGAGAAGAGAAGTCACTCAGTTCTGTTGACTCTTTGCGACCCCATGGACTGCAGCCTACCAGGCTCCTCCATCCTTGGGATTTTCCAGGCAAGAGAACTGGAGTGGGTTGCCATTGCCTTCTCCAAGGGATCTTCCCAACCCAGGTCTCCAGCGTTGTAGGCAGACGCTTTACCATCTGACCCACCAGGAAAGGAGCAGGGAAGAGTGGTTCTATTTGGAGCCACTGGGATCCCTAAGAGGTGACAGGAGGATGCAACCTAGCCTGGGTGCCCCAAGGGGTCTCTCTCCCGGGGGGCGTCCCTCTGACCCATCTGATCCATCTGCTGATCATCTCTGGGCCGCCCTTACCCCACCGGAGGCCGAGGCCGGCAGAACCTGAGGCGGCCGGTGCAAAGGGCACAGTCCTAGGGAAGGTCGCAGCAGCCAGGCCCAGCCCCCCCTTCCCGGCTCTGGCCTCTGATCGGAGGGAGCTTCCCAGCCTGGAAGCTCCTGGGAAGTGGGGGTGGCGGGTGCGGGGCCAGCTGGGACTGGCCCAATGGAGGAGCTGAGGCCTGGGAGAGGCGTGGGAGAGACACAGACGGAGAAAGACAAAGAAGCGACTGAGAGAGATACACACACACACAGAGACGGAGAGAAACAGAGACGGAGACACCCCGAGAAATCAGGAGGGAGAAACACACGGAGAAAGTGAGGGAGACAGTCATTCATTCACTCACTAACTCCGCGGCTGCTTATTGGGCACGGGCTTGTGTCCAGGCAATGCCCAGAGCAGACACAAATCTCTGCCCCGGTGGGGCTGACTGTCTGGTGGGGACACAGCCCAGAAACCTGATAACCGAGTAAATCACGTTGTCCAGAGTGATAAAGGGGAGAGATACGGGGTGGGGGAAGCGGGACAACCAGGGGGACTTACGAGCCAGATTCTTCTTATCTGGGGAGGAGAAGATTCCCACCAGCATCTTGACTGCGCCTGCCCTTCCCCCACCCGCCCCAAACTGGGGATGGGAGAGGGGAAAGGGGGTGGGGCCTGAGCCCGAAGCCGACGGCTCTATCTGTTGGGGGGGGAGGGGAATTGAGGCTACGGCTGCTAAAGACCCCTCTTAACCCGGGTTGCCGGGGTTCTTCCGCCGACTGGACGTCCTTGGGGTGCAGCCCAGGACGTTTAATCAGAAGGTAGGTGGTAAAAGGGGAGGGATCAGTGCCCAGAGCACAGAGGGGACCCCTCTATTAGGTGTTGGGGGGACAGGGGGGGAATAAACTCAGGTTGCGGCCGCCCGGGCTGAAGAACCCTCCCCCTGCTCGTGTCTCCGGATCCTCCCACCGCGACGGAGCGTCCCTGGGAGGGCCGCCCGGGCCCGGAGGGGGGAGCCGAGGGCTGGCCAGTGCCAGTCGGCGCCGAGGGCGCGTTCCGTTGCCGCGGCGGGTGGCACAGACTGGCAGACACGCGCTGGCAGCCGCGGGCTGGCAGCCCGTACCCCAAGAGGAGGAGGGGGCGACTGCTGGCGATTGCCAGCGCTCTGCCTTGGGGGCCGCCCTCTCGCCTGCCCCCAGCCCCGCCTGCCGAACAGGGGCCGCTCTCTCCGCTCCCGGCCGCGCGACTGTCGAGCGCGCACTACCTGGGCGCAGCGGTGAGTGTCCACCACCGGGTCCTTTCGCGCGCGGGGCTCGTCCCGGCCCGGGGGTGGGGGTTGCCCTGGCCACCACCCTTGTCCCCTTGGCTTGGATTTCTCGGGCCTTTCCCGAAGGCTCTTGGAAGGGGAAAACCTGAGATTTCGGGACTGGATGCAGGGACCCGGGATGGGGGTGGGAGGCACCCGGAATCCCCCCCGCCTCGTCCTCTCCCAGCCACACCACTGCAAGTTTCGCTACCTCACCCTTGTCTCCAGGCAAAAGGAGGAGAGGTGGGAGGTACACAGGCTGCGAACCACTGCGCAGTGTCCCCAGCGCAGCGAGTGTGACCCTGGGGTGACCCTCATCTGCGTGTGTTTGGTGTCCCCTTCCCCCCAGCATGGCTGAGTCCGTGACTCGCTGTGAGTCTGTATTTGCGCCTGATTCCCTGTGTGCAGCTCAAGCCGTCTGGGAGGCATTTGTTTCTGCCCTGTTCAATTAAATCCGTTCCCCTCCCCAGGCCCTGGTTTTCTCGTCTGTTCAGTGGGACTTCCGTGACTGTGTCTCAGTTTCTGCGTGGATGTGTTTGTGTGGAGCATGAAAATCTTTGTGTCTGCTTCTTTGCGAGGTACTTCGTCTGAGCCTCAGTTTCCTCGTTTGTAAATTGGGGTTAAGGGGAGAGCTGCCCAGGGTATTTTAGCGCGAAGTCACAGTTGGGAGGTATTATACTTTATTGAGGTGTATGTCCCTCTGCAAGAGTCTATGAGAGGTGAATTCCGTCTGCTGCCCTCAGGCTCTAGCCCTGCAAAATGGGTGGAGTTTTCTCTGCCTTCTCACTGAGGTTTTGCAGCGAATGAAGCGGGGAGTTCGCAGGGAAAAAACCTCTATGCAGCGAGGCGCGTAGATTGTGGGGTTCTGGGTCCCAGAGGGTGGGTGGAGGTTGTGAAATTGCGGCCTGTGAGACTAGGCATAAAATCCTGTCTGTGTGGAGGGGAATTTGTATATATCTTTCAGTGTCCCCTTGTCATGTGTGAATGTACTTCCTTTTTTTAAAATTTCTTTTTGTGCTTTCTTTTTTAAAAAACTATTTTTATTTTTGGCTGTGCTGGGTCTTTGTTGTTGCGTGAGCTTTCCTCTGGTTGCACCCAGTGGGGACCACTCTCTAGTTGCCCAGCTAGGACTTCTTGCGTGGGTTCTTTTGTTGCTCTAGGGCGCTCGGTTTTCAGTAGTTGCGGTGCCTGGGCTCAATAGTTGTGGCGCACAGGCTCAGTTGCTCTGCGGCCTGTGGGATCCTCCTGGACCAGGGATTGAACCCTTGTCTCCTGCACTGGGAGGCGGTGGATTCTTATCCACTGGACCACCAGGGAAGACCTGAACGTACTTTCATGGCTCCCTGAGAGGGTGTAACTGCGCATTTTGCCCTAGTTTGTGACTATCTGTGCACATGTCCTTGTCGATGTGTCACTGTATGTGTCCCTTTCTCTGTGTGGCTGTTTCTTTCTGTTTTTGACTAAGATGCCTCTGAGTATCCGTGCCTGTGTATGAATTATTAGTGTCCCTTTCATGTGGGACTCTGTTACTCTGTCCCTTCGTGATATGATTTGTCTCCTTGTGTCGGCCTGTCTCCATGGACACCCCCTCTTCTATCCCAAATTCCCTCTGGACCCCGGCGTGAGTGTAGGGTAGGGAGTAGGGGGTTAGAACCCCCTTCCCAGGTCAGGCACCGCTTATGCCTGCCTTCGCAGGCCGCCGGGGATGGTGACCATCAGGCCTGACATTGCTCCCAACCTCTCCGCAGCCCTGGGGCGGGCGGCCCATGGAGCCGGGGCTGCTGCGGCCTGCGCCGCGGGTGAGCGAGGTCATCCTCCAGCATTACAACTACACCGGCAAGCTCCGCGGTACGCGCTACCAGCCTGGTGCGGGACTGCGTGCAGACGCCGTCGTGTGCCTGGCCGTGTGCGCGCTCATCATGTTGGAGAACTTAGCCGTGCTGGTCGTGCTCGGACGCCACCCGCGCTTCCATGCGCCCATGTTCCTGCTTCTGGGCAGCCTCACGCTGTCCGACCTGCTGGCCGGCGCCGCCTATGCCGCCAACATCCTGCTGTCGGGGCCATTCACGCTGCGCCTGTCGCCCGGGCTCTGGTTCGCCCGTGAGGGCGGCGTCTTCGTGGCGCTCTCCGCGTCTGTGCTGAGCCTTTTGGCCATTGCACTCGAGCGCCTCCTCACCATGGAGCGTCGGGGACCCGCGCCCGCCGCCCGTCGAGGGCGCACGTTGGCGCTGGCGGCCGCCGCCTGGGGCTTGTCGCTGCTCCTCGGACTACTGCCAGCGCTCGGCTGGAACTGTCTGGGCCGTCTGGAGGCCTGCTCCACGGTCCTGCCGCTCTACGCCAAGGCCTACGTGCTCTTCTGCGTGCTCGCCTTTCTCGGCATTCTGGCTGCCATCTGCGCGCTCTACGCGCGGATATACTGCCAGGTTCGCTCCAAGGCGCGGCGCCTACGGGCGCACCCCAGGACTGGCGAGGGCGCCTCGATGCGCGCGCGCCACACGGCGCGCTCCTTGGCGCTGTTGCGCACGCTCAGCGTGGTGCTCCTGGCCTTCGTGGCTTGTTGGGGCCCTCTCTTCCTGCTGCTCTTGCTGGACGTGGCGTGCCCGGCGCGCGCCTGCCCTGTACTCCTGCAGGCGGACCCCTTCCTGGGCCTGGCCATGGCCAACTCGCTCCTGAACCCCATCATCTACACGTTCACCAACCGCGACCTGCGTCACGCGCTCCTGCGCCTCGTCTGCTGCAACCGGGGCCCCTGCTGCCGAGACCCAGGTGCCTCCCGGCGGCCTGGGAGCGCCCCTGGGGCTTCGGGCGACCTGCACCGCTGGCTGCCTCCCGGCCTGGATGGCAGCTCCAGCCGCTCCGAGCGCTCCTCGCCCCAGCGGGACGGGTTAGAGACCAGCGGTTCCACCGCCTGCCCTGGTGCACCCACGGTCGCCGGGACCCTGGTAACCCCGCCAGCTACAGACTGACGCCCTTTGACCGCGATTGCCCTTCCTAAGAGCACTTTTGCAGACTTTTTAAATACAGGAATTTATAGGAAAAAGCAGCCAAAGATGAAGATGGTGGAAGCAGAAAAGACCTAGGAAAATATATTTTATTGACGCTAAACTCCACAGCAATGAAGAAAACAGACAAAAATCCCTGCTTTTGTGGAATTGATGTTCTTGTGTCGGACTCAGAGATGATAAGGGCGTGAAGAAGTGTGGAGATGATTCCGGTGACAATACAGTGATGCGATGGTGGTCAGGTGATATCTTTTGGAAGAGGTGGTGACATGTGCTGTGAGCTGAGGTGATTATTATCCTGGGAACTTTTTTTTTTTTTTTTATCCTGGGAACTTTTATTTTTGGCATGTGGGATCTTAGTTCCCTAATCTGGAATGAACCCACAACCCCTGCAGTGGAAGCAGGGAGTCCTAATTATGGACTGCTAGGGAATTCCTTGTCCTGGGAACTTCTGAAGGAAGCATTTCAGAATTGGGGAACAGCAGGTGCAAAGGTCCTAAGGCTAGAATATGCCCGTGTGTTCTCCCAAAAGCAAAGATCTTAGTGCTATTGGAGCAAGGATGGAGAGGCAGAGAAGAAACAAAGACAGGAAAATAATGGGGCAGGTGGGGCAAAGCCTTATGGACCCAGGGGAGAAACTTCTTTTGCTCTGAGTGAAGTAGTACTCCTGGAAGGTTCTAGGCAGAGGAAGGACTTAATCAGGCTCAGGCATTTACAACTGCCTCTGCTCTCTGTAGAGGGTGAAGCCAGGAGAACTGGGTGATGGTAACTGCCTAGGAGAGTGATGACAAGGACTGGGACGTATGGATTCTCCACAGACTTGGGAGGGATTGGACAGAATTATTGAGGAATTGGGTGTGGGGGAGAAAGGAGTCAAGGACAGGTGTTCATTTTTAGAGGAGAGGCCAAAGACGGAGCACCCTAAAACTTGACTCTAGGAGACTCAGCCTGTTTCTCTGTGAAACAAGATTTTTTTGAAAGTGGTATCAGATCCTTCATAAAAGAATAAAAATATAATTGAATAATAAGAGTAATTAGTTGATTTTACCCTTGGTGGCTCAGATGGTAAAGAATCTGCCTGCAATGTAGAAGACCTGGGTTCGATCCCTGGGTTGGGAAGATCCCCTGGAGGAGGGCATGGCAACCCACTCCAGTATTCTTGCCTGGAGAATCCCCATGGACAGAGGAACCTGGTGGGCTGCAGTCCGTGGGGTTACAAAGAGTCGGACACAACTGATTGACTAAGCACAGAACAGGATAGTTACTCCCATAGTATTCTAGGCCTGGGACATGCCTTTTTCTCACCTTTCCTACAATCTTGTAAGGTAGGTTTTCTCACTCCCATTTGACAGATGAGGAGAATCCAGGAACTGAGTATTTTGTCCTATTTTCTGAGCCAGGATATTAGCCAAGGAGGTTAGGCTCCACATTTTCAAGAGGTCTGTTAAGCCCAGACCGACACTCCTTTGTTCAAGGGTCTGCATTTTTTGCCAGGGCAATATTAGGGCCCCCGGCTGTGCCCATGAAAGGTTCCAGGCATCCTGACCACAGTTCCCAGCTGTCTCGGGCTCCCAGCTGTCCCCAGGCACATTCCTAACCTCAGTGTGGAGAGGCAGGCTGGAGAGGGGCAGGGTGGGTTTGGGGAAAGGGCCTGGGGCTTCGGGTTCAGATTGTGGCACACCATTTGCCGGGACACGCGGTGTGTAGGGGTGCGGGTGAGGGGCACTGACGAGCCAGGGGAACTGAGTTCCCGTGGGCCACGCTCACACCGTCCCTGCATGCTGTAAGCACTGGGAAAACCAACCTATTTCCTGGAACACAAACACTCAAGCCTGGGGTCATATGCCAGTGCGCTTTGAGAACTGATTCTAATTTCCTACCTGGTTCCAGTATCCCCAGGCTCCTGTAATCTTCCAGAGCAACCTGAGCCACCCCACCCCATTGCTCAGTTGTTTGATGATGGTGTGATAGCAGAAGAGTTATTTACTTGTTCACATTTTACAAAATTCAAAAAGCACCAGTTCCCACTCCTGGATATATACACTTGGGAAACTTGCAGAGCCATTCTGTGGGTAAATGAGCTGAAATGTAAATACATCTTCTCTCTTTTTACACAACTTTAGCTTTGCTCTCCACCTTGCTTTGATCGTTTAATAGTATCATCTTGGAAATTGTTGCATGTCTAGATTTTGTACTGTGTTAATTGGACCAGCCTAGGTGCCTTAACAGAGAAGGCAACGGCAACCCACTCCAGTACTCTTGCCTGGAAAATCCCATGGACGGAGGAGCCTGGTAGTCTGCAGTCCATGGGGTCGAGATGAGTTGGACACAACTGAGGGACTTCACTTTCACTTTTCACTTTCATGCATTGGAGAAGGAAATGGCAACTCACTCCAGTGTTCTTGCCTGGAGAATCCCAGGGACGGGGGAGCCTGGTGGGCTGCCATCTATGGGGTCGCACAGAGTCGGACACGACTGAAGCGACTTAGCAGCCACAGCAGCGGGTGCCTTAAACAACCAAAGTTTATTTCTCATAGGGCTGGAAGTCCAAGATCAAGGTGTCAGCATGGTAAGCTTCTGGTGAGAACTCTCTTCCTAGCTTATAGACAGCTGCCTTGTGGCTGTGTCCTCACATGGTGGAGAAAGAGATCTAAGTTCTCTGGTGTTTCTTCTGATAAAGGCACTAATACCATCATGAGGGTCCCACCCTCATGACCTCATCTAAATCTACCTCCCCAAGCCCCCATCTCCAAATAACATCACTTATTTTTATATGTGGGCTCAGTCACTCAGTTGTGTCTGACTCTGGGACCCCATGGACTATAGCCTGCCAGGCTCCTCTGTCCATGGGATTTTCCCAGGAAGAATACTGGAATGGGTTGCCATTTCTTCCTTCAGGAGATTTTCCTGACCCAGGGATCAAACCCTAGTCTCCTGCATTGGGTGGCAGATTCTTTACCACTGTGCCACCTTGGAAGCCCAAATACCATCATCTTGTTATGTTAGGGCTTCAATATATGATGGTGGGGAGGGGGCACAGACCATAACACTTTTTATGTCACTATTTTTTAATTGAATAATTGCTTTACAGAGCTTTTTTTTTCACATTTAAAAATATTGAGGTAAAACATTTACACAGCTAATGGCTTCTTTTTACTGGCTGCATAGTATTTCACAGCATAGATTACACCAGGGCCCTAGGGATGCACACATGTTAAATCCAACACTTGGCATTTAAACACAGTATTGCAATAAACATCTGTGTACATACACCCTCCTAAATGTGTGCAAGGGTACCTTGGATAAATTACTGCACATGTCACTGCTGGGTCTCAGGGCTTGTAGATGTTAATTTTGAGATATACCAGAGGTTTCCTTTGGCATGTGGAGAAGGGTGTGGGTTTACTCACAGCCTCAGCCACTCCCCATACAGTATTTGGCGATTATGCTATGGCATCACCTCTGGAGGCACTCAAACCACAGCTTCACCACCGCCACCGGCAAGGGAGGAGAAGCAAGGAACCCCACCCCAGCCTTCTCCTGCGTGGGATTAATCCCAAACCCAGAGCAGGGAGGCAGAATCTTCCAAATTCACCCCAGGGGCAGGCTGAATCCTTTCTTAGACCAGTATCTGTTCAGTCTAGCGTTTCATACAGACGGACTCTTAAAAGAAAAAAAACCCACATACATTTAAAAGTTAACTTTATATAACAAAGAGCATAAATGGAAAATCAGTATCACTTTCCATGGAAAATAACAATCATTCATATTTATTGAGCGCTAGCATTCTCAATTAGTTCTCCCAATAATCTACCAGCTAGGTGCCTGTATTATTAACATCTATTGCTACGTGGTGTCCAACTCTTTAAGACCCCAGGGACTGTATAGCCCACTAGGCTCCTCTGTCCATGAAATTTCCCCGGCAATGATACTAGAGTGGGTTGCGATTTCCTTCTCCAGGGCATCTCTTCGACCCAAGGATCGATCCTGTGTCCCCTGCATTGCAGAAGGATTCTTTACCGTTGAGCCACCACAGAAGCCCTATTAACATTTTACGAGGAAGGAAATTGAAGCATGGAGCGGTTAAATTATGGGTCCAGCCGCGCAGAGCTAGAGAGTGGCAGAGCCGGAGTTCGAATTCCCAACTGCGAGCTCCTCGCGCCTCCAGATTGGAGATAAAAAGTAAAAACAATGAAAACCCCAGTAGGTAGGTAGACAGCTCTGCCGGGATCCTTCGGCCACCTGAACGTGAGGCCTGCACTGTGCGGAGTTAAAAGAAGAGCAGGTCGTGGGAAGCAGACTCGCGCTGAGACGACGAAACACGGCGGATGGAAGGGACTGCGAAGGGGTGGGGGGACGGGCCTGGTGGGCTTAGCCGTGGCGCCCTTGCCCGCCGCCCTATTCCTCGCCCATCGGCGCCGGGCACCTGAGGGAAGGGCGGGGAATCACGACTCCTTCCCCGCCGCGCCCTCTCCGCCCTCTCCCCGCCTCCTTCTCGGGCGTCCCGAGGCTAACCCCCCACTCGACGGCCGCGACCCCGTAGGCCCCGCCGACCCGGAGCCCAGCCACAACCCCCTCCCCCGCCGCCCCGGACAGTGGAAGCGCTCGCGGGTCTTCAATAGCGAAAGTCAGGCGGGAGCCGCCCCCGAGGCAGGCCACGGCCCCTCGGGCTTCCCGGAAGCTCGGTGCGCGGGTGGCACCAACGTGCCAGGAGCCACCGCCGCGCCCCCTGGCATCCCCACCCCGCGGTGAGAGTATCGGAGGCTACGCAGGTGAACGCACAAGCGGCGGCGGGGAGGGGTATCCGGTGATCCCGGGTGCAGGGAAGCGCTGAGCCTCGAACCCGGGGCTTTGATTCTAGGCGGCTCCGACCACGCGGGCTGGGTGCGCCCAGGGATGGTTGCTTGGCCCCGCCGCGATTACCGGCACCGCGGACGCCGCTCTGGGGCTGCGCAACTGGGCAACAGCGAGCGTGGGCGGGGAAGCGGGGGTGGGGGGGGAGCGGCCCGCTGCCGTCTCCGCCGCCCGAGGCCCGGGGCCGCGGGGACTTTTATTCTGACACGGCCGGCTCCCGGCTCTGCTTAGTCATGGTGACCTGCGCGCGTTCCGCGCCTCCCCCCTGCGAGCTGCGATGGAGGCGCCCGGGCCTGGGCGACGGAGGCGGAGCCCGAGCACGGCCATGGCGGGGTGAGTGAAGTGGCCCGCGCCCGGGCTGAGGGCACCGAGGGTCTAGAGTGCTCTGCTACCATGTCCGGGGGCCGGAGCACTGGGCGATGCGGGGCCCGGTCGCCTCGGGGTTTCCCGCGGCTCTGCGGAGGGCCAGGAGGGCGCGGCTCGAGTCCGGACCTTTTGTTGGACGGCGCGACCGGCGGGTGATTCCTGGAGCGAGAGGCCCAGGAAGCGTCGCTCGGACGGAAGCCCGGGGATCCCGGGGCGTTTGTGGCGGGGGGGACCTTGGTCTGCGCCCCGGGGCTTACGATGGAAAGGCCGCGGCGGGGTCACTTCCTCCCTTCTCTAGGCCTTGGCTGCGCCGGCGGGACATGCGCAGTGCCCCCCGCCCCCCCTCCACTTACCGCTTCTTGGCGGGGGGGTGGGGGAGAAGTGTCCGGTGCCCAGGGGGCACCGTTGACCGTTTGGCTAAAGACCAAGAGGCAGGCCCGGGCCTCGGCTGGGGAGAGGCGGCCAAGCAGTGTCCAGGGCACGGTGGAAGAGGAGGGTGCTCTGGCAGGCACAGTGGAGTGGGCAGTCAGCCAGCCGCAGCTTACTGACCCCTGCATAGTGCCAGGCTCCAGGCGGACTGCAGGGGAGGCACAGGAGAGGGTGGGCAGGACCCTGACCTACACAGGGCTACCTGCCCTCTGAATCCTGGGGCTCAGGGCCAGAGAGACCCTTCATCCATCAGCAAGCAAGCAAAGGAGCTAATTTCCATTCCTGACAAGTGGTGTGATGGAAATAAAACAGAGAGGAGGTGACTCTGAGTGGAGCCCAGGGAACAATAAGAAGAACCTCTTGTAGATCCCCTGCCTTCTCTTTGCCTGACTTTTTCAAACCCAGCTCACGCCCTGACCCTCCAGACTCCACAGGGTTCACAGACACCCTCCCTTCACTAGTCTTTCCCTCTCATCACACTCTTCCCTGATTCTCCAGGTCAGCTCTCATTCTGCCTCTGAGTCTTTGCACTCACTGTTCCCTCTGCCTGGAAAGCTAACAACCACCCACCCACCCCCCTACCTGCCCCCTTCATAAGTTCATCCTTCTAGTCCCAGCTCCAAGACAGGCCTGGACTACCTGATTTTAAATAAACACCTGCACGGCACACTGTCACAATGCTGTTGTCATTTTCTTCATGACCCCAAATCTTGCTTATTTCACTTATAGTCCTTTTTTCCCCGGTGTTGGCTCCAGGGGGGCTCATTGCATGTCTGTCTGGCTCCTTGCTGTGTCTCTGGTGCCTAGAACAGTGCCTGGACATGCCCGAGAAATGTTGATGGGGTGAATGAAGGAATGAGTTGGACATGCTGTGAGAAGGGGTGGGCCCCGGAGAGCTGGAACAGAATGGGCAAAGGGAACAGGTGGACGGGAGCTGACTATGAAGGGCTTTGCAGGCCATTGAAGAGTTTGGTTTTATTCTTCATGCCACAGAGAATGATGGGATTCTGAGCAGGGGAGGGGCACCATGTGACCTACCATTTAAGGTGGGCCCTTGGACTGGTGGGGCCATGGGTCAGTTAGGGAGCGCAAATGAACACTGCTTTCCCCGGGCTTGGAAGGAAAACTGGTCTCGGAGTCACTTTATCTTAGAAAAGAAGGCCTGGCCCCCAGCCCCGTGCCCAGCCCTGTGCTCTCCCCCTCCAGGCCCCTGAGTGCCAGTGGTGGTGTTGTCCCTTGTCACCTGGAACCCCATGCAGCCGGAACCCAGGCCTAGCGGGGCCGGGGCCCATACCCAATTCCTGCCCCTGAGATCACAGCGCCCTGAGGGGGCAGGGGACACGGCGATGTACGCCTCCACCGAGTGCAAGGCCGAGGTGACGCCCTCCCAGCATGGCAACCGCACCTTCAGCTACACCCTGGAGGACCACACGAAGCAGGCCTTTGGCATCATGAACGAACTGCGGCTCAGCCAGCAGCTATGCGACGTGACACTGCAGGTCAAGTACCAGGACGCACCTGCCGCCCAGTTCATGGCCCACAAGGTGGTGCTGGCCTCGTCCAGCCCCGTCTTCAAGGCCATGTTCACCAACGGTCTGCGGGAGCAGGGCATGGAGGTGGTGTCCATTGAGGGCATCCACCCAAAGGTCATGGAGCGGCTCATTGAGTTTGCCTACACCGCGTCCATTTCCATGGGGGAGAAGTGTGTGCTCCATGTCATGAACGGTGCTGTCATGTACCAGATCGACAGCGTGGTCCGCGCCTGCAGCGACTTCCTGGTGCAGCAGCTGGATCCCAGCAACGCCATTGGCATCGCCAACTTTGCCGAGCAGATTGGCTGTACGGAGCTGCACCAGCGTGCCCGGGAATACATCTACATGCACTTTGGGGAGGTGAGTGAGGGGTGGGGACATGGCACCAAGGCTTCAGAGCAGCCTTGGGAGGACCGGGAAACAGACAGGTGGGTCATCACCGTCTCCCCTTGAGAGGTGAAGGGTCAAGGCAAGGAGATGAAGAAAAATAGGGTTGAGCTCCCAGTCTACATATCTGTGACAAATCTGGGAAACAGCTGAAGAAACTGAGACCTTCATGGGTCTTTGGGCTCCCTTGGGTCAAAGGTGGGGACAGAGGGCAGTGACTATGACAGCAGTTCCACCATAGGCTGCCCTGAGCAGGGCCTGACGTTCCAGGCAGTCAGTAAATATTTATTGAACACCTGTGACATGCTGTCAACTGCCAGTGTTTTCTTTAGTCCACAGAGTATTGTGCTCACACTAATCTTTGTTTCATTTTCATTTTTAAGTGGAGGAAGTTGTGAGTAGAGAAAATGAGTGCTTGTTGAATACTTGGTGTGGGCCAGCCTCTGTTCTAAGTGATTTCCAGCCTTTAAATCTCTGAGTCTTCCCAGCTATCCTAGGAGGTATGCTTTGGAATGCCTTCCTGGAATTTTTTTTTGCCACACCACATAGCTTGCAGGATCTTAGTTCCCCGACCAGGGATTGAACCCTGGCCCTGGCAGTGAAAGCGCTGAGTCCCAACCACTGGACCACCAAGGAACTCCCCCTTCCTGGAAATTTTTAAAATCATCCTCCTGTGGCTGGGGCCAGCTAGGTGGACACTAGTCTTGGTCTCCATGCCTCTCATTCTCTACCATCTTGGGGGTTGACCAAATGCCCCAAGAAGCTCTGACGTTAGTCTTAGAACTTACGGCTTCCAGGATGGTGGCCCAAGAGCAGGGTTGTCCCACTGACCTGCACAACACTGGTGTCAGGGGGTTGCCTCGGCTTGGAGTAACAGGAAGCTTGGATCCCCCTGATGTGGGGTGACTGAAATTATTTATATAGACCAGTGCCGGACAAGAAATATTTACCTTAGCAATAACCCTGCTATGAATTAGCAACTAATATAATCCCCCCCTTTTTGGAGAAGGCAGTGGCACCCCACTCCAGTACTCTTGCCTGGAAAATCCCATGGACGGAGGAGCCTGGTAGGCTGTAGTCCATGGGGTCGCTGGAAGTCGGACACGACTGAGCGACTTCACTTTCACTTTTTACTTTCATGCATTGGAGAAGGAAATGGCAACCCACTCCAGTGCTCTTGCCTGGAGAATCCCAGGAATGGGGGAGCCTGGTGGGCTGCCGTCTATGGGGTCACACAGAGTCAGACACGACTGAAGTGACTTAGCATAGCATAGCGTAATCCCCCTTTTATGGAGGAAGAAAACCAAGGCACGGAGTGTTTTAGGTTTTTGCCCAAGGTGGTACAATTAGAAGGTAGTGGGCCAACACTGCAACTCAGGCTGCTTTCTTCAAGCCTGAATTTTTTTTTCTTTCTAACATATTCTGTTGCTATTTGCTTTGAAGTCAGTCTGCTCTTTTGAAAAAATAATTTCATTAAAAAAAGAAAAGGGTAACATTCTTACACTTAAGATACAAAATGATACAAAATCTAAGAGGTGACGTTTCTTTTTCCCATTTATGTACTTACCTGCTATATGCCTGGCGTGTAGTGTTAACTCATTGAATTCTCACACACTGAGCGTTTAATACTATTCAAATGCCTGTTTCTTTTCTTCCTTAAATTTTTATTTATTTATGGCTGTGCTGGGGCTTCGTCGCTGTTCCCAGGCTTTCCTTAGTTGCAGTGAGCAGGGCCTCTCCTCTGACTGCGCTGTGCAGGCTCCTCAGTGCAGTGGCTTCTGTTGTTGTGGAGCACTGGCTCTAGAGCAAGAGCTCAAGATTATGGCACATGGGCTTAGTTGCCCCAAGGCATGTGGTATCTTCCCAGTCTAGGGATCAAACCTGTGTCCCCTGCATTGGCAGGTAGATTCTTAATCACTGGACCACCAGGAAGTCCCTCGAATGCCTATTTCACACCTGAGGAAGCTGAGATTAGCAGAGGCAGATTGAGTGTCTTGTCCAAGGTCCTAGCAGGGGCTTGGTGAGGGGCTGGGAGGTGGGAGTGGAGAGAGACCTGTAAGTCAGCCCATGACACTGTCGCCCTCTGCAGGTGGCCAAGCAAGAGGAGTTCTTCAACCTGTCCCACTGCCAGCTGGCGACCCTCATCAGCCGGGATGACCTGAACGTGCGTTGCGAGTCCGAGGTCTTCCACGCCTGCATCAACTGGGTCAAGTATGACTGCGAGCAGCGGCGCTTCTACGTGCAGGCGCTGCTGCGGGCTGTGCGCTGCCACTCGCTCACGCCCCACTTCCTGCAGATGCAGCTGCAAAAGTGTGAGATCCTGCAGTCGGACTCCCGCTGCAAGGACTACCTGGTGAAGATCTTCCAGGAGCTCACCCTGCACAAGCCCACGCAGGTGATGCCCTGCCGGGCGCCCAAGGTGGGCCGCCTTATCTACACGGCCGGTGGCTACTTCCGCCAGTCGCTCAGCTACCTGGAGGCCTACAACCCGAGCGATGGCACCTGGCTCCGGCTGGCGGACCTGCAGGTGCCCCGGAGCGGCCTGGCGGGCTGTGTGGTGGGTGGGCTGCTGTACGCCGTGGGCGGCCGCAACAACTCGCCTGATGGTAACACCGACTCCAGCGCCCTGGACTGCTACAACCCCATGACCAACCAGTGGTCGCCCTGCGCCTCCATGAGCGTACCCCGCAACCGAATTGGGGTGGGCGTCATCGACGGGCATATCTATGCCGTTGGCGGCTCCCATGGCTGTATCCACCACAATAGTGTGGAGAGGTGAGTGGTGCAGGAGGCGTGGGATCTGGGGCTTCTGCTGCTAACACGTCCCCCACCATTGGGATCTGAGGGTTCCTCCTGTCTTTCTTTTAAGATATTTATTTATTGTTGTCTGTGCTGGGTCTTCGTTGCTGCATGCAGGCTTTCTCCAGTTGCTGCGAGCCAGGGCTACTTTTCGTTGTGGTGCACAGGCTTCTTATTGCAGTGGCTTCTCTCGTGGAGCACAAGCTCTAAGCCCACCAGCTTCGGTAGTTGCAGCACGCGGGCTCAGCAGTTGTGGCATAGGCTTAGTTGCTCCATGGCACATGAATCTTCCTGATTGAAGACACAGGGCTCGAACCCATGTCCCCTGCCTTGGTAGGTGGATTCTTATCCACTGCACCTCCATGGACGTCTTCCCTCAATTGTTGAGTGCTTTTCTCTGTGCCTTGCCTTCAGGGAGTGGAAGCCTCAAGGTGAAGCTAAACTCCTGGGGGATGTATGGTCATGACCCTGGATGATGTGTCTTGGCCTGGGAACTGTTTACAGAGCCATCACATACCCATACAACGACTATTAGCAGATTTGGAAAAAGTTCCATCAGTTTGAAACTGTCGGAATGTTAATATGCTAATTTATCTGCTATCTATCCACAAATGGTTGTAAGAAACACACAAATGAGGTCTGTTAACGTGGAAGGTGCCCCCTTAGACGTGGTGCCCTGTGCAGTACACAGTCTGTGTACAGTACAGCTGTGCATGGTGACCCTGTGTTTGCGTGCGTGCGTGCTCACTCAGTATGTCTGACTCTGTGACCCCATGGACTATATAGCCCACCAGGCTCCTCTGTCCATGGGATTTCCTGGGCAAGAATACTGGAGTGGGTTGCCATTTCCTCCTCCAGGGGATCTTCCTGGGCAAGAATACTGGAGTGGGTTGCCATTTCCTCCTCCAGAGGATCTTCCTGAGCCAGGAACTGAACTGGTGTCTCCTATGTCTCCTGCATTCACACAACACTTAGCTTAGGCAGTGGTCTGATGGAGCCATTTGAGTCCAGCAGAGGTGCAGGCGACCTTGAGCAGATGGGGACCATGACCCTCAGTTTCCTTGTCTAGAAAACGGACCTACTGATAACTTGCATTGTAGGGAATCCTTGTGAGAATTGAAGAGTTCAAGTAAGGGGCTTCCCAGGTGTTGCAGTGGTAAAGAATCCACCTGCCAATGCAGGAGACATGGGTTCTATCCCTAGTCTAGGAAGATCCCACATACCTCAGAGCAACTATAAGCCAGTGCGTCATAACTATTCAGCCAGTGCTGTAGGAGCCCTGGAGCAGAAACTACTGAAGCCCACCTGCTCTAGAGCCCATGCTCCACAACTAGAGAAGCCGCTGCAGTGAGAAGCCTGCGCACCGCAACTAGAGAAAAGCCTGTGCAGCCAGGAAGGCCCAGCATAGCCAAATAAAATTATTTTTTTAATTAAAAAGAAAAAAAAAACACAGTGGAATGTCAGTGGGGGTCAGTGTCTCAGGCCGGCTGGGGCTGCTGTTGTCATTGCTACTCTGTTGTGGCAGGTATGAGCCGGAGGGGGACGAGTGGCACTTGGTGGCCCCGATGCTGACACGAAGGATCGGGGTGGGAGTGGCTGTCCTCAACCGTCTGCTCTACGCGGTCGGGGGCTTCGACGGGACAAACCGCCTCAACTCAGCCGAGTGTTACTACCCAGAGAGAAACGAGTGGCGGATGATCACACCCATGAACACCATCCGAAGCGGAGCAGGTGGGAGGGGGCTGCGGGGAGGGGAGCAAGGAGGAGCACCCTCCCCCCCCTGGGAGTGATGCTTATAGAGCTCATGCTCCTTGCTCTTGGCTTTGTCTCTACAGGGCCCCTCAGGAGAGGGGAGGAAGGAAGACGGGTGACGGGAGAGGGGAGGGTGTCCCCCCAAGAAGGTGATGGCTGGGTCCCCCAAGGCCAGGCCCTGGAGTCACCCTCTCTGTGTCGTCCGGTTTAGGAGTCTGCGTCCTGCACAACTGTATCTATGCCGCGGGGGGCTACGATGGTCAGGACCAGCTCAACAGCGTAGAGCGCTACGACGTGGAGACAGAAACGTGGACGTTCGTAGCCCCCATGAAGCATCGGCGAAGCGCCCTGGGAATTACCGTTCACCAGGGAAGGATCTACGTTCTTGGTGAGGCCTGGGCGGAGAAGCCCACCTAGCCCCTTTCAGTAGGAGGGTTTCACATGCTTCCTTCCTTCCTACCCCCCCAACCCCCACCCCCTTGGAGTAGTGACCGACCATCCCTCCTGCCCTCCCTGCAGGGGGCTACGACGGTCACACATTCTTGGACAGCGTGGAGTGTTATGACCCAGACACGGACACCTGGAGCGAGGTGACCCGAATGACCTCTGGCCGGAGTGGGGTGGGCGTGGCTGTCACCATGGAACCCTGCCGGAAGCAGATTGACCAGCAGAACTGTACCTGTTGAGCCGCTTCTGTTTCCTGAGCGGGGGGAAAAAAAGGTCGGATCCAGAGTATTGTCGTTTCTGTACAAAAAAAAAAAAAAAAAAAACAGGGACAAATGAAGAGGCTCCACAGCGCAATTCGTGGCCTCCAGAATGGGAGGCTGGGACACCACGGTGTTCCAATCACGACGTGAAAGAAAAGAAGGCTAGAGTGGGAACTCGTGAGCCTGCCAGAGCAGTCCCAGGAATGTCCAACGAGAGCCTGCCCAGGAGGTGGGCACAGGAAGGATGGGCTCCCCAGAGAGAGGCCCCTCACACCTGCTACCCCAAGACTAGGCCTGGCTCCCCCACAGGCAGCCGCCACCTTCCTGTGGGATGAAAGCAGGTGCCGGGGACAGGCTGGTTTTCATCCCCTGCGTCTTTGTGCTTATTTCCTAAAGGCCTGGGAAGAAGCCCACTGAGGCCTTGGGGGAGGAGGCCCCTCCAGAGGTGTGGACCCCAGGAATGGGCCTGTACATAGAAACCACTGGATTTTGCTGCCCGGACAGTCATTTTGTTGATAAATAGCCCTGTAACTTTCAGATGAAAATAAAGAACAAACTAACTAGCGTCTTCCAACTGGGCTCTCAGCCAGAGATCTCAAACCTGTGGGGACAGAATGGACGCTTCTCCTGACATGCACTCAAGTCTTTTGATTTAAGGCTTGGGTTTGAAACCAGTTTGTTATCTCGGCCCCGCTGAATTTTGATATGTAGGGCATCTTTCTCCCCATGAGCAAGCCACACAGGGCTCAGCTTTGTCTATCACTTTCAACTGCTTTGGAGATAATGACCCAACTCCTTGACACCTCTCCTAGGGCTCCCCAATATTAATTGCACACATGTGCAGTTTATATTTTCACAGTATATATTATATTATTATATTTTCACAGTTTATATTAAGGCAAAAGATCCCCAATATAGGCTTCTCGGATGGCTCTGTGGTAAAGAAGCTGCCTGCCATGCAGGAGACTTGGGTTCTATCCCTGGGTCGGGAGGATCCCCTGGAGAAGGAAATGGCAACCCACTGCAGTATTCTTGCCTGGAAAATTCCATGGACAGAGAAGCCTGGCTGGCTACAGTCCGTGGAGTCGCAATTGAGTGTCCAAACAATAACAATAACTATCCCCAACATGCCTTCCAATTCAGTGAAAGTCCATCAGGTCATATTTATGCACTCCAGTAACACCGACCAAGGCTTTTGTTTTATTTAGGTGCCTGGGTATTCAAAAGACAAAGGGGTTCTTAGGAGTTTTCTTAGGCAAAGGGCTCAATAGCTTGGCTCCTTCTGAACAGCCTGTGTGACGGGATTATGTGGCCTGGATCTTTTCTTCTGCCTGTCAACTCTATTCGTGCTGGGGGAGTGGAGAAAAGAATGGTCTCAACTGTTGGGGATTTCACAGATTCTTCCAAACAGCTTAGCGAGGGAACATTTGATTCTTTCCCTGCCAGCAAAAACACCCTACCTCCCATCTCTGTGGCTTCACTCAGGCCACCCAAAGGCAGTCTTAGTTGCTGTCTCTAGTTGCCCACTTCTCTGGTCCTTGTCCTAAGATTTTTATGGAACAAGAAAATAAATCTGGGAATTCCCTGGCAGTCCAGTGGTTAAGGACTCAGGGCTTTCACTGCTGGGGCCCAGCCTCCATCCCAGGTCCAGGAACTAAGAGTCTGCAAGCCATGTGGTGAGGCCAAAAAAAAAAGAAATGTTGGTTGCATTGAGTGGATGGGGAAAACTAGAAATTGGAAACATATCTAGATAGTCTTAGCATTTGCAATGTATTTCTACACGTTATTTGATCCTCAATGGTGCTATGAGCTAAGAAGGGCAAGCCTGAGTTGTTTTTTGAAAACCTTTATGCATTTCGCCATGTCGGATCTTGGTTGTGGAAAATCTTTGATCTTTGTTGAGGCATGTGGGATGTTTTAGTTGTGCATGTGAACTCTTAATTGTGGCATGTGGGATTTAGATCCCTGACCAGGGATCCAACCTGGGGTCCCCCGCATTAGGAGCATGGAGTCTTAGACACTGGACCACCAGGGAAGTCCTCGAACTCTACAGATGAGAAGAAGAGGTTCAGAGAAGTGACCTGCCCAAGTGGTGGGGTGCAGACTTGACCTGTGTGGTACCCCAAAGCAGTCCCTCTCAGCCACAACTTGCTGCACCTGTGTTTGTCCAAGGGGATGTTACAGAAGTCCCATGGCAGCCCTTCCCTGGAGGTCCAGTGGTTAAGACTCACTCTGCACTTCCACTGCAGGGGACACAGGGTCAAGGTTCAATCTCTAGTCGGGGAACTAATATCCCACATGCTATGCAACTCGGCCAAGATAAGTAAGCAAATAATCGCACACGTGTGCTTAGTCATGGCTGACTCTGCGACCTTATGGTGGCATATGTAGCCCACCAGGCTCTCTTGTCCATGGGATTTTGCAGACAAGAATACTAGAGTGGGTTGCCATTTTCTTCTCCAGGGTATCTTCCTGACCCAGGGATTGAACCCATGTCTTCTGTGTCTCCTGTATTGCAGGCAGATTCTTTACCACTTGAGCCATCAGGGAAGCCCAAGTAAATAAATAAGTAGATATGTAAGTAGGTCCTGTGGGATCAGTGTGCATAGCCAGAAACAACAATCTAATCTAGAATAGGGATTTACATGTAATGTGGTTGCCAGAAGCCCCACAACCTACCCCAGAGTGCTGTTTCCTTTCAAAGGCATTAGAGCCGTAGTCTTGATGTCAAGTCAACCTGATTCAGTAAGGCAGTTTGGGTGCAGTTTAGAAGTCAGGTAAACAGTTTCCTATCTGAAAAAAAAACAGTACCTGGACGCCTACTTGGCACTAGACCCTATGTGAGCTGCTAGACCAACAAAGGTGAGTATTTTTTAAAAATCTAATTGGAGAATAATTGCTTTACACTATTGTGTTGGTGTCTGCCACACAACAACATGAATCAGGCAGCCATAAGTACACAAGTCCCCTCCTTCTTGAACCTCTCCCCCACCCCACTTTAGGTTGTCACAGAGTACCGCTTTGAGCTCCCTGAATTATACAGCAACTTTTCCCATTAGCTTTACCTGTTTTATATATGGTAGTGTGTATGTTTTAATGCTATTCTCTCAATTCATCCCACCCTCTCCTTCCCCTGCTGGCCAAAGTCTCTTCTCTACGTCTGCATCTCTATTCCTGCTCTGCAAATGGTTTCATCAGTACCATGTTTCTAGATGCCATATATATGTGTTAATATATGACGGTTGTTTTTCTGACGTAGCTTCACTTTGTATAACGTGCTTTAGGTTCATCCACCTCACTAGAACTGACTCAAATGTGTTCCTTTTCATGGCTGAGTAATATTCTATTGTGTATGTGTACCAAACTTTTTTATCCATTGATCTGTTGATGAACACGTAGATTGCTTCCATGTCCTGGCTACTGTAAACAGTGCTGCAGTGAACACTGGGACACGTGTCTTTTTCACTTACGGTTTTCTCAAGGTATATGCCCAGCAGTGAGATTGTTGGGTCATACGGTAGTTTTATTCCTAGTTTTTAAAGGAATCTCCACACTGTTCTCCATAGTGGCTCTATCAATTTACATTCCCACCAACAGTGCAAGAGGGTTCCCTTTTCTCCACGCTCTCTCCAGCATTCATTATTTGTAGGTTTTTTGGTGATGGCCATTCTGATCAGTGTGAGGTGATACTTCTGAAGGTGAGTATTTATGTTCACTTTCTATCTCTGCAAAAAACAACTTGATTTTATGCCTTACTCTGCCAGGCATTGGCATTGGTACTGACGGTGAACAAGCCCCAAAAGACCCCTGCCATCATGGAAATTACAGCCTAGTGGGCGAGTAGGGTGACCAACATATCCTAGTTTGCCTGGGACTTTTCCAGTTTGAATGCTGAAAGGCTGGCATCCTGGGAACCATTTAGTCCCAGTAAACCAGGTTCATTGGTTACTCTCCAGGTAAACCAGATGCTGAAGCAATATTAACAACTGTGTTGAGTGACAGAATGATTAAATTTGCACTTGATAGCTCTGGAAGCTAAGTTGGAAATGGCCGGGGATAGAGGTACACTGGGAAAGGTTAAACAGCTGGCACAGTAGCCAGGTGACAGGCTGGTGTTGTGGATCAGGCAGGTGGCTACGGGAGAAGAGTAGAGTCTACAGGTGAATAGACTGCTTAGATAGGATGGCTGAATAATCAGGGATGCTCCTGGGTGGTTTTGAAGCTTAAGAAGCCAAGTGGAGGGGTTCTTGGAGGAATCTGCTGTTACAGAAGGAAGTGATGATGGTTCGGAGTGTGTTAGGTTTGTGGCCTCAAGATACGATTATTTTTGGAAAGTACTCAATCAGATTTTTCAAACCCTCCATCTTTGATGCTTCCAACAAATAGCTCTTGAATGGCTGCTCTGTGCTCGACATGAAGTATTCAGACACAATGAGGAGCAAGCATGACATGGGCCCGTTTTCATAGAGCTAATAAAATAATCCAACTTCCCTGGTGGCTCAGCAGTAAAGAATCCTCCTGCCATGCAGGAGACTCGGGTTTCATCTCTGGGTCAGGAAGATCCCCTGGAGAAGCAAATGCAACCCACTCCAGTATTCTTGCTTGGGAAATCCATGGACAGAGAAGCTTGGCAGGCTATAGTCCATGGGGTCGCAAAGAGTCGGACGAGACTTAGTTACTAAACAACAATAAAATAATCACATTGAGTATATGTAATTAATTTCTTAGGTAAGCTTTCTGAAGGACTGGAGCTCAACCTAGGTCAGATGCCTTGAGAAAGCATTCTTGAAGTGGTTTTTTCACAGAAATTCAGAGTGTAAATTAGGTGAGGGAAAAGAAGGGTAAGATTCTGGACAGAGGAACCATCTTTCCTGTGGCACTGAAAAGCAAGTCTAGGTGAAGCTCTGAGAGGGAGGAGGAACATGGTGTCAGAAGAGGCTTAACAGAGGTGAGGGAGGCAGTGCAAGCCCAGTGCGCCACATAATTTTCGTTTATTAAATACCTAAATACTGCCTTTTAAAAAAAGTTAAAACATTACAGGGCTTCCCTGGTGACTCATTGGTTAAGAATCCACCTGTCAATGCAGGAGACAAGGGTTCGATCCTTGATCTGGGAAAATCCCGCATGCCACGGAGCAACTAAGCCGGTGCGCCGCAACTATTGAGCCCGTGCTCCAGAGCCCAGGGACCACAACTGCTGAGCCCAGGTGCCCCCACTACCGAAGCTGTGTGCCCTAGAGCTGGTGCTCTGCAACAACAGAAGCCACTGCAGTGAGAAGCCTGAGCACCGCAGCTACAGAAAAGCCTGCATGGCCACGAAGACCCAGCACAGCCCCAAATAAATACTTTTTTAAAAAGGTAAAACATTACAAGTAAAGCTGAAGTCTTACTCCCTCTCCATCCCAGCCCCTCTAAATCTTTAAAAAAAAAATTAACAATCTTCAGCATTGTATGTTTTATGTAGTTCCTTACAAAAATGGCATAATGTTGCCTGTATTACTCTGCAATACAGAGTATTGCTTTTCCTCTCTCAGTAAGCTCTGTCTGTGGTGTCACGTTCCTTTTACCAGCTACCGGATGTTCTGTTTTATCTTTCACTATTGACAGATGTTTAGGTTGTTTCTAGTTTCTCAGAATTACAGATAAGGCAGCAACACCCTCTCTTAATCATGACTCCTTTCTCCAGATGGGTGCTAGGGGGTGGAACTTACTAGGTCATGGAGTAAGCACAGTTTTCCTAGATGCTGGCAGATGACCCTCCAAAGTCCTTTTTATTCCTGATATTTCTGCAAGTTCTTTTTTAAACTTAAGTTTTACATATTTTTTTAAAATTGAGATATATTTGATTTATAACATCATGTTAATTTCAGAGTGCAGCACAGTGATTCGTAGAAGCTCTTTGTAAATCTACACACACAGAGGGTTTCCTGGCGGTCCAGTGGTTAAGAATCTGCTTTGCAATGCAGGTGACACCAGTTGGATCCCTGATCTGGGAAGATCCCACATGCCATGGAGCAGCTAAGCCGGTGCGCCACAGTTGTTGAGCCTGTGCTCTAAAGCCCGGGAGCCACAACTACCGAGCCCATGTGCCACAACTACTGAAGCCTGTACACCCTAGAGCCTGTGCTCTGCAACAAGAGAAACCGCTGCAATGAGAAGCCCACGCAGTGAAACTAGAGTAGCCCCTGCTCGCTGCAACTAGAGAAAGGCCACCCACAGCAGAAAAAAACTAACAGAGCCAAAAATAAAAATTAATTTTAAAAAATCTACACACAATCGAATGTATCACTCTTTTTCTTGATGCTTCTTCTTTTTGTGGCATAAAAGTTTTCGTTTTTATCTTGACCTTTTCTGCAGCTTCCTGCTCACTTGTTAATTTATTGTCTCCTGCCCATAAATTCATTGCTTCTGCCTAAGGTAACCAAAGTTAGTTTTCTGTTGGTCCTGTTAGAACCAAGAATCCTGACTAATAGAGATAAGAAATTTTGAAAAATATATCTTAAAATATAAGCTTTGTTTATGCACTGCTTTTCTGTTTGTTTTTTAAAAAAACACATTAGTCTATTTGGGTTTTAGTGGCTGCACATGGGATCTTTAGTTGCAGGGCACGGACTCTCTAGTTGTGGCATGTGGGTTCTGGAGTGCTCAGGCTTCATAGCTGCAGCGATAAGGCTTGGTTGCTCACTGGTATGTGGGATCTTAGTTCCTGACCAGGGATTGAACCCTAACCGCCTGCATTACACAGGGGATTCTTAACCGCTGGACCACCGGGGAAATCCCAGTTAAGACTTTCTGTACACTGTTGGTGAGTAAGGGTAATAGTGTGCATTGTTGTCTTATTTCTGACTATAATGTTACTGTTTCTAATGTTCCACCATTCAATCTGATTTTCTGTAATCCATGCTTTAACTTTTGCCAGAAACTTTTAAAGTTCAGGAAGCTCCCCCTTGCTTTGTGCATGCTAAGTCACTTTGGTCATGTCTGACTCTTTTCGATCCTATGGATTGTAGCCCTCCAGGCTCTTCTGTCCATGGGATTCTCCAGGCAAGAATACTGGAGTGGGTTGCCATGCCCTCCTCCAGGGGATCATCCCGACCCAGGGATCGAACCTGCGTCTCCTATATCTCCTGCATTGGCAGGTGGGCTGTTTACCACTAGTGCCACCTGGGAGGCCCCCATATCTAGTTTTTTTAAAAAAAAATCATAAATAGGTGTTGGATTTTCTAGACATCTCTCAATCAGTAGTTGGATGCCAAGAAACTACATTTCTAACAAGTTCCTAGTTGATGCTGATGTGGCTTGTGCAGGAACTGTATTTGGAGACACTGGTATAGAACAAGAACAATGGGTTAAAGGCAAATTCTGAGAAACGACATTTAAGGAGTAGAGGGAAGTAAGAGAAGTCCTGATAGAAACTCAACAGCAGCATAAAATTATGAGAAAAATCAAGAGAAGTATGGTGTCACAGAAGCCAAGTGGTGAAAAATTTGAGCACAAAAGTTTAAAAGAATCACAGTATTGAATACAAATAGCCTTCCCTGGTAAAGAATCAGCCTGCAGTGTGGGAGACCTGGGTTGGATCCCTGGGTGGGGAAGATCCCCCGGGGGGGGGACAGGGCAACCCACTGCAGTATTCTTGCCTGGAGAATCCCACGGACAGAGGAACCTGGCGGGTTGTTACAGTACACAGGGTCACAAAGAGTCGAACACGACTGAGCGACTAAGCACAGCGCAGCACACTGCATACAAAGAGTTGGACTTCCTTTATGGTCCAGTGGTTAAGAATCCACCTGCCAATACAGGGGACACAGGTGGGTTCGATCTCTGGTCCGGGAAGATTCCACGTGCTTTGGAGCAACTAAGCCAGTGCATCACAACTACATCCCATGCCTAGAGTGTGTGCTTGGCAACGAGAGGTCACTGCAATGAGAGCCCTACGCAATGCAACTAGAGAATAGCCCCTGCTTGCCACAACTGGAGAAAGCCCACGCACAGCAATGAAGACCCAGTGCAGCCAAAAATAAATAAATAAAATCTTAAAAAAAAATAATACAAAGAGGTTCAAATGCTCACTGGATTTGGCATTCGGACAGTAACTTTACTAAGAGCCTTTTTGGTAGAATTGTGAGGGTTAAGCAATACATTTTGTAAACATTTACTGAGTGCCACCTGAGAAATCCCATGGACAGAGGAGCCTGGTGGGCTATAGTCCAGGGGGTCACAAAAGAGTTGGACATGACTGAGGATGTACAGCAGAGAAAGAAAAATTAGAATAGCCACTGTTGCCAAGGAGACAACACTGAACCAGTGAAGGATGCTGAAAAAAGGAACATCTCTTTTGAGACATTTGGGTGAGAAGAGGCCAAAAAAAAAAAGTATGCCTGAGTACACATGACCGCTAGAAAGGAATGAAGGTTTCAGGGAGGGCTTGGGGTTTTGTTTTAAGATTCAGAAAACAGAGTGTATTTATAACTGAGGGGAAGTCCCAGGACAGAAAGAGAAAATGATGATGGTGAAAGACAGAATGCACTCATAATGATGACAAGCAAGTAACTTCCCACTCTTAATTAACTGGGCAACGTCGAAAATACCATTCGGCTCCCTGAAGGCCACTATAGTGCTGGATGCTAAAGTATTTTGCTTTGTGCAGTACAATGTGCTTTCAATTCAAAGACTAATCTTCTCCTTTGGGAGTGTATTCTGGTGTTTGGGTTTTTGTTTTTTTTTTTTTTTGGTTGTCGTTTTTTAATCAGGCAAAGGAGGGATTTATAATTTGCCACAAGGAAGAATATTAGGGATCCTGGTTTTAAAATGTAAATGTTAGGGACTTGCCTAGTGGTCTAGTGATTAAGAATCTACCTGCCAATGTAGGGGGCATGGGTTCGATTCCTGGTCTGGGAACTAAGATCCCACATGCTGCAGAGCAACTAAACCCATGGGCCACAACTACTGAGCCTGCGTGCTGCAATTCCTGAAGCCTGTGAGCCCTAGAGTCTGTGCTCCCTAACAGGAGAAGCCACCGCAATGAGAAGCTCTTGCACCACAGCTAGAGCGTGGCTCCTGCTTGGTGCAACTAGAGAAAGCCCCCATGCAGCAACCAAGACCCAGCACATCCAAAAATAAAATAAAATAAAAATGTTAGTGGGAATATATAGTATTGCAGAAAATAGACTTTAAGAAAAAAGAAAAAAAGAATACTGTAGAGAAAAGAGGCTAGATTTAAGACCCATAAATGTCACTTACTAGGTGCTAATCCTCTTTGGGCCTCGTCTTCCTCCTCTGTAAGATGGGAAATAGTAACAGAATTTAGTACCTGAAACAGTGAAAGTGTTAGTTGCTCAGTGGAGTCTGACTCTGTGTGACCCCAAGGACTGTAGGCTCCTCTGTCCATTGAATGCTCCAGGCAAGAATACTGGAGTGGGTTGCCATTTCTTCCTCCAGGGGGATCTTCTCGACCCAGGGATCGAACCTAGATCTCCTGCAGGCAGATTCTTTACCGACTGAACCACCAGGGAAGCACACAGTAAGAAAACAATAAATATCAGTTCAGTTCAGTTCAGTTGCTCAGTCAAGTCTGACTGTTTGTGACCCCGTGGACTGCAGCATGCCAGGCTTCCCTGTCCTTCACCAACTCCCAGGGCCAACTCAAACTCATGTTGATTGAGTCAGTGATGCCCTCCAACCATTTCATCCTCTGTCATCCCCTTCTCCTCCTGCCTTCAATCTTTCCCAGCATCAGGGTCTTTTCCAATGAGTCAGTTCTTGGCATCAGGTGGCCAAAGTACTGGAGTTTCAGTTTCAGCTTCAGCCTGAGTCCTTCCAATGAATCATTCAGGACTGGTTTCCTTTAGGATGGACTGGTTGGATCTCCTTGCAGTTCAAGGGACTCTCAAGAGTTTTCTCCAACACCGCAGTTCAAAAGCATCAATTCTTCGGCACTCAGCTTTCTTTATAGTCCAACTCTCACATCCATACATGACTACTGGAAAAACCATAGCTTTAACTAGACGGACCTTTGTTGGCAAAGTAATGTCTCTGCTTTTTAATATGCTGTCTAGGTTGGTCATAGCTTTTCTTCCAAGGAGCAAGCATCTTTTAATTTCATGGGTGCAGTCACCACCTGCAGTGATTTGAAAGCCCAGAAAAATAAAGTCTGTCACTGTTTCCATTGTTTCCCCATCTATTTGCCATGAAGTGATGGGACCAGATGCCATGATCTTAGTTTTCTGAATGTTGAGTTTAAAGCCAACTTTTTCACTCTCTTCTTTCACTTTCACCAAGAGGCTCTTTAGTTCTTCACTTTCTGCCATAAGGGTGGTGTCATCTGCATATCTGAGGTTATTGATATTTCTCCTGGCAATATATAACAATAAATAGAATTGTATTAAATAGGAACAAGGTGAGTACTAGACACCTGAAATGCTAACATTGACCTGAGTTATTGGAAAAGACCCTGACGCTGGGAAAGACTGAAAGCAAAAGAAGGGTATGACAGAGGCTGAGATGGCTGGATGGCATCACCGACTTGATGGATGTGAGTTTGAACAAGCTCTGGAAGTTGGTGATGGACAGGGAAGCCTGGTGTGCTGCAGTCCATGGGATCACAAAGAGACACGACTGAGCAACTGAACTGAACTGAAAGTTAGATTGCAGAGGTGGGAGAAAGATTCAAGAGGGAAGGGACATATATTTACCTATGACTGATTCATGTTGATGTATGGCAGAAACCAACACAATGTCATTAAACAATTATTCTCCAATTTAAAACAAATACTTTTTTCAAAAGAATGATAATGATAACATGTAATGATCTCAGTGCACTATACCTGCATTACTTAAAAGTCCTCACTGGCTCTCATAACCTGTGAAAAATCAGTGCTTCCACCAACCTACCCATCTTATTTTGGTTTTGTAGCTTCCCAAGACCCTCAGCTCAGTCGGTAGAGTTTGCCTGCAATGCAGGAAGCCAGGGTTCGATCCCTGGGTTGGGAAGATCCCCTGGAGAAGAAAATGGCAACCCACTCCAGTATTCTTGCCTGGAGAATCCCATGGACAGAGGAGTCAGGCGGGCCACAGTCCACGGGGTCACAAGAGTTGGATATGATTTAGCAACTAAACCACCACCACCACCAAGACCCTCAGGGCTGATACACAAGTGTGGTCTGAAAGAGTACAGCTCCCTCTTGTGGGCCCTTAGGTGAGAAGACACTATTTACAGAGAAAAATACAAGCAAGATTGGATGACCCCCAGAGTGTAGAATGCCCTGACTTGTCTTGGTCCTATTTTTTTTTTTTTTCAAATTAGAATTCTTCAAAACCTCTGGGAAAATTACATTTTTATAAATGAAAAACAACTTCAAATATGTCCAAGAAGTTACCTATTTAAAGGACTCTCCTAGAAGAGTGAGTAGAATTGAAACACATATATTACCATATGTAAAATAAATAGCCAGTGGGAATTTGGAGCTCAACCCAGTGCTCTGGGACCACTTAGAGGGGTGGGGGATGGGTGGGGAGTGCGAGGGAGTTTCAAGAGGGAGGCGACACATGTATACTACAGTTGATTGAAATTTCTGTATGGCAGAAACCAACACAGCACTGTAAAGTAATTATCCTCTCATTAAAAATCAGTAAAAGGAAAGGAGCTAGGCAAGTAAAAAACATTAAATAAATAAAGAAAGGACTCTCCTACATTTATATGTATGACTGAGTCCCTTTGCTGTCCACCTGAAACTATCAGAACACTGTTGATTGGCTATGCTGCTGCTGCTAAGTCACATCAGTCGTATCTGACTCTGTGTGACCCCATAGACGGCAGCCCACCAGGCTCACATCCCTGGGATTCTCCAGGCAAGAATACTGGAGTGGGTTGCCATTTCCTCCTCCAGTGCATGAAAGTGAAAAGTGAAAGTGAAGTCACTCAGTCGTGTCCGACTCTTCGGGACCCCATAGACTAGTCTACCAGGCTCCTCCGTCCATGGGATTTCCCAGGCAAGAGTACTGGAGTGGGTTGCCATTGCCTTCTCTGTTGATTGGCTATACTCCAATATAAAATAAAAAGCTTTTTAAAAAAGTGAAGAGCTCTCCTTCCTGTGAGCCCTAGCACCAAATCCACACCTCAGGGTTGTAACTTTGATTTTGCTGTGCTGTGCATACATGCTCAGTCGTGTCTGCCTCTGCGACCCTATGGATAATAGCTTGCCAGGCTCCTCTGTCCATGGAATGCTCTAGGCAAGAATACTGGAGTGGGTTGCCATTTCTTATTCCAGGGGATCTTCTCTACCCTGGGATCAAACCCCCATCTCCTGCATCTCCCACATTGACTGGCAGATTCTGAGCCACTGGGAAGACCACCAAATTTTAAGCAGGACACCCAGGGACACTTTTCAGACTATACATCCCAGGATCCTCTGGGATTTCACCAGCTGATTTAGACAACATTGTGGGAAATTTGAAACCGCAGCCCAATGCTGATGTCACCTACCTCTTTGCCTTCACTAGCTCTCAGGTTCAGGATCAGGAAAGAATAATAGTATTAGGCAAGGAGTTGGTGTCTCTTAAGTCTCAGCTATCACAGGTGCTTTTGAACTGTGGTGTTGGAGAAGACTCTTGAGAGTCCTTTGGACTGCAAGGAGATCCAACCAGTCCATCATAAAGGAAATCAGTCCTGAAAATTCACTGGAAGGGCTGATGCTGAAGCTGAAACTCCAATACTTGGGCCACCTGATGGGAAGAGCTCACTCATTGGAAAAGACCCTGATGCTGGGAAAGATTGAATGCGGGAGGAGAAGGGGATGACAAAGGAGGAGATGGTTGGATGACATCACCTACATGATGGACATGAGTTTGAGTTGGCTCTGGGAGTTGGTGATGGACAGGGAAGCCTGGCATGCTGCAGTCCATGGGGTCACAAAGAGTCAGGCACAACTAGGCAACTGACTGACTGACTGGAGGTGGAGTCTCTTTCTAGTTCATGTCTTCCAGTTACTGATCATATTTCACCTTTTATCATCTTCCAGTTCTTCTAAGGATTCACCTGGTGAAGCGATGAGGCAGGAGCAACAAATATTTCAGTACTAACCACGTTCCAGACACTGTGTAGATACAACTGGGAGCAGAAGACATGGTTTGTGCCCTCCAGTAGCCTGTGATCGACCTGGGTTCGATCTCTGGGTTGGGAAGATCCCCTGGAGAAGGGAATGGCAACCCACTCCAGTATTCTTGCCTGGGAAATATCATGGACAGAGGAGCCTGGCAGGCTACAGTCCATGGGGTCGCAGAGTTGGACACAACTGAACAACTAAAACACACAGCCTGTGGTCAATGTGAGTGGGTGGTGGACAGTTATTTGCATTTCATTAATGTACAACCAGAAACTTTCCTAGAGGAGTGCTCTAGGAGAAAGTAGCTTGCAGAAGTCATAAGCAAGGTATTTTTGGCCTTGTATTCACGATTATTCTTCATCTTGTTCACTGTTTTATTTACTGGTACACAATAGGAGCTTCACCCATATTTGAACGCTGAGTTAATTCTTTTAAAAATACTTATATGTATTTAATTTATTTATTTGGCTGTATAAGGTCTTACTTGCCACCCATGGGATCTTTAGTTGTGGCAAGAGAACACTTAGCTGTGGCATGGGGGATCAAGTTCCCTGATCAGGTACTGAACTTGGGCTCCCTGCCTTGAGAGCATTGAGCCTAAGCCACTAGACCACCAGGGAAGTCCCAGGTAGATGAATTCTTGATCACAATGGATGTATAAGGAACATTTGTGAATGGAATTGGTGAGGTCTCCAAGGGGGTAAATTTCACCAACTCTGTGCCAGAGTAGAACTACTTAGCCTATTCTGATTTTATTTCAACCCAAGAAGTCCTTTTGACCTTTCTGTAATCGTTACCATCAGATTCCTTGGAACTTCATGGAACAGAGGAATCGCTCTTTCAGGTAGCAGCCAGCATATATCCAGCTCAGTAAGTACCTGCTGATAATGTTAGGAACCGTGAGAAGCTCTTGAGGAATATTTTAAGGCAACTTTAGATCCTTCCTCAAGTTCCCATTTGAGGAGAAACAGCCCCAGTTCCTTAAAAAATTTCTCAGGGGACATGGTGAGTTCCTTATCTAATTTCACTCCCCACCCCCCCACCCCACCCCCGCCATATATTTTGAGGGTGACTTGAGTCTTGCCTTCCCTCTCTCCCCAAGCGCAGGAGGGAGCTTTGGAACTTTTTATGTAAGGGGACCACGGAAGCCCTTGAAAGGGTCCTTCTCGAATTGCAAGGGAGGATGAGATTACCCTCAGAGAGAAGGGGGTTATGGGTCCTTTCAGGGTGTGGGGATGGCTATGACGACAAGCCATCAGGACGGGAGGGGCAATGCCAGACCCTTTCTCAGGAAGAAGCAATGAGGACCCTTAGGAAGGGGATGGATGACCCTCAGGGGTCCCATTAGGAAAGAATGACATGGGAGAGGGCCCCTCAAAAAGAGGAGCGACGCCAGGGTCGGTATCCCTCAGGAAGGATAATACTGGGGGACCCATCAGGGAGGGGACCGACACCATGATTCCCTAAGGAACTTGGAAAGACCCTGGCATCGCTCTCGGAAAAAAGAGATGTTAGGGTTCACACTTCAGGAGGGCGAGAGGATGCTGCGGCCGGAATGATGCCAGGGTCCCCCTGAGAAAGTGGGAATGGCACAGGGGTCACTCCCAGGAAGGTAGGCAGGGAGTGACGCCAGGTTCCCTCAGGGTTCCTCGCACCTGCGGGGGTCCAAGGTCCTCAGCTCCGCTCAGTACTCTGGTGCGAAAGGCTAAGCGGTCGTGCCTTTCATTGGCTGATTTCTTGGCTCATGACAACTAGATAGTCCATCGTAGCTCGAGGGAAGAAAACCTCTCGCGCGTCCTTGCCACGCCTCCTATCCAGTCGGCGCGTGCGCACCTTTCTGCCTGCTGTAGTTCCTCAGACCCACTCTGGGGGGCGCACGGGGGTTCTTTCGCCCAGTCCTACCTCCGTCGCCTGTGACCCATTTTATAACAGCACACACTTTGAAGGGCTGTTGCGAGTATTAAATGCAATGATTTATGTAAAATAAACACTGCCTGGCACAAAGTAATCGCCTGGCAAACCGGTTATTATTTGCATTTTACAGCGAGGGAAACTGAGGCACAGAAAGAGTAAGTAATATGCTCAAAACTAAGTCATTAACTGGCAGTGGCAACCAGAATCCAGTCTGTGTGCTTATCTACCATGCTTTTGTGGCTCCCCGATTACAAATACTGGCTATTTCTTTCCTCTAATTACGAAATAACTTCCTCTTGATTATAAAAGTAATACATGCCCATCGCAAAAATTCAGAAAATATCAAGGACTACACAACAGAAAACACTCTTTTAATCCCATCCCTGGAGACACTTAATATTTTGATGAACAAACTGTCTTTTCTATGCACATATGTAAGATGGTATGATGCAGAACATTTTGAAGCCTGCTCCTCTCACTGTGAACATCTTGTCATTTCAATAAATACAGACCCAACTCATTGTTTTTAATAGGTGTATATTACTCCATCATACAGGAAACATAATTTAATGACTTCCTAAATTTGGACATCTGGGTTTTAATTCTTCACTGTTCTGATCAAAACAATAGAATGGGCATTTGGTACCTGCAATTTCAGGTACCAGCTGGTTCTTTAGGATAAGTAGTTTTAAAAGTGCAACGTCTGTGTTGAATGCATGCAGCTACGTTTTTAATAAATATTGTCAGACCACTCCCAGAAAGCTATATGTGCCAATTTCTACCAGCACTAATGAGCTATGAAAGTGCTTCACCCACCCCCTGGATGGCCCGTCTTTTCATTATTTGCCAATAAGTGAAAACTGTCTTCATTTTACTTCCTCATATTTTCTGTGCTGAGAAAGGGGGAAATATTACCCACACCTCAGGATTTTGTGCATGTGAACTAAAATAACAATAATAATATAAAAGTACCAGCCAGCTGGGGTTTCCCAGGTGGCACTAATGGTAAAGAACCTGTCTGCCAGTGGAGGGTATGAAGAGACGCAGGTTCAGTCTCTGGGTCGGGAAGATCCCCTGAAGGAGGGTCTGGCAACCCATTCCAGTATTCTTGCCTGAAGAATCCCATGGACAGAGAAGCCTGGTGGGCTACAGTCCATGGGGTATCAAAGAGTCGGACGTGACTGCACACATCAGGCAGCTATCATTGTCAAACAGGCATCGGGTGAAGTAAGATTCCCACCTTATTTCCCCGAATTTTCTCAACTGTGAGATCACGTCTCAGCCTCAGTTTCCTCATCTGCAAAATGACAGTGTGTATCTCAGGAACAGCTGGAAAGCTGATAAAATAGTCTGAGTGATGAGTTGGGCACAAGGCAGGGCCCTCTAAAGGTTGGGCAAGGCGGAGCCATTTGCCCCAGAGCCCTGTAGCCTGCAAGTGGCTGATGTCAACTTCAGAGAATGAACTGACTCCACCCCTTGCCAGGGCCCCTGTCCTGTTCAGATTACAGAGCTTCTCTGACCTTGCTCATCTTTCCACAAAGAAAGATGAACTCCCCAACAGGAGAATTTTAAAGAGGCAGCTGATGGTCATATGCTACCTCTGTCCTTTGACCCACATTCTGACTGCCACCAAGTCCCAACTCAGAAGGCATATGGAACATCACACCTACCCTTTTACACTTGGGAACACTGAGGCCTGGCACAAGGAGGCTCAGCCAATTGCTAATTGCTGCAGGCTGGGACTGATACTGTCGCCTCCTGACCCCCAGCCTGACACCCTTTCCCCGACTCTGCTTGCCTTTGGAACACCCTCGGGAAAACATCCATGTCTCCTCAATGCTTCTTGCGCAAAATTCAGATTCCCTGGCAACTTCTGCCTAGTTTTCCAGCTTCGTTCCTCCCCTCTGGGCCCAGGTTGGTCCCTGCTCTTCTGGGCCACGATATCTTTAAGCCAAAATCAAGCAGGCAAAGCTTCGTGTGCATTCCCTCCTCTACATTAACTCTCTTGCTTAAGTGCCAATAAGGAACATTCAGATATAGTAGCCAGGAGCTGCATGTGGGTACTTAATGTAAAAGAAAATGAAAACTCCAATTTGATTGCACTAGCCTCATTTCAAGTCCTTAAGAGCCACCTGGGGCTTAGTGCTTACCCTGTTAGATGCTGCAGACACAGAACGTTTCCACCATCACGAAGTTTCACTAGCTCTTAGTCTGGAACTTTTGTCCTTCCCATTTTACCAATGAAGCAGTTGAAGATCAGAGAGATCACACCCAAGGTCACACAGCTAGAGCTGAGATTCAAATTAATCCTTGGCCACTAGAAACAACTAGTAGAGTCGGTGGTCATGCGTGCATGCTCAGTCATTCAGTCATTCAGTCGTGTCCGACTCTTTGTGAACCCATGGAGTGGGTTGCCATTTCCTACTCCAAGGGATCTCCCCAACCCAGGAATTGAACCCAGTCTCTTGCATCTCCTGCACTGGCAGGTGGATTCTTTACCACCGAGTCACCAGGGAGGCCTGTCACTCTTGCCTCAAATCCAGGGAAGCTGCCATCATTTTGTTTCAGAAGACTCATGCTGTGAATATATACTGATCCCACCGAGCTTAATGGCTTAAGCACTGTGTGTGTATGTGTGTTTATTACACACCAGAGGCAGCCAGTATTCTAACCTGAAAGCCTGTATCACAAACACTTCCTCTATCTTTATCCACAAGGGAAGTTTTGCTTGTTAGCATAATGAATGGCAGAAACAGTTTTACTCGTGAAATCGAGGCTTCTTAATTACCCTGATAAAGGTTGGAAAATGGGCTCCCATGGGTGGGATTAACAGTATTCAAACATGTGGATTGTTTCAAATATATCTGAGACTCGCTCACTCCCAACCTTGTATGAAGACACTAGAAAAACAAGAACTAAAATGTGGCAGCCTGGATGGGAGGGGAGTTTGGGGGGAGCATAGATACATGTGTTATGTATAGCTGAGCCCCTGTGCTGTCCACCTGAGACTATCACAACATTGGTGATAGGCTACACCCCAATACAAAATAAAAAGTTAAAAAAACAAAAAAGAGCTAAAATGCCGAGCCGGTCCTGTGTGAACTTGGGGGAGGATTCAGCTTTCCTGATACACAGCATAAGGTTCACGGGCTTTAGGGTATTAATTTTTGTTTTGTTTTGTTTTGTTTTAATGCAGCATTGAGTGGGGCTTCCTAGGTGGCACTAGTGGTAAAGAATCCACCTGCCAATGCAGGAGACATGAGACTCGGGTTCGATCCCTGGGTTGGGAAGATCCCCTGGAGAAGGGCATGGCAACCCACTGTAGTATTCTTGCCTGAAAAGTCCCCATGGACAGAGCAGCCTGGCAGGCTACAGTCCATAGGGTCACAGAGAGTCAGACAGGACTGAAGTGACTTACCACAGCATTGATGGTTGCAACACCATAATGGCTAGAATTCATGGAACTTTCAGATGTCAATTCTCTTGTGCTGGTGCATCAAGCTTACTGTCTTCACAGCAGAATTTGACCCAAGATCTTTTATCATGACCTGGCCACCAGATGTTGGAGGCGTGGACAATCAGATCCTCTCGGTTTCCAGGAACGACTTCGTGGTACCAGAAGAACCCGAGTTGCGTCAGATATGCTGCACATTCAGAGAACCAAGGCTTACCTGGGTCTGTGTGCTCAGTCACATCCAACTTTTGTGACCCCATGGACTGTAGCCCGCCAGGCTCCTCTGTCCATGTAATTCTCCGGGCAAGAATACTGGAGTGGGTTGCCATGCCCTCCTTCAGGGGATCTTCCTGACCCAGGGATCAAACACTTGTCTCTTATACTGGCAGGTGGATTCTTTACTTGGGTTTCCTAGCCTCCAAAAACTGTGTGGTCTGAACCCACACTTTATAACCCACAGCAGTCCCTGTGTCTGGACCTGGCTCAGGCCTGGGGGCTGCCTCTTGCCAATCTCTCAGGACCCCCTCAAGTTCTATCTGCCCAGGGAGGGGCAGGGACTGAGTCCATTCCTTATCCCTACCTGGCCCCAGACAGACAACTCAAAAGACACACCTTGAGAAATAGGATGGAAAAAGAAGCCACATCAGCCATGAAGATCGGTGAAAGCCTTGGTTTAATTGGAGACAAGATCGAAGGGTTGAGTATCAATCAGTGGACCGACTGATTGATCGTTAAACCAGACAACACTTGAGCAGCTCCCGGGGTGGGGGGGTGGTCCTGGGCTCCCCTCCCCTGGGTCCCTGGGGACAGGGAGAGGGGCAGCTGCTGCCCAGCCCTCACCTCCCCCTCTGATCACATGACTCCCTGTTAAACAGCACTGAGTCCACACTTCTGGGGGTCTATGGTACAGTTCGTATAATACAGCAGGAATGGAGACTCCCCCTGGGAGACCCCCCACCCCTCTTTCCCCTGACTGAGTCAGTGGGGGAAGGGCAAGTTTATTTTCCCTTTTTGCCTCTGTAGAATAATTTACAAACCAACCTTACAGTATGTACAAAAAAAAAAAAAAAGAAGAGAAAGAAAGAGAACCAAAAGAAAAGGCCCCCTCCGGTCGCCGGCTGGGACTGAAACTACTTTCGCTACAAAAATGAACCCTGTACAGCATCTTGGGGGTGGGAATGGGTGGGACTCCCCACAGGGAAGGACAGACAGATGGAAGGCTGGGGGGAGCTGGGGGCTACAGTACCGTGTGCTCAGAATCGGAGGGGAGGAAGATGAGAGAGGCCGGTCCTGCCCAACTGCAGAACCAAGCTGAGGGGCAGAGCGGATGGGGGATGTGGGGGTCTTTCCTTCCAAATAGTGCCCCCATGGCTTGAAGAAAAATGGCCTTGCATCTGTCCGTTGTATTGCTCCAGGGAACAGCTAGGGGAAGATGGGGAGGCTTGGCAAGGTGGGGGATGAAAGGAGAAATGACTCTGATGCCAGGGTAGGGTGGGCTGCCCAGAAAGGGGATGTGGGTGTACACCGTTATTGCTTCCTCCTAGGGCAAAGAGTTGGGGGAGGGCAGGAGGATGCTGGGGAGGGGGCATACCCAGGACGGGAACTCTGGGCCTGGCCCCGCCCCACTTGAGGTGCAAGTGGGAGCCACTGCAACCCCCTCTCCTATGGCCGTGGGAATCATTAAGGCAGAAACAAGAGGAGAAGCAGCTGGAAGGAAGGGGGGCGGCTCCAAATCATCCCCCCTCTCCAAACGCAGAAAATTCAAACTGAAACCCAGAGTGGAAGAGAAAAGGGGTGACGGGTGGAGAGGGCAGTGGGATCAGGCCCTCCTCAAACCTCAGATCCCAGGGTGGTGGTGTGAACGTCCCTCTGACACCCTCCCCTTGCCTCCTGAAGCCTCATGGCTCCCTCAAGTCAGTATTGCCAGGTTTGTGCAAAATGAGGCGGAAGACTTCTGGGGAGGGGAGGGCAGAAAGCCAGAGTAGGACTGGAGCTGGGGCCCCCCCTACAGTGGGCGACCCCTCCCCACACCTAGGGCCCCCACCCAGAATGGCTATTCCTGGCTGGGTTCTAGAGACCCTCCCAAAATTCAGAAGTCTGGAGGGAGATTCTACACCAGGCAAAGAGCCCCAAGAGGCCGGAAGACTAAGCCTGGAACCTGGGCGATGGTGGTGAGGGTGGGGGGCTGGAGAGGTAGGGTCGGTGGTGGGAGTGGTTGGACCTGGACAAGGGGAGCCGGGAACAGGAGCGTCTACAGTTGCTGTGTTTCATCCTTTTTTTTTTTTTTTTTCTTTTTCTAAAAATGTAACAATTAAAATTCCAAAAATAAAATCACTTCCGGGACCTCAGCCCCTGGTTCCCCAGCCCCCACCTCCAAAAAAGAGGCCCCTGGGTGGGGGTGGGGGGGAAAGAGGAAAAAAAGAAAAGAGAAAAAAAACCCACTTTTCTGTTTTCTTTTTTCTCAGGAGGCCCAAGAGTCTTTGAGGCAGTGGAGGAGGTCAGGGGGTGATGGTGGTGGCGGTGGCGGGTGGCACGGAGGCCAACCGGGTACAGGGGCTGACACTCAGGTAGGGCCACCAGCTGACCCCCAAGCTCCGGGAGCTGGAAGCGCTCCAGGAGTGGGATCCTCGCCGGCTGTCCCCGTGCAGGCACAGCATGCCCTCTTGGCAGCCTGATGCTCTTTTTGGGCCCCCACCTCGGCTGCCATGGAGGGGAGGCCCAGAAGGCCCGGGTCGTCCTCTGGAGGGGGCGGTGTCCTCAAGGCAAGTGGAGCAAGGCTATTAGGAGACAGGGCAGGGATGTTGCGGCAGCCCACACAGACATCCACGGACGCGCCTTGGGGCACGGACACGTCCTGGCCAGCTGCCACACTACCTGTGGAGTCCACTTGCCGGGTCAAGTACATTTCCTCTATCTCCACCTCCGCAGATGGATCCTGGCCATCAACTTCCAAAGGGTCTTCAGGTGGGGAGGCATCCTGGGCCATGTACAATTCCTGAATTGCAACCGCACCCGGGGCAGTGCACACCTCCTCCTCCTCTTCCTCGTCCAGCGTCAGCTCGAACTGGAACTTATCAGGTGGTGGGGGGTGGCCCGGTCCCCCAGGCTCCTCCTCGGGGGGTGGCGAGGGGCTCTGCCGAATGGCGCTGTAGTACCAGTCCCGGTTGTCTTCCAGAGTGTCCAGGATCTCTTGGGCATCTGGGTGGACCAAGTCAGCCCACGTCTCCCACAGCGGGTGTACGATATAGTCAATGAAACCCACCTGAGGGAGCAGAAAGGAAGCAGAAACCACAGATGGCACCACCATGCTGCGGGATCTGATAAAATTTAAAAGATGCTAATGCAGGGGACTTCCCTGGCCATCCAGGTAAGGTTAGGACTCTGCACTTCCACGACAGGTGGACAGGGTTCGATCCCTGATCTGGGAACTGAGATCCTGCATGTCACGCAGTGCAGCAAAAACTAAATAAAAATAAGAGATACTGATACCATCTGACCTAGCAAGTTTGCTTCTCCAGATCCATCCCTGGAAAAACTCTTGTGTAAGTAAGAGGGGGAAAAATCACATATGAGATGTAAACAAAAACTGGAAACACCTCTATATATACATCAGTCGGGAATTACTTTTTAAAAATGGTGGTAAATCACAGATATTCATGAAAGCCCCCCGCCCTTTTTTTTTTGCCTCTCTGTGTGGCTTGCAGGATTTTAGTTCCCAGAATGCATGCGTTCTCAGTTGCTAAATTGTGTACAACTCTTTGATATCCCATGGACTGTAGCCAGCCACGCTCCTCTGTTCATGGGTTTTTCCCAGCAAGAATATTGGAGTGGGTTGCCATTTCCTTCTCCAAGGGATCTTCCCAACCCAGGGATCAAACCCTTGTCTCCTGCATTGGCATGTGGATTCTTTACCACTGAGCCACCTGGGAAGCCCATGGGGATACCACACAGCAGGGAAAAAGGATGAGCTTAATCCATGTGTAATAAGGTGGATAGATTTCCAAGTCACTGTTGGGAAGAAAAGGTAAGCTATGTAAAAATAAGTATATACTGATACAATTTATACTTTTAACAAAGCTAAGCCCACAAACTATTCCTATTAAGTTACCTGTGAATATAAACGTGTAACAGAACAAATAAATCTGGTTTTCATCAGGGGTTAGGGGGCTATGTGGATGACCAGGGGACATTTGGAAGTGTCTGGACACAGTTTTGGTTATTACCACAGGAAAGGGAGAGTATTCCTTGCATCCCGTGGGTGGAGGCCAAGGATACTGCTCAACACCTTACAATGTAGAGGGTGGGCCCACCACAGAGAATGAGCCATCCCCAAACTTCAGTAGTGCTGAGGCTGGGTAACCCTGCATGGGAAACATACACACACCAAGACAGGAAGAGGAGATCTCACCAGGGAAGAGGCTAGAAGCAGGGAGAGTGAGAAACTCTCATGCTCAAAAGCTTTATCCTTTTTTTTAGGCCAGCTGTGCAGCATGTGGGTTCCTAGTCCTCTGACCAGGGATGGAACCCATCCCCCCTGCATTGGGAGAATGGAATCTTAACCACTAGACCTCCAGGGAAGTCTGCAAAGTGTTGTCTCTCACATGACCGTGTTTCTGTCCCTTTTGTTAAACAGGCAGATGACAAAGCTGAGTCATTTCACTTCATTTCAAAATCCATCAGGACTTCCTGGTGGCGCAGCGGATAAGAATCTGCCTGCCAATGCAGGGGATATGGATTCGATCCCTGGTCTGGGAAGATTCCATATGCCATGGAGCAAATAAGCTGGTGCACCATAGCTTCTGAGTCCATGGCTCTAGGGCCCAAGAGCCACAACTACTGAGCCTGTGTGCTGCAATTACTGAAGCCCACGCACCTAAAACTCGGGCTCCGCAACAAGAGAAGCCACCATAATGAGAAGCCCAGACACTACAATGAAGGGTAGCCTCTGCTCATTGCAACTAGAGAAAGCCTACAAGCAGCAATGAAGACCCATGTGACAAAAAGAAAAAAAAAAAAATCCACCAAAACTCAGGCCCAAAATGAGTGGCCAGATCACAGGGAAACCAAGAGGCTGAATGGACATGAGGTCTGTAACTAACGGTCAGACGAATATTACAGATGTTATGGCAGTTGCAACAAAGAGTTAGAACTGTCTGGGCGCAAATCTACAAATTAAGGAGTTGGAGGCTCAGTTCAGTTGTTCTGTGGAGCAGGAAGTGTTATCTATTTCTCATCATGATAGAGAAGGAAAAAACAAAGAAAAACTTGACATTGTGGATGGGCAGCTTAGGGCCTCCTGGGGGCCTTGGGGCTCGAGGCCAGGATGTGAGGTAGGGGGCCTTTCCCTGCTCCCTTCCAACACCCCGAGACTCTACCTGAGACTTCTCCACTGAGGCTGTGTGCTTGTCGCACATGGGACTGATCTCCATGCCTCGCTCACGTTCACGGTCGCCCTGCTGGAAGAACTCGGCCATGATGCGGTCGGTCCACTGGCGGTAAAGCTCCAGCGGCTTGGTGGGGTTGCTAAGGTCTGCGCAGTGCACCATGTTCCGTAGAACCTGCGTGGGGTGGGGGGACCTTTAGAGGCCATGGCCCCCGACCCAGTTTCAGGCCCCAGGCTTTCTTACTTTCCCTTTGGAAAGAGAGTAGGGGACGGTGGGGCAGGGGGGTGGTGGGTAAGGGGGGAGATGGAGGGAGGAAGAGGAGGTGAGGGAAAAGGGAGATGAGTGGAGGAGAGAAGGGGAGAGATGAGAGGTGAGTGATGAGCAAAGGGCAGAAGGAGGGAAGGGAAAAGAGGCAGTGGGGGACACAGAGGTGTGGGAGGAATGGAGACAGGGCTTGATGAAGAAAGGGAAAAGGGGGCTTCTCTGGTGGCTCAGTGGTCAAGAATTCTCCTGCCAGTGCACAAGACACAGGTTTGATCCCTGGTCCGGGAAGACCCTACCTACATACTGAAGGGCAACTGAGCCCGTGCGTCACAACTACTAAGCCTGTGCTCCAGAGCTCAGGAGCCTCAACTACTGAGCCCACATGCCACAGGAACTACTGAAGCCCACGCACCCTAGAGCCTGTGCTCTGCAACAGGAGAAGCCACCACAATGAGAAGTCTGTGCATCGCAACTAGAGAGTGGTTCTCACTTGCCACAACTAGAGAAAAACCTGCACAGCAATGAAGACCCATCACGGCCATAAACAAATAATTAAAAAAAACACACACTATGTTAAAAAAAGAAAGGGAAGAGGGAATTGAGTGAGATGGGGGAGACGGGAGTTGGAAAGGGTTAGGTGGCAGAGGAGAGAAAAGACAAAGAAGATGGGCAACCTGGGAGCTGGGGGTTAGAGTGAGGGGCAGCAACCCAGACCTAAGGGAGGAAGGGAGGGAAAGAGTCCTTATATGGTCTGTATGGGGGGCACCTGGATGCGGTCGGAATAGTTATCCAGCAAGAGGACTCCCGAGCTGGTCACTTTCTTAGTCTCCACCATGGTCTTCAGGTCAGCCAGGAGGGTCATGTGCTTGGACATATCCGTGGCCAGCACCTGTGGGCAAGGACTTGTCATGGGGGCCCTCAAAGCCTGGCCACCCTCTGTACCCACCCAACCCTAAGTTTTCACTGAGCACAATCAGCCCCTGTGGAATTCCCTGGCAGACCAGTGGTTAGGACACCCCTTTAGCTTCCACTGAAGGGGGCACAGATTTGATTCCCGGTCAAGGAACTAAGATTCCACATGCAGGGAGTGGGGCAAAAAAAAAAAAAAATCCAACCCCCACAACCTCCTCCCAAAGGACGATTCTCCTACTCGGGGCCTGTCTATCCCAGACTCAGACCAGACCCTCCCCAAATTCCCCTAGGCCCAAAGGCGACCTTCCGCACTGTCCCCGCCCCTCGCCCCGCCCACCATGTCGATGACCATCTTGCGCAGGCTCTGCCGCTGGCGCTTGCCGAGGTTCTGGAAGATGTCACAGTTGTCTTCCTGCAGCAGCTTGAAGCCCACGGCCAGGTGGTGATTTTCCAGCACCGACTCGTCGTTGTACATGAGCGCCAGTTCTGAATCTGGGTCCCAGGTCAGGTTGGGGCAGTCAGAAGAGACGACCCACCCAGGATGCCCCACGCTGGGAGAGGCCAGCGTAGGCCCCGCCCCCAACCCAGCGGGCCCCACCTCCAGCCCAGCAGGCCCCGCCCTCACAGAGGGCCGCTCACTGGTATTAATGAGGAACTGATTGGAGACTCCAGGGTGGTCCACGTCGTGGATGGCAGCCGCGAAGAGGGCAGCGAGAATCTCCAGGTCCGTAAACACGGCCTAGGGGCGGAGCAAGGGGGTCAGAGAAAGGCAGGGGTTAGAAAGATCGGGAGTCAGAGAGAGGGTAAAAGAGAAATGAGAGAGTCAAGAAAGATGGGGGTCAGGAGAGAGAGGAACAGGGTCAAAGAGAGATGGGAGGTCAGGGACTCAGGGTCAGAGAGATAAACAGGAGATTCAAGATGGGCAGGGGGGGAGGGGAGGCTGGAGAGACGGGGTGCCCAGGTGGTGCTCACATCCAACGCAGGTGTGGCCAGCAGCACATGGGTGGACTGCAGCACATCGGCTGCGTGCAGGCTGTTGTGGTAAGCCACATCCGGGTGGTAGTGGTCCTCTAGGGTCAGCATGTATGTCACCATAGTGTCCACTGGGATGCGGAACTTCTTCAGCAGGTCCCGCTCCTGCGGGCAGAGGTCGGGGGATGGTGGCCCTCCCTGGCCCTCAGCTCCTCACTCCTCCCTCTCCCTCGCAGCTGGCCCCACTCAGCCCGCCCTACCAGGAATCTCACCGTACCTGGAATATTGTGTACATGATACAGCTGAGGGAACGCCCCCCAGCGTAATCTGACACGCGAAAGATGTTCAGGCCCCACTTGTTCAGGTTTTCCAGTTCCTGGTGGAGACGGAGGCCACAGGTCAGGAGCCCCTGAGGCCAGGACCCTCTAGACTCTCTTCTAGGAGTTCAGAGGTGTTAGTTGCTCTGTCTTGGCCAACTCTTTGCGACCCCATGGACTGTATGTAGCCAGCCAGGCTCCTCTGTCCATGGAATTCTCCGGGCAAGCCTACTGGAGTGGGTAGCCCTTCCCTTCTCCAGGGGATCTTTCCCACCCAGGGATTGAACCCGGTTTCCTGTGTTGTAGGCAGATGCTTTACCATATGAGCCAGGTGTTCAGAACCCTAGTCTGCATAGTGGGACCATTATCACTCAACCAGTGGGTGATGTGGTCAGCAGTATAGAATTTACCACCCAGGTCCTACTGGGCCAGAAAATAACAAAGCAACCCCAGTGTCTATTGAGTGCCTATAAGCTACCCAGCACTGCACTAAGTGCTTGATTTCACATAGCAGGTGAAGGAATCCAAACTCCAAGCAGTGACAAGACTCACCTAAGACCTTACATCTCACAAGCAGCAAGGCTGGGATGTGAACTCAGTGTGGCTGACCCAAAAGCACGGTTCAGCTTCAGTTAAACTGCTCTTGGGCACCGGGAGGAAAGGAACATGGGCTAGTTTTTCATGTCTTTGCAGAATTCAGAACAGTGCCAGGGGCTTCGCTGGTGGTCCAGTGGATTTTGCACTTCCACTGCTGGGAGTGTGGGTTCAATCCCTTAGTTCAATCAGGGAACTAAGATCCCTCATGCCCTACTGCATGGCCAAAAAAAAAGTGCCAGTACACAGTAAGTGCTTAATCAACACTGGGTAACTGCATATAGCACTGGCCATTGCTGGCACATGGAGGGTTACAAGAAAAGTCAGCTGAGTGAGCCGCTGAGCTTGTGTCGAGTCCATTGTACAAATCAATGTGGGAGTCCTCTGGCCTAAGATTTCACAGAAAAGCCAGGAGGTGAATCCGGGTTTGGTCTGTAGTGGATGCTGTTGGATTCTGTGCAGATTCCTTCCACTGGTAAGCATGTCCATCCCCCAGCTGCTGGAGCTGTTACACATTCTCACAGCTGTCCTTTCTCAAAAATCTGCTCTGGGGGGAACACGAAGATCCCACATGCTGTGTGGTGTGGCCAAAAAAAAAAAAAAAAACTTCACAAAACTGCTCTTTCTGTACTAGAGCTATGTAGAGGGGGTGAGGGCATTCACCCTGGGGACAGCCTCCAGTCAATGACAAAAGGTCAGTGCAGCCAGCACAAGACTTTCCTGGTGGTACAGTGGATAAGAGTCTGCTGCCAATCCTGGTTCGATCCCTGGTCTGGGAAGATCCCACCTGCCATGGAGCAACTAAGCCTGTGAGCCACAACTGCAGAGACAGTGCTCTAGAGTCCGAGATCTGCAACTACTGAACCCATGTGCCACAACTGCTGAGCCCACATGTCACAACTCCTGAAGCCTGTGTGCCTAGAGCCTGTGCTCTGTAACAATAGAAGCTACTGCAAGAGAAGCCCATGTACTGCAACAAAGAGTAGCCCCCACTGCAACTAGAGAAAGCCAGTGCACAGCAACGAAAACTCAGTGCAGCCAAAAATTAACTAATTAAAAAAAAATAGGCCAGCAGGCTTGCCTCAAGGTGGTTCAACTCAGTGGTGCTGTTCATACGTTGACTCCAGCTGAGACCACCCGCCTCTTTGCTCATTAGCTCCTTCCTAAACTGCTTCCTGGACTTCCCAGAAAGCACTAGTGGTAAAGAGCTCACTTATCAATGCAGGAGATTCGGGTTTGATCCCTGGGTGAGGAAGACCCCCTGGAGGAGGGCATGGCAACCCACTCTAGTATTCTTGCCTGGAGAATCCCATGGACAGGCACACAGCGCATACTGGTTCCTTCACTCCGCCTTTCCTGAGAGTCTCAAAGGGCAGGTATACCGCAATCCTCATCTCAATCTGACCCAAAGCCCAGTCCTTCACTGCCCCCGCCCCCAGAACCCTGCCCCTCCCTCTCCAGCCCCGCCCCCGCTGAGGCCCCACCCACTTGGGCTAGGAGTTCCTCTTGATCAGTCTTCACACCAAAGCGGGGCATGCTGGAATCGTTGAGGCTGCTGCTATGCATCAGCTTCTTCACTCCGGTTATCTGAGACATGGGCTGAAGCTGTGGCCCAGGGGCCGGGGGCTGCTGGCAAGGTCTCTGCCGTGGCGCTTGCTGTTTCTCCCGATCTTTGATCGTGGGTGATGGGATCTCCACTTCATTCCGCTTGTCTGCGGAAGACAGAGGAGAGGCAAGCATGGTTACCCCACTGAAGCTCCTTCATCTGGCTCTCAGACCGTGCCTGCCTTACCCCTCAGGCCCTGAAAATTCTCACCCAGGAGGTCAGACCTAGTCCTGGTGTCATGCTGTTGGTTGCTTATAGACTGGAAACCAGAGCGGAGGTAGGAATTCTTCTGGGAGGTGGTGGGCTGGAGTGGGGACCCCAGGGCCAGAGGAGAGCTGTGGGGTAGCCCCAGTCCAATCACCAAGTTTGGCGAGGGGGTGGCATGCGAAGTCAGGAGGCAGGGTCGGGGCGCTAGAGAGGGCTTCTGCCTGCCTCGGATAGGCAAGGACCCTTCTCGGGCTGGGAAGACAGGCCCGCGGTGACCCAGAGGACTGGTTGGGGTGGACAGCGCTGGGAGGCGGGAAGGAAGGGTGGTCTCTGGCTCCATGGGCCCACCCCTACCCCCTGGACATCAGCCTGTCTGGGGGCCAGCCCCAGAAGTCTCTTTTCCTGAGCTCTTTAGGCCTTCCAGAGTCCAGCCAGGGCCACCCATTGTGACCTGGGTCCCACCAGTCAATGACAGGGCCCAAGAGGGCTCATTTGCATGCTGTGCTCTTATTGGCTGGGTCTTCAGCATTCAGGCACATCACACACTCAATGGTGGGAATGTTTGAAACCTTCTTTCCAGCTTGGCTGGGGGGGCAGGTAACCTGAATTGGGGAACTTTGGTGATCAATTCTGAAGGTGAAATTACCCTGACTTTGTCAGGGATAGTCTCAGTTAAGGCTCTTGGCTTCAGGATGAGGGGAAGGCTGACCTTGGAGGTCATTGTGAGCTGAAGGGTTCCAGTGAATCTGAGGTATTCTACCTTTAAGTTTCTGAGTTAAGGAATTCTCCAGAGTTTGGGGAATCACTGTATAGGTTTAAGCTAAGCAAGAGAATCCTATTGAATTTGGGTATCTAAAGTTTGGGGGTCTACTGAATTTGGAGGTATTGTACCAAGTTTGGGCATTCTATTGAATTGGGGAGATTTCAGCTTGGAGGTTTTTTTTAAAGGTTTGGGGGTCTTTATGGGCTTTTAAGGGCAGGAATTCCCTTATATTTGAGAATTCCACTGAGTCCGGGCATCTCTCTTGAGTTTGAGGGGTCTTCTGAGTTTGGGGCAAGGAAATTCAAGGTTGGAGATTCTACTGAATTTTGGGAGACTTTGAGTTCTATTTGAGTTTGGGGGTTTCTTGGGGTCCTTGAGTTTGAGTTCCAATGGGGTCCCACTGAATTTGGAGGGACTTTGCAGCTTTAAAGTAGGGGTTCTACAGGAGTCGGGGGTCTCACTAAATTGGAGGGTATCAGAGTGTAGGAACTTTTGACGTGGTGACTTTGACCTTTGGGGAGGTGAGTCAGGGTCCCTTGGGCAAATGTGTGCAACAAGACTCAGGGTCTGGGGTGCCCCCCAACAGTCCAGTTATGCATCCCCCCTGTCACACACACACACAGTGCTGCCCTTCACTCACCCAGGAATGTGGTGGAGATGTACTCAGAGACCTGGTTTCCTGACCTGCTCATCTCTGACAGGTGTGTGAGTTCACGGTTTAGCATCCTCTTGAACTAAGGTGAAGGAGGCAAGAAGGAAGGCATGATGGGGTGATGGCAGGGGTTGGGGGGGTAAGGTCAGGCCTTCCCAAGAAACCTCTGAAGAACCCAGGAGCCCCTCTCACTTCTCTGCTCAGCCAGCACAGCCCTCAGCAGGCTGTGAGAGGGGAGGGGTCAGTCCTTCCTCTCCTCCCAACTCTCGATGGGGGTCCCCAGGCTTGGGGAGTGCAGCCCTCCCTCTCTGAGGAAGGGGGCTTCCTCTCACCATACTCCCTCTTTCTGCCCCCAAGGAGGAGTCAGAGGGGCACCTGTGGAAGGGAGGGGCTCCTGCTTAACAGGGAGCCAATGGGGTGTCAGGAGAATCCCGTCACCATGGTGATGGGAGTCTCCTTAGCAACTCCCCCTCCAACCAGCTGCTGAGCTGGGGAAAAGGGGGCAGGCCGTGGGCCCCTTAACCCCTGACTTCCCAGACCTACCCCTGGCCCAGGTCTTCCCAGACAGGGACCCCACACGCCAGGGTCCTGGCCCCGCAGCCCTCAGCCTGGTTTGAAAGGAAGGAATGCAGTCCTGAAATTCTGGGTGAAGATGTTTGGCTGGGGCAGGGAGAAGGGTGAGCAGAGGAAACCCTAGTTCAGTCACTAGGGGAGGGGGGGTTCCCATCATAGCCCCCTCTCCCCCAACCTCAGAGGGGTGGACAGATGCACAGATGGACAGGGGATGCCTAGAACCAGCCCTGGGGGCTCCTCTGGGTCTCCCCGTCTCTCTTCACACAAGTGGCCGCTGTGACATTGTGCATGAGGAGAAAGGGCATCGGCTCCCCACCCCCAAGCTCCACCAAAGCGCCCCCTGAGCTGGAGCCGACTGTCCAGAGAGGCAGGAGGGACTCTTGGCAGGAAGGGTGAGCCTGCCCAGCCCACATCGGGAGAGGCACTCACTCCTCCCAGGGCTGCTAGAGGCCCTGGGCACCCATAGAGAGACACACATCCACACACAAGATGGACCCACAAAGTCACACAACCGCACAGAGTCACAGACCCCCCACTTACACAGTGCTACACAGCCCCCAGACACACACATCAAGGAGCACACACAATAAAGCAGTCACTGAACTCAGGGTCACATGCCCCAGAAAAATCATGCAGCTCTGGGCTCATAAACATGGCCCAAAACACACCACCACAATCAGAACCATGTGATCTCGGCCAGGGCCATCCCCCAGTCCATGACCCAGGCACACAAGCCCACGGGCCTCAGGCAGCCCCCCACCACTCCAGACACACACACACATGCACGCTGCGGTCACACCCAGAGAGAGACCCACACCCCCAGCCACCCACCTTCCACGCCCAGCCCCGGGCCACACACAGAGACACAGTCACCAGGCTTCATCTCCAGGCCACACACGTGCACAGATGCACACACAAGCCCAGACCGGGGGCTGGAGGGTGCGAGGTGGGAGGGCCAGAGCTGGGTCTCTTGCCCATCCTCCACCCTGAGTTCCCCTACCTGGTCCCACCAGCCCACCAGCCACGGCTTGGAGCAGGTCTCGCAGAAGAAATCCACCAAGGGCATCGTGGAGTCTTGGCCCCGCTCAGGGCTGCCGCACACAGAGGCTGGGCTTGGGGAGTCCCGGGGTTAGCAGCTATTGTGGCAGGGGGCGGGGTGCTGGGCAGTGGAAGGGGGAGCCGCGGAGGGGCCCAGGCCGGCCCAGCAGGGCTGGGGGGCTCCCTTCCCCTCCGCGCTCCCGGCAGCAGCCCTGGTTACATGGTTTGCCTGCCGTGGGCCCTGCTGGGCCCCCCTGCGGCAGCAGCAGTGGCTGGAGGTGGCCGGGGACCCCTGCCCATGGGGGGAAGGTGCAGGGCGAGGGTCCCGGGAGGAGGCTTCGGAGGCTCTGGGCTCCGTGTGTTCGCCTGTGTGTGTGCGTGTGCGTGCTCACTGCAGCACTGGCAGGCTGCATGCAATGTCAGGTGGTGCTGGGGGTGGGGGGGGCATTAAAGGGGCACTGGAGCCCACGGGCCTCAGGCAGGACCCAGGTGAGGTTGCCAGGGATGGGCAGGGAGGCACACACACCCGGCAGAGGGCATGCCCCCACCTCGCCGTGGACACACCCAGCGACAGACACACACACCCACATGCTCCACACACCAACACACAATCAGACACAAATTCCACTCCACACCACTACAGTCAGACATTTGACAGACCTGACCACACTCTGACACCCAAATGCTTTCAGTCCTATGCTAACCACACAAACACATACACACACAGTCACAATTCTGTTGTTCAACACATTTCTAGGAATACAATAGAGCACACAGAGGTACAAATACCTCTAGACACCCATTCCCAGAATATGGACTCACAACCAGAAGTGCAGACACGCACTAAGGGATAAACACCCAGATACTGGACACACTTGCAGACACACTCAACACACCCACAGACACACTTGTAAACAAACATGGATACCCGTATGGCCTCAGACACAAATGTGCCCTGACTAATCTATAAGGGAATACGCACACTCACACCCACGCTCCACACGCACATACCCCATTGCAGAAATACACCCGCAGACCTACATTCAGACACACAGTCACATTCTCAGATGCTCCACACATACCCTCAGGGACACAATTGCCCTAGACTCACATGTTCCCAGACAAACCTCCACCCACGGGTGTGCGCACCCCCCAACACAGACGCCCCCACCTGCACATTCATTTCCTGACAGGCATCCTCCCACCAAGCTGTACAACTCCAGGTGGCATCATTCACATTGCCCGCTTCCTGAATGGCGCCCCCTGGAATTGTGCAGTGCACAGTCAGCACAACTGTACATGGATGCCTTGCACTCTCTCCTGTGGCCTTGCAAGCACACACACACACACACAGAGTCACAGACACATGGAGATACACACTCAGATTCACAACTGGACTAACTCACATCTCTAGACATACACACCCCCCTGGTACAGCCCCCCACACTGACAGCCCCACATTGTCAGCTGTGCATATCCTTATGCCCTCCATAGATACACTTGTGCATGCCACTCCTGATGGATCTTATTGGGATACCCCCCACTCCCCTCCCCTCCTCCCTGCCCAGCACTGCAATCGGGTAACCAACAAACAGTCATATAGCCACAGATACACACTCATAAACCATACAAACACAACCTGCTCCCCCCAGGACAGAAGGTCACCTAGGGACACACACACCCCCCCCACACACACACACACCAGGTCTACAGGAGATACAAAGTCAGATACACACACACACACACACACACACCCCCCAGGTCTACAAGAGATACAAAGTCAGATAACACACACACATACATACACACATACACACACACACATCCCAGGTCTACAGGAGATACAAAGTCAGATAACACACACACCACACACATACACACACACACACACACACACCAGGTCTACAAGAGATACAAAGTCAGATAACACACACACACCCCACACACACACCAGGTCTACAGGAGATACAAAGTCAGACAACACACACCACACACACACACACCAGGTCTACAGGAGATACAAAGTCAGACAACACACACCACACACACACACATCCTAGGTCTACAGGAGATACAGAGTCAGATAAAGGACACCCAGGGTCTGACCCCACCCCACAGGCTCTAATCACAGGTGGACCACGCCCATTGGCCACGCCCCATAGCTAACCCCGCCCCCAGCCGTTGGCTCCACCCTGCTGCTCCTACACACCTTGTGGGAAGCCATCTCGCTGACGGAGCGATAGGTCTGCATGGTTTCCAGCTGCTCCAGACACCAGTCCAGCTCCTCCAGTGTCTCTCGGGCCAACTGCTGACACGTCTCCTCTGGGGAAGGGGCAGCCGGGGCGGTGACTGCGAGGGTTCGCATGGAGACCCCCAGAGGTGATGGGGGCCCGTCTGATGAGTAGGGCGCTGGGAAAGGGGGCGAGGGACCCCGCACTGGGGCACCACGAGGGGCCTTTCTCATGCCCTTGGGCTTGGTTACCTGATAGCGTGGCCTTGCAGACGGGGGTTGGGCCGCCCAGCGGGGACCGCCTGCAAAAAATCGGGCCCCAACCTCAGCCTGGCCCTCCCCGTATCTCTGCCTCCCTCTCCATGAAGAGTTCTGACTTTCCTTTTTATGAGCCCTCTCTGTGTGTCCCAGGCATGCTGCCATTTACTCTGCCCGCTGCCTCTCACAGAGCCTCACAAAAACCCATTTTACAGATGAGGAAACTGAGGTTCACGAAGGTGGAGCCAGCTTCCTCAAGACTATATGGCTGGTTGGGTCAGACCCTGTGTCTCCAAAGTCCCTGCTTCCCTGACCATCCCTCCCCCGAGTTCCTTGAACCCCAGGATAACTCTACCCCCACCCCCCGCCCCCCAGGGCTCCCAGAGGAACCAGCAGCTCTCAGCCTCACCCCTGCCCCCAAATAAGAACTACTTCTATTCAGTGAGCACTTACTATGTGCTGGGCAGTATTCTAGCACTTTCTATACATCACCTTCTCAACTTCTTACAGCGGTTTCCAGTTGACAGAGGCAACACAGACGGCTAATTGCCTGGCAAGCTGGCATCACTGCCAGGAGTGGCTCAGAGGCTGGGGTGGCTGACCACTCATGACCGCAGCCTTGAGTGTCCATACCCCTCCATCTTTGTTTATAAAAGTTTCCCCGACTTAAGAATTTGAATCACAATGGTTTACTGGCTCAGTGGCAGCTGTTGGCTAAACAGAGGCTCAGAGAGGTCAAGTGCCTGCCTGAGGTCACACAGCAGCTGTGAGAGTTGGACCCAGGTGTGTTGAGCCTCATGATCACAGGCCCTGGGGCCCAGCCTCCACTTACTTGTTGCTGGGAATGGGCACATTGGTCAGGAGGGAGAAGTTGCTGCGAACGCTCCGGAGACTGGCCAGCACCTGGGTGGGGGAGCCAGGGTGAGGAGAGGGGCCCACCCAGAGCGAGGAGCTGGGGCTGGGCCCCTGTCCCCAAGTGTAGGGGAGAGTCAGAGCCCCTTCCCTTCTTAGGGGAGGGGGTCTTACCTGGGCAAACGGCGTGACGATGAGGTCCTCTGCATGCCTGCAAGGACAGGGGTAGGTCAGGGGTCCTCACAGTGGGGCTCCCAAGGGTCTGGGGTGGACAGGGGCTGGGGCTACCAGAAAAGCAAGTCACTAGGGTGTCACTCTGTGGGGGACTGGGCCCTGGGAGGCTGGTGGACAGGAAGGGGGCTCTGTGGGGTGGGGGAGGGGTGCTTATACCTCACAAGGATGGTTACGCTGCAGGGGCTTGTTCTGAAGGAAACGGTCAGGGAGAAGGGTTCAGGTGGGGCAAGGTGAGGTGGCGCAGAGACAAAAGGAGGGTGGTGAACACACCTCAGAGGCTGAGCTTGGAGAAACTAGTAGTGGGGAGGGGGTGGAGGACAGGAGCTGGGGGGAAGGGGTGATACAGATGCCTCACTGGGTCGGGACAGGACTGGAGGATTCAGTAGAGGAAGAGGGCTGAGGAGATGGGGGTGCTCACACCTCTATGCTATTGTTGCTTAGTTGCTTCAGTCGTGTCCGACTCTCTGCGACCCCATGGACTGTAGCCCGCTGGGCTTCTCTGTCCATGAGATTTCCCAGGCAGGAATACTGGAGTGGGTTGCCATTTCCTTCTCCACACACCACTATAGGGGCTGGTTTAGGGAAGCCTAGACATGGGGAGGAAGAAGAGGGTCAGCCGAGGTGGATCCTCTGGAAGTGGTAGCCAGGAGGGGCTCAAGTGGGGTTCCCTTGCTGGAGAGATGGGATAAGGTGGGGCCAGGCCCCTGAAACCAAGGGGTAGGAGTGGGCATGGGCAGGTTGGGTGGGTGGGCACTGTAGGGACATGGGTGGGGCTGGGCCTCGGCTCAGAGTGGCCAGGTGGCGGGGCAGAGACAGGGTGGGCACTCATACCTCACTGGGTGGGTATGCTATAAGGGGGTTGAGTCCTCAATAGGGAATAAGGGCGCTGTTTAGTTTTTGCCAAGGACCATGGGGTGGGCTGGGGGTTGGGCAGCCCCCGTCCCCCCTTGCTGGGGCCAGGAGGCCTGGAAGAGCCAGCCAGGGGGGAGATGGCAGGTGCTCACGCCTCGCTGGTGACCGACGAGTTCCGGGACATGGTCTTGGGTGACATGTCATAGTCGCTGTCTGAGCGGTAGAGAAACGACTCCCGGCGCTGGCTGGTGGCCGCACCAGCATGCAGCACGAGGCCCGGGCTCGCCTGCGAGTCCAGCGGGCTGCGGCCTGGCGACGGTGTCGGTCCATTCTCCGCCTCCAAGCTGCAAGGGGTGGGAGGGAAGAGGGGTCAGTGGGCTGAGATGACATTGAGGGGGGGCGTCGAGAGGAATAAGGAGACCCAGGAAATTCCTGACAAGAGAGACAGATACCTCAGAAAGGTGGGAGACAGGAAATTAGAGAGACCACCTTTGTGTGCCTGGTCCTGCTGCCAGAGCTAAGGGACACTGCCGTGACCCAGACAGACCATGATCTGTGCCCCTCACAGACATGACACTGCGAGGGCTGGTCTAGAAACAGGCCAACCGAGCAGCACTGCACATCCCCAAAAGTTGTGGGGTCTTCCTCGCTCTGTTCTTCCCTTGGTACCTCAGAGCAATCAAATCTATTCAAGAATAATCTGTCTGCTTCATACCCCTTCCTTGGCCAGCCTGCCCATCATCACTTTCCTGGGCCAGGACATTTGTCTTTGCTCTGGCCCCTAGCTGCTTCTGTTTATACCCCTGTCTGCTTCCCTCAGCAGCCAGAGGAAGCCTGTGAATACCCGAGTTGGGTCACATCCCTCCTCTGTTTAGAACCTTCTCTGGCTCCCAGTTCACTCAGAGCCAAAGCCAAAGTCCTTGCTGTGGCCCACAAGGCCCTGCCCCCATACCCACTACGCCCTTCATGGACTCTGCTGCAGCCATAATTGCTATCTGGCTGTTCCCTAAATATTCCAGGGATATTCCTGCCTCAGGGCCTTTGCACAGGCTGTCTCCCTGGCCCAGATCTCCAGTGGCTCCCCCCTCCTCTCAAATGTTGCCTCTTCAGGAAGGCCTCCCTCAACCAACCCATCTGAAATATCATCCCCTGCCCTTACATTTCATATTTCCCTTCCTTAAAATAAATACTACTTACCCAACACATTCTATGTTTTACTTTTCCGCTGTTTGCCTTCCCTTCTAGAACTAAGCTCTACAGAGCAAGGATTTTTGTCTGCTTTGTTCACTGCTGGATCTCTGGCTAAGAACATGGCCTGGATGCCCAATAAATGTTTACTGAATGAATCAATCTATGAATGAATGAATGAATGAATATACAGGCTGGATGGTGCCATCCAGGGAATTAAAACTAGGTGGGTGGCTGGAAAGGTGATTTTTAGCTGCTGTGGTGGAGGCAGGTCTCTCTGAGGAGGTGATATCTGAGCAGGGCCTGAAGGATGAGAAGGAGCAGGCCATGGGGTCAGGAGGTGGGAGAAAGCACTCCAGGGTGAGGGAACAGTAAGTGAAAAGGCCCTGTGGCAGAATCTGTTTTTTGTTGGAGGACCAGCAAGGAAATTGGTGTCACTGGAGTGGAGATATAGATAGATAACAGAGACACAGCTAAATAGAGGATACAGCAGGACTCCATTCTGTTGGCACTGGCAAGACAGAGCCTCTGGATGAGGTAGGAAAAAGCTGGCTATGCCACTTCCCAAATGTACAACTTGGGGGAAAAGACCAAATTTCCGTTTCCTCTTCTGCAATATGGGGGCAACCACTGCCTGCCTCAGGTCATCCAGGTAACCAGCGTTAACACAGGTAACACGCTCAGGGTGGTGCCTAACAGGGAGCTCAAGAAACATTGGCAGCTGTAAATCTATCAGCCCCCTAACTGTAAATCTATCAGTATCCCTGGGGAGGGAACTCACCTAGGCAATTGATATGAAGGTTTGAGGATAAGTCTGGGGAGCTGTGTGCCTGTGACATGCTGTGTGACCTCAAGAAGGTCACTGCCCTCTCTCGTCTGTGACTCTGTTAAAATGAGGGTGTTAGACTGGTCAGCAGATTTCAGGCTGTGCTCTGGTGAGTACAACCGAGTAGGGAGAGAAGAAATAGAATCCTCCCTGCACTTTCTGGTCCTACTATTGAATGTCGGTCTAAGATTTTATTTGAATGTTCCCTCTGCTAAGAAATAAACCTGAGGGAATTCTCTTGCGGTCCAGTGGTAAGGACCCTGCATTTCTACCACAGGGGGCCCAGGTTCCATCCCTGGTCAGGGAACTAAGATCCCACATGCCATGTAGCCTGGTCAAAAAAAAAAATCTGAAATCTCCTAGACCAGGACAGCATTACCAGCTTCTATGCTGCTGCTGCTACTAAGTTGCTTCAGTCGTGTCTGACTCTATGCGACCCCATAGATGGCAGCCCACCAGGCTCCCCCGTCCCTGGGATTCTCCAGGCAAGAACACTGGACTGGGTTGCCATTTCCTTCTCCAATGCATGAAAGTCAAAGTAAAGTTGCTCAGTAGTGTCCAACTCTCAGCGACCCCATGGACTGTAGCCCACCAGGCTCCTCCGTCCATGGGATTGTCCAGGCAAGAGTACTGGAGTGGGGTGCCATTGCCTTCTCCCACCAGCTTCTATACATGGACTCTTTTTCCTGGGCCAGCCCTGGGATGGGGGGATGGGGGGGAGGACTTCACTGCCTCCATTTTACACATGAAGAAACTAAGGTTCAGAGAGGATGATTGGTTCCAAGTCACACAGTAAGGTCATGGTGCAGTCAGAATTCCACCCCAAGTCTTGGGATTCCTCAGATCAAAATCTTAACTGCTGCCCTCTGTTGATGACCCCCATCAGAGCACATTCCCCTCATTAGAGCAAATTTTTCCAGGGGCCAGGCAGCCAACATAAAAAGCAGAGTGGGGCTGGGGGCCCTGGGTTCCAATTATAGGAAAGAAACCGGAAATTTTAAATAGTTGAAAACTCAAACTTCTTTTGAAAACAAACTTCAGAAAACATTTTAAAAACACTGAACACTGCTCTGCAAAAGACACTGTCAAGAGAATAAAAAGACAAGCCACAGACTGGGAGAAAATATCTGACAAAGGACTGGTATCCAGAATACATAACAAACTCTGAAGATGGACTTCCCTGGTAGTGCAGTGGTTACGAATCTGCCTGCCAATGCAGGGGACACAGGTTCAAACCCTGATCCAGGAAGATCCCACAAACCGCAGAGCAACTAAGCCCATGCACCACAGCTACCAAGCCCACGTGCCAAGAGCCCGTCCGTGCTCCACAAGAGAAGCCACTGCAATGAGAAGCCCGCGCACCGCAACTAGAAAGAGCCCTTGTGCAGCAACGAAGATTCAGTGGAGCCAAAAATAGATAAATGAAAATTTAAAAAGAAGACAACTCAATGCAAAAATGAGCAGAAGTATGGACAGTTCACCAAAGAAGATACACAGATGGCACATTCGCACAGGAAACATCATTCCTCCTTAGGGAAATGCAAATTAAAACCATGAACTATCCCTTTGCACTTACTAGGATGCTAAACAAACAAAAATTGACAAGGATACCAAGTGGTGATGACAAGGATCCATCCTTGTCACCACAAGGATCCCATCACTGATGGGAATGCCAAGTGGTACAGCCACTCTGGAAGACAGCTGCTTGGTTTCTTATGAAAGTGAGCATACCCTAATTGTACAATCTGACAACTACACTCCTATATATTTACCCAAGATAAACGAAAACATGTCTGCTCAAAAACTTGCTGACTAGGGACTTCCCTGGTGGTCCAGAGGCTAGGACTCCACGTTCCCAATGCAGAGGGCCCCAGTTCGATCCCTGGTCAGGGAACTAGATCCCACATGCTGCAACTAAGAGTCCACATGCCTCAACTTAAGATCCTGGATGCCACAACTAAGACCGGCCCAGCACAGCCCAAATGAGTATATATATATAAAAGCCTGCTGACTAGTGTTTATAACAGTTCTCTTCATAATCACCCAAATCTAGAAACAACCAAACCAAATGTACATCAACAGATGAATGGATAAATGGTAGCAGATCCATGCCGTGGAATGTGTGTATGCTTAGTGGCTCAGTTGTGTCCAACTCTTGCGACCCCATAGCCTGTAACCTGCCAGGCTCCTCTGTCCATGGGAGACATTCCTCCAGGCAAGAACACTGGAGTGGGTTGCCATTTCCTTCTCGAGGGGATCTTCCTGACCTAGGAATTGACCCCAGGTAGACTCTTTACTGATTGAGCTATAAGGGTATTCAGCAATTTAAAAAAACACAAAAATAAACTACAGACCTTTGACTTTTTTAAATGGGGTGTTTTATTAGTGGCTTGGACTAAGATGGTTGTGGTGAGTTACTGAGAAATGGTTGTATTTGGAACATATATTTAAAAGAAAACCTAAGGGATTTATTTATGAATTATTTGTGCAGGATGAAGGAGAAGAGTCAGTGATTTCCTTGACTTATGATATGTCCTGATAAACCCATCATAAATCGAAAATATCAAGATAGCTGAGGGCTTCCCTGCTTGTCCAGTGGTTGAGAATCTGCCTTGCAATGCAGGGGATCCCTGGTCTGGGAAGATCTCACATGCCACGGGACAACTGAACCCAAGCAACCACAACTACTGAGCCTGTATTCCTGAGCCCACAAGACGCAACTACTGAGCTTTTGTGACATGACTGCTGAAGCCCATGCACCCTAGAGCATGTGCTCTGCAACAAGAGAAGCCACCACGAGAAGCCCTGTGCACCGCAATTACAGAGTAGTTGCTGACTGCTGCAACGAGAGAAAGCCCTTGAGCAGCAATGAAGACCCAGTGCAGCCAAAAATAAATACATAAATTTGAAAAGGATAGAGAGCCTAGAAATAAACCTTCACATATATGTGGTCAAATGACTGTCAACAAGGAAGCCAAGACCATTCAATGGAAAAAGGACAGTCTTTTTAAAAGATGGTGCTGGGAAAAACTAGTTACCCGTTTACAGAAGAATGAAGTGGGATCCTTACCTTATACCATATACAGAAATTAACCGCCAGTAGATCAAACATCTAAATATAAGGGCTAAAACTATAAAACTCTTAGAAGCTTCATGACATTGGATTTGGCAGTGATTTCCTGGACATGACATCAAAAGCACAGGCAACAAAAGAAAAAATAAATTAGGGAATTCATCAAAGTTAAAAACTTTTGTGTATCAAAAGACTATTCAGGGAGTACAAAGGCAATCCATAGAATGGGAGAATATTTTTTTAATGGTCCTTTTTTTCTTTTTTCGGCTGCACCATGGGGCACATGAGATCTTAGTTCCCTGACCAGGGATTGAAACTGTGCCCCCTGCAGTGGAAACTTGGAGTCCTAACCACTGGACTTCAAGTAATTTCTGAGAGAACATTTTTGCAAATAACATATTTGATAAGGGATTCATGTCTAGACTGGGCTTCCCTGATGATTCAGACTGTCAAGAACACAATGCAACTCCTGCAATGCAGGAGACCTGGGTTCGATCCCTGCGTCAGGAAGATCCCCTGGAGAAGGAAATGGCAAGCTACTCCAGTGTTCTTGCCTGGAGAATTCCATGGACAGAGGAGCCTGGTGGGCTACAGTCCATAGCATTCCAGAGTCGGACACGACTGAGTGACTAAGCGCATGTGCAATGTCCAGACTATATAAAGAACTCCTAAAACTCAACAACAAAACAGACAACCTAATTAGAAAGTGGGAGGGAGGTCCCTGGTGGTCCAGTGGTTAGGGCTTGGAGCTCTCACTTCTGAGATCCTGGATTCATTCCCTGGTTGGGGAAATAAGATTCCACAAGTCATGGGCATGGCAAAAAAAAAAAAAGGGGGGGTATAACCCTTAAACATTTCTTCAAATAAGACATACATATGGACAATAAACACATGAGAATATGCTCAACATCACTGGTCATTAGGAAAACACAAATAACCCCAATGAGATACCACCCATCAGGATGGCTACTATTAAAAAAACAAAAGGAAAATAACAAGTGTTGGCATGCATGTGGAGAAACTAGAATACTTATATACTGCTGGTGAGAATATAAAAAGGTGCAGCCACAGTAGAAAAGAGTTTGGCGGCTCTGCAAAAACTTTTAAGCCCAGAACTACCATGTGATCCAGCTATACGCATTCCAAGTACATATACCCAAAAGAATCAAAAGCTGGGGACTTCCCTCGTGGTCCAGTGGCTATGACTCCACACTTCCAATGCAGGGGCCCCGGGTTCGATCCCTGTCAGGGAACTAAACCCCACATGTGGCAACTAAAAGATTCAGCACGTGGCAACTAAGAGCGAGCGCAGCCAAATAATTTTTTAAAAAAGAAAGGAAATTCTGACACAGGCTACAACATGCATGAACCTTGAAAACATCACACTAAATGAAATGTCAGACACAAAAGGACGATATTGTACAATTCCCCTTACATGAGGTCCCTGGAGGAGTCAAATTCATAGAAAAAAGAAAGCGTGGTAGGGGCCGAGGGCCAGGGGAGGGGAATGGGAGTGAGTATTCCATGGGGACGGAGTTTCGCTTTAGGAAGATGAAAGTGTCCTGGCAATGGATGGCAGGGGAACAGTTGCACGACAATGTGTGTGTATAACGACACTAAATTGTACAGTCAAGTTAAAGTGGTAAACTTTATTACATATATTTTACTACAATTAAAAAAAAAACCTCTCATGCAACAGATACTAAAAAGGTTGAATTTTGGAAATTCCCTGGTGGTCCAGTGGTTAGGGCTCAGTGCTTTCACTGCCGGGGGCCTGGGTTCAATCCCTGGTCAGGGAATTTAAGATTCCACAAGCAGCAGGGCACAGCCGGAAAAACAGTCGAATTTTACTATATGTTAATTTTTTAAGTCAATTAAAAAAAAAAAGGAGTAAAAATACTCTTAGATCATGAATTTGGGCCTTTGATGATAATGCCCATTTATTGAGCACCTGCTGTGTATTGAGTGCCAGGATAGATCCTTTTAGATTTATAGGAATAATAAGGTTGTGGTTTAGTTGCTCAGTTGTATCTGACTCTTTTGCAACCCCCTGGACTATAGCCTGCCAAGCTCCTCTGTCCATGGGATTTCCCAGGCAGGAATATTGGAGTGGGTGGCCATACCCTCCTCCAGGGGATCTTCCGCACCCAGAGATCGAACCAGTGGCACTCGGATTCTTTATCCCTGAGCCAACAGGGAAGCCCCAATAATAAGATACTCAGTATTTGCCTTGTGCCCGGTACTATCTGTAATTTTGTGTGTTTGTCATTGTTTTGCTTTTTGTCTTTTGGCCGCACATGGCACGTGGGATCTTAGTTCCCTGACTAGTTCTCGAACCCATGTCCCCTGCATTGGAAGCACAGGAGCTAATCTCTAGACCATCAGGGATGTCCCTCCTGGTACCATCGAAGTGCTTTGTACACATGACCCCAATCAGGTCTCCCACCAATCCTTCGAGTCGGGTTCTATTAATGTCCTGTGTCAATATGGAGGTTGAGGTGCAGAGAGGGAGTGAGGGGCTGGTGGCCTTCCCGCCTGTGAATGAGGTCCTGTCTCCCAAGGTCCCGCCTGGATTTTGGGACTCTGCTGAGTGCCACTGGGGAGGGGAGGAGAGGGACACATACCTCCATCCTGAGGACCTCAGCCCCACCCTAGGAACTGAAGCTGCAGTTGGGGGAACTTGAGACCCAAGCCCAGAGGACACCCAGCTAGACTTGTGGGCAGATCCCACAGCCCCAGGGGGACTCAGCTCACGTAAGCAGGAGCCCAGAGGCCCAGATGGGAAGAAGAGGTTCTCTGGGGCCCTGCTGTTTGTGCTTCCAGGAGCGAATGCCCCCTGGGCTGTGGAAGGACAGAGGAGAGAGGATCAGGTGTGTTGAACAGCAGCCTGAGAGGGACTGAAAGAGAGAGTGTGTGTGTGGAAGGGGCGGGAGCAGGTGTCTCAGCTACCCCTCAGAATCAGACCCAGAGCTGTTGGCACTCACTCCTTCCTCACCTGCCACTGCTCACAGTAGCCAAAGTCAGGTTGGAGGTGGCTCCAGCAATGTCCCAATGGGACCCAAAGCCGCAAAACCCGAGTCACGGGCAGCCAAAAGGCCCTGACCTCACAGGCACATACCCAGACACTTCATCAGAAAGCAAACTGAAGGACTTCAGGGACTTCCCTGTTGGTCTGGTGGTTAAGACTTCCAATGCAGGGGGAGCAGGTTTGATCCCTGCTTGGGGAACTAAGAGCCTACAAGCTGCACGGTGAGGCCAAAAAAAAAAAAAAGGAAATGACTTGCCCAAGACTCTCCTTTGGACAGGCTGACCACTTGACGGCATTCAGATGGAGCTACTACCTGCCTCTACTCCTCTGAGGGCCCTGGGCCCGCCCACCTGGGCTCCTGGAGCATCAAATTGGGCCCCTGGAGGACTGGGCAGCCCAGGGACAGACGCAGGCTTTGGAGTTCTGCCGCACAGGCCGATACGAAACAAACAAGCGGTGGAGGTGGAGGGGGCAGGAGAGGAGACAGTTCCCCATTGGTCAGACTCATAGCGATCACAGTAGCCAATTGCTATCAAATGTCACATGCTAGGCACTCTTGTATGCCCAGACGGGTCCTCATGCTCCATTTTCCACAGATAGAAACTGAGGCACAAATAGGATAAGTAACTTGGCTCATGGTAAAGCACGATTAGAACCAGGCCACCAGGCTACAAGGCTGCTGCCCAGTAAATCACTGGGTGTCTGTCTCCCCCAGGCAGGCCTGCCATCTCCCCGGGCTCCCTGCCCCACTCCACCTGACTCCCTCGCAAGAGGTGCCAGGCAGCCTTCATGGAAAGGCCTGGCATTTGCTTTGTGAAGGTCACACGGAGGTTGGGGGCGGGCGGTGGTGTGTGTCTGCCAGGCCGGCACATGGTGCCAGGTGACACGGCAGTTTGTGGGGCTGGTTTGCAAGGAGGGTCTGTATATGTGGGAGTCCAGGGGGGTGTGTACATGCTCTGGAGCCCCCATGTGCGTACACTTGTCTATGTGGATCTGTGTGTGGTCTCTGTGTTGGAGTCTGCATGGATCTGTGTGTCTATGTGTGTGTGACCTTGTCCTCGACTCCTCAGGGGGTATGAGGCATGAATGCTCCTGTGTGTAACAGAGGGCAGGTGGAAATCGGTCCTGAGTGTGTGTTGCAGTGCAAGTGTGCTCCTGCAGTCAGTGTAGTGAGTGCAAGGGGGTGTGAGACCTAGGTTTCTGTGTTATGTCTGTCACCACAGCCACGGCTCACCTGTGCTCCATCAGCCACAAGACCCATGCCTTGCACAGACCACACCAGGTGACCTCAATTACCCTGTGTGGGGGTGTGTCTGTTTGTGTCTTATGTGGCTGCGTTTGTGGACTGTGTGCATCCATGCGAGAGCGCATGTGTGTGTCTGGGTGTCTGAAGGGGTCGATGCAGCGGAGCAAGAACAAGACTAGAGTACTCTGAGAATTCTAAGAACCTAGAGACCACTTCTCTGCCCCAGTGCTGTCCAGCAGATTCGAAATGCCCCCCTACCCCAGGTTTTCCAGCAGGAACCTCCTCCCCACCCCCACCCAACTTGGTTTTCAAGCCTGGCAGCCCCAGCAAGGAAGAAGAGAGGGTAAGGCTGGAGGCACTGAGCAGACAGGGCTGGAGGGACCTGGCTTGAAGCCAGTGGCCTGGGAGTGGAGCCCAGGTGACGCGGGACACACATATTTGCTGCCAGGGTGAATGCCAAAAGCCCAGGTTTAGGGGCACAAGGAGCGTGGAGGAATCCTGGGTAGGTGGGAAGGGGGCAGGACCCAGCATCCATTCTGGGGGCCACCATCTGCAGGAAGCCCTAGGCAGCACCCAGTTTAGGGCCAGAGAAAGAGGGTGAGGCTCCAGGCAGAAACTAAGAACCACTTTGGGGACTCCCCCAAGGCAGACTGCTCCCTGCACCCCCTCCCCATACACAAAGCAGTCAGAGCCCTTCGGTGGCAAAGGAGGGGACTGGCCGCGGGCCACCCACCTGACAGATCTGCCTGGAGGGTACCAACAGGTGTCCTCTTCGCTGAAGGAGAAGTGGACCAGTGACTCAGGGCCCGCGGGAGGCAGTGCCAGGGCAGGGGGCCGGGGCCGGACCCGGGGTGCCGCACTGGAGCGCATGAGTGCCAAGCGCCGACGGCGTGCGCATGGGTACGACCGCGAGGCGGGGTGGCACGCACTGCTCGCCAGGCCCGAGGTGTTTGCGGCGGCTACCGCCGGCGCCGCCTCCACACCCGCCCTCCCGGTGACCCCCCCAGGGACGTCCCCGGGCGTTCGGGCGTCCCCTCGTCCGCTGCGCCAGGGAGGGCTCCGCGCCTGCCTCCTCCCGCGGGGGGCCCTGCGGAACTCTGCGCATACTTCCCGCTTGTCTCTCTTCCCCCGGGCCTCGGAGGGTGCCCCAGGCTCCGGTTTCCCGGGCTCCGAGCCCGCCTCTGACCCCGCCTTCTCTCCCGCTTCCCTGACGTCGAGCTGGGCCCGCTGGAGGTCTCTGAACGCCGCGTGTTCCCCGGGGAGAAACGACTTGCCCGCGGGTGCAGTACAGGGTCCGGTGACATGGATGCGGGGGAGGAAGAGTTAGGGGCTTGAGGGGCGGCGCAGAGGTGAAGACAGAGACACAGAGAGAAAGCGGAGATAGGCACTGACTGCCCCGCCCCAGCCCTTTTCAGCCCCAAACCGGGCTCCCAGGGACCTCGACCCCCTCCTCCTGATCGTGCCCCGCCCCATCTCTTCCCCAAGTCCCCGGACTCGGGTTCTAAACAAGTTGCAGGCCGGAGAGTACGGAGGATGATGGGGGCTCCGGAGAAGCCCCCCCGAGTCAGCCCCGGGCCTACCTCCGGGCCACCAATCTGCAGTTTCCAAGATAAACGGGACACCGGAGAGTCACACCGGATGTGGCCTCCCGGCTCCGCACCCCGCAGGCTTACCGCCCCCGCGGCCCACTCTGGGTCTGGGTACGAAGTGAACGTTCATTTGCCCTCTTTGTGCCTCCTGGCAAGGGAGCTCCCACAGGGCAGCGCTGGCCCCATTTCACAGGCCGTTCCATTAAGGATAACACAACCCAACGTACGTCCCCAGATCATCCTGGGTGGCAGGTGGGCTCCACTCTGCCCCAAAGCCCGACCGCAACTTCAGGTCTGCACAGGAAGTGGGAGGCATGTGGCGTTTATTGAGCGCCTACTGCATGCCTTATCAGATGTCTCCACGGCAACCCTGCCGGGCAGAGATGATTTTTATCGCTGCCCTGTGACGGAAGAGGAAAAAGTGAGGCTGAGCGAGCTAGTTGCGAGCCCCAAAACCCGCGGCTCGCGCCTGATGGCCAGGGTAGGGACTCGAACCCACAGCCACCGGCGCACACTTACCCGGCCCACGCCTGGCGGCCCAAATCCTGAAAGCCACGGAGAAGTCGAAGGCGCCTGCGGAAAGTTGGGGACGGGCTGGCAAAGAAGACCGGCGAGGCAGGCGGAGAACGTGGGCGGCGGGGCGCGCGCGGGGCAAGGGGCTCGGGCAGGAACGCCTCGTCCTCGGTGGCCGCCGCTGCCGCCGCCGGGAAGGCCTCCAGCTGTCGTTCAGGGATGCGGCCCAGGCCGCGCGGCCGCGCCATGGCCTGGGCGGCGCGGGGCGGCCCCGCCTCGGCGGGCGCTGGAGAGCAGCGCCGCCCACCCCGCGCGGCCCACGCAGGCCGGCCGCCCTACCCCGGGGCCCACGGGCCCCTCCCCTCCCGGCCGCCTCGGCCCTTCCGGCTATGCGCTAGGGCCGCCCCTGGGGCGGAGCGGGCCAGGGGCCCCCACGCGGCCGCGGCGGGGACACCCCACACACGCTGGGGGCCCCCGCAGTTCCCCTGACGTCCTTACAATCTCCGGAAGCGTCTCTACAAACTCTGGGGATGCCCCCTAGATTTCTGGGGTGCGCTCACACACACCTCCCACGATGTTGAGAGGCCCTACAGACCTCAGGGGCCTGAGACTGAGAGCCCCACTATCCCAGGGAGGGCCCCTACTATCTCTGAGATGTCCCCACACAACCCAGAGATACCCCCCAAATTCCTGGGTTCCGCCACAAAATCCAGATGCCCTGAGAGACTCCCATAGACCCACACACACTCTCATAGCCCCCTGACGTCTGCTCTTTGTTCCTGAGACATTCCCACAACGCCCCAGGGCACCCCAAGAATCACAGGATGCACCCACAAATATCAGAGGTGCTTTGAGAGCCCAGGAGAAACCCCTTCAGATCCCAGGACAATCTGTATGGTTCTCAAATGCCCACCAAACCCCCTAGAGCATTCCCACCAACCCTGAATCATGTCGAGACCCTCCAAACACCCCAAGAAACCCCCACAGCTAGAGCATTCCCACGGATCTCCATGAAGCCCTCCCAAATCCCAGGGTCCCTCACAGACGTCAAGAATGTTTCCACAGTCCCTCAGATTTCCCGCCCCCATAGCTCCGCAGCACCCCTGAGATGCCTCTAGTGCTGAGACCCTAACATAAACTCAGGGATGCCTTAGGATTCAGGGGATGTTTCCATGACTATGGGGATGCCACCAAAATCTTGGGGTGCCCCATGGACCCCAGAGGCACAACTAGATTCCTCTACAGCTCCTAAGACAGTCCTGAAACCCTGTGCTACCCCTGGAATCCAAGATGTATCCACAATCCTTGGGGCAGCCCCAGAATACCCCCCACAGTCTCCGAGACATGCCTCATAACTCTTAAGAGACCCCTAGAAGCTCTGAGTGTGCTCACAGCCCCCAGACACTCCTAGGGCTCCCCCAGTCCTGCTACTCCTTAGACTCTCTGAGGTATTCTTTAGAATCAGGGCCCCCTCAGCTCATGAGGTGGCTCCAAGAACTTGACCTCCCCTCAGCAGTGACTTCCACGGCGCCCAGTGGTGGTGGGTTTGCATGTGCAGTCACTGTGACTCTGTTGCGGTGGCATATTATCCCCTTTCACAGATGAAGAAACTGAGACTCAGAGAGGTGAAGATTCTTGAATACAGTCAGCTCTGCCTCTGCTCAGTCGCTTCAGTCATGTCGGACTGCGACTCCATGGACTGTAGCCCGCCAGGCTTCTCTGTCCGTGGGATTCTTCAGGCAAGAATACTGGACTGGGTTGCCATTTCCTTCTCCAGGGGATCTTCCCGACCCAGGGATCAAACTCAGGTCTCTTGCATCTCCTGCATCGGCAGGTAGATTCTTTATATATTGAGCCACCTGGGAAGCTTGAAAATCAGCTAACTAGTTATAATTCCAATGCCTACCCCTCCTGTCTGTGACTCCTTTGGGTTAGGGAAGGGGAAGAAGTTTAAAATAAGAAAATGGGGCAAATCTCTAAATCTAAATCATCTCTGTGAATCTCTCCCCTTTCTACCTGTTGGCTCCCAAGTCAAGGGGCACTAAGCTGGACTACGTAGGCTTGAGTCTGGCCCCCAGTATTTCTTATTCATCTGACCTTGAGCCAGTCACTTCATTTCATGGAGCCTCAGTTTCCCCACCTGTAAAATGGGTTCAATAACATGACACACCTCAGGGATGGACATGTAAAAGGCTCAGAGAAGCGTCTGGACATAATAAGCACTCACTGAATGTTAGTTACTTTTTCTTTTTTAGAGTTTGCTCCAACTACAAGTGCTGGGGCAGCCGGTGACACTTCAGGGAATTTTGAAGGGCTGATCGTCAGAACAAGCGGTCCTGGCAGCTGGTAGGGCCTTACCCGAAAATTCCTCCACCAGGGCAATAAAGCTCATGACTGCCCACACCAAAATGTGTTCCCAAGTCCAAGGTTGGACTCCTCATCACACAATGGGCCAGTAAATCAAGAGACGAGTTGTTGGGGCAAGAAATATCGACATTATTTGGAAAGTTAGCAAGCCAAGAGGATGGTGAACTCATGGCCGAAAGAACCATCTAGTAATGATTATTATTATTGGAGAAACATTTATGCTGCTGCTAAGTCACTTGAGTCATGTACGACTCTGAGCGACCCCATAGACGGCAGCCCACCAGGCTCCCCCGTCCCTGGTATTCTCCAGGCAAGAACACTGGAGTGAGTTGCCATTTCCTTCTCCAATGCATGAAAGTAAAGAGTGAAAGTGAAGTCGCTCAGTTGTGTCCGACCCTCAGTGACCCCATGGACCGTAGCCCACCAGCCTCCTCCATCCATGGGATTTTCCAGGCAAGAGTACTGGAGTGGGGTGCCATTGCCTTCTCCGAGAAGCATTTACAGAGAGCTTATAATGCGTAAGCCGTGCTATCCACTAACCAGAGGATATAGACAATGGTTATGATGATAATGATGATATAGCAGCTAACCTTCAGAATACTTCCTGTGCATTCACCGCCTCTAGCTATGATCTCATTTAATTCTCACAAAATGCCCATGAAGTGACACTAGTGTCCCATTTTATAGACGGGAAATCTCAGTCTTGGAGAAAAACAACCTGCTCAAAGTCACACAGCCAGTGAGTGGCTGAGCCCAGCTCTAGGTCAGTGGCTATCTCTCTTTATTTCATGACTGCCCCCTGAGTGCCTTTTTATTTATTTTATTAAAAAAATTTTTTTGCCACACTGCATAGCATGTGGGATCTTAGTTCCCTGATCAGGAATTGAACCCATGCCACCTGTACTGGAAGCATGGAGTCTTTTTTGTTGTTGTTGTTGCAGGGCTGGGGCTTCGTTGCCACAGGCTGGCTTTCTTTACTTGCTGTCAGCGGGAGCTACCCTCTACTTGGGGCGCACAGGTTTCTCACTGCGGTGGCTGCTCTTGCTGGGGAGCATGGGCTCTAGAACAGGCTCAGTAGTCGTGGCTCACAGGCTCAGTAGTCGTGGCACACGGACTTAGTTGCTCTGCGGCATGTGGAATCTTCCTGGACCAAGGATCAAACTCGTGTCCTCTGGATTGGCAGGTGGATTCTTCACCCCTGGTGCTGTGTGCTCAGTCTCTTCAGTCGTGTCTGACCCTTTGCAACCCCATGGACTGTAGCCCGCCAGGCTCCTGTGCCCATGGGGATCCTCCAGGCAAGAATACTGGAGTGGGTTGCTGCCAGGGAAGTCCTTCTGAGTGTCTTTTTAGATGCTCCCCTCCCCACCACAGTTGCCTCCTCCATGTAATAATGTTAATGGCATAGATATGCTGTATATCTATTTATATACTGGGTATATATCCAGGCTTTATACATAACGCTTTTCTTCACACATCCACTCCAAGAACCAAATTTCACCCCCTGGAGGTGATGTCACCTTGTTGAGAATGCAGGGTTTCCCTATCTTGACACTATTGACATTTAGCACCTATGATTCTTCGTCCTGGAGGGCAGTCCTATGAGACAGGAGCAGCAGCAGACAGTCTACCGCCTCCCCACTAGATGCCAGTAGCAGCCCCCACACCCAGTCATGACGACTAAAATGTCCCCAGCCATTGCAGATTGCCCCTGGTTTGGAACTGTTGCTCTAAACCCACTAAGACCCATGCCCTGGCCACCAGGACCCTTCAGTCCAGGTACAAACAAAAAGGAAGGGCCTTCATACTTACCTGCCCTCAGGGTTCCCTGAATTGTTTTGCTGATTCTTCAAACCAGACTTTGAGAAAATAGGGTTCACACTAGGCCCATTTCAGAGATGGGGAAGTCAAACCCACCAATTCCCTGGTGATCCAGTGGCTAAGACTCTGCACTGCCAATGCAGGGGGATCAGGTTTGATTCCTGGTCAGGGTACTAGATCCCCCACGCTGCAACTAAAGATCCTGTGTGCCTCAGCTAAGACCTGGTGAAACCAAATAAAAATAAGTGTTTAAAAAGAGAGAGAGAGATAGGGAAGCTCAAGCCCCAGAAAGGGAAGTGACTTGGCAGGAGTCACTCAGCCTGGAAGGAGCACAGCTTGATTATGATTTTTTTTTTTTTTTGACCACACCACACAGCTTGTAGGATCTTACTTCTCCCACCAGGGATCGAACCCTTGTCCCTAGCAGTGAATGCACCAAATCCTAATTGCTGGACCACCAGGGAATTCCCTCAATTATGTGCTGAGTTGTCTGATTCGGAGACTGGAATTCTGCCCAACAGGGCCTTCATGGTTCAGTTTCCTTCCAGCCCTTTGATCTTTGATCCTTCCTAGGAAGTCAGATATAAACTGAGGTCTAGGGACTTCCCTGGTGGTCTAGTGGCTAAAAGTCTGTGCTCCCAATGCAGGGGTCCTGGCTTCAATCCCTGGTCAGGGAACTAGATCCCACATGTTGCAACTAAGACCCAGCACAGCCAAAGAAATTAATAATATTCAAAATAAATAAAATAAAGGGTTGGTCTAAAGCCAACACTGACCCTGACCTACAAGGCCCTACATGAGCTGCTCCATCACCTCCGACCTCATTTCCTTCCAGCACCCCTTGCTCGCTCTGTGCCAGTCACACCTGCCCTCCATGCTTTTCCTCCAGCATGTAAAACAGGTTCCTACCTCGGAACCTTTGCTGTTTCCTCTGCTTGTTACCCTCATAGCATCTTCTCTCACTTCATTTAGATCTCTGCTCAAAAGTCACTTCCTGAAAGAGATCTTCCCTGACTTCAGGGTCCCTCTTCTCTTCCTGTCCCATGGTCACCATCTGAAATTACTGAATGCCTTTCTGTGCAATTTCCTTCTCACTGGCTAGTCTGAGAACTCCAGGATGGCAGGACTGGGTCCATTGCATTCTTCACCACAGCCTGAAGATGCTCAATCAGGGTTTGTGAAATGAATGGCCCTGTTGCAGATGAGGAAACTGAGGCTCAGACAAGGGAAATCCTTTACTGAGGTCACACAGCAAGCCAAGGGCAAAGGCTGGATTTGGGCTCTTAGGAGTAAGAAAACAGCAGGCTCTCATGTACCCCCCCCCCAAACTCTCTCCTCACCCTGAAATCTGCAGTTCCCCAAGGCCCTAGTTTCTTCCAATTCAGAGGAGCTTGCTGGTCAGCAAGGGGGCACCCTGGCAGCCAGGGTTTGAGGTTTGGGGGATGCCCCCTTTCTCTCTCTCTACTGAGGAAGTGTGTTTTGAGGAAGTGCAAGTTCTCAAAACACCAGCTCCAAACTGCATGGCCCCACTGTCAGCCAGCTCAGCCTTACCACAGTCCTACTCAGATCTACCCAGGGCAGATCTTTTTCAGCCCGTTTACGGAATAGGAAACTGAGGCACAGAGAGCCGTGATGCTGGTCCAAGGTCACACAGCGAGTCAGCGGTTAGGGCTACAATCTGAATCTTAGCTACTGGTCTGGAGTCTCGGAGACTTGGTTTTTAACCTCAGCTCTGCCTTGCCCGTGACCTTGGGCAAATCACTTATCTCTCGGTTTCCTCGGCAGGAATGCAAAGCCAAAGATCAGTTCAGTTCAGTTCAGTTGCTCAGTCGTGTCCGACTCTTTGCAACCCCATGAATCGCAGCACGCCAGGCCTCCCTATCCATCACCAACTCCCGGAGTTCACTCAGACTCACGTCCATCGAGTCAGTGATGCCATCCAGCCATCTCATCCTCTGTCGTCCCCTTCTCCTCCTGCCCTCAACCCCTCCCAGCATCAGAGTCTTTTCCAATGAGTCAACTCTTCGCATGAGGTGGCCAAAGTACTGGAGTTTCAGCTTTAGCATCAGTCCTTCCAAAGAAATCCCAGGGCTGATCTCCTTCAGAATGGACTGGTTGGATCTCCTTGCAGTCCAAGGGACTCTCAAGAGTCTTCTCCAACACCACAGTTCAAAAGCATCAATTCTTCGGCGCTCAGCGTTCTTCACAGTCCAACTCTCACATCCATACATGACCACTGGAAAACCATAGCCTTGACTAGATGGACCTTTGTTGGCAAAGTAATGTCTCTGCTTTTCAATATGCTATCTAGGTTGATCATAACTTTTCTTCCAAGGAGTAAGCATCTTTTAATTTCATGGCTGCAGTTACCATCTGCAGTGATTTTGGAGCCCCCCGCCCCCAAAAATAAAGTCTGACACTGTTTCCACTGTTTCCCCATCTATTTCCCATGAAGTGATGGGACCAGATGCCATGATCTTCGTTTTCCAATGTTGAGCTTTAAGCCAACTTTTTCACTCTCCTCTTTCAATTTCATCAAGAGGCTTTTTAGTTCCTCTTCACTTTCTGCCATAAGGGTGGTGTCATCTGCATATCTGAGGTTATTGATATTTCTCCCGGCAATCTTCATTCCAGCTTGTGCTTCTTCCAGCCCAGCGTTTCTCATGATGTACTCTGCATAGAAGTTAAATAAGCAGGGTGACAATATACAGCCTTGACATACTCCTTTTCCTATTTGGAATCAGTCTGTTGTTCCATGTCCAGTTCGAACTGTTGCTTCCTGACCTGCATACAGGTTTCTCAAGAGGCAGGTCAGGTGGTCTGGTATTCCCATCTCTTTCAGAATTGTCCACAGTTTATTGTGATCCACACAGTCAAAGGCTTTGGCATAGTCAATAAAGCAGAAATAGATGTTTTTCTGGAACTCGCTTGCTTTTTCGATGATCCAGCAGATGTTGGCAATTTGATCTCTGGTTCCTCTGCCTTTTCTAAAACCAGCTTGAACATCTGGAAGTTCACCGTTCATGTATTGCTGAAGCCTGGCTTGGAGAATTTTGAGCATTACTTTACTAGGATATGAGATGAGTGCAATTGTGCGGTAGTTTGAGCATTCTTTGGCATTGCCTTTCTTTGGGATTGGAAATAAAAACTGACCCTTTCCAGTCCTGTCGCCACTGCTGAGTTTTCCAAATTTGCTGGCATATTGAGTGCAGCACTTTCACAGCATCATCTTTCAGGATTTGAAATAGCTCAACTGGAATTCCATCACCTCCACTAGCTTTGTTCGTAGTGATGCTTTCTAAGGCCCACTTGACTTCACATTCCAGGATGTCTGGCTCTAGGTCAGTGATCATACCATCGTGATTATCTTGGTCGTGAAAAGCCAAAGATGCGGGGAGTTAAAACGCAGGTTGGTGTTAGGAGGCCATCGCATGGACATCAGCTTGGGCCAAGGCGCGCGGGGGCGAGCCGGGAACTCTGCGTCCTCAACTTCGCCGCCAAATTCCTCTGCATCCGCCAGGCGGCTGTTTCCACTACGCTCGGCCCGGGGTGGAGGATGGAGGTGGTAGCCTGGTCCCAACCTCGGGTGGGCGAGGACCTCACTCACGAGCCTGCGGTCAGCCGGCCTGGCGCCCGCTCTCCCGGGCGCTCAATAAACATGCAATAATAATCCAGGGGCTCCGCAGCAGTGGCGGCGGCGGCGGCGACTTTGCTGGACTCTGGGGGACTAGAGTCCCGGGGGCAGGTTCGGACTCGGAGCTCATACTCAGCCTGTGCCTCCCTTGTCACCCAGCAGAGGGCGCGCGGAGGGCCGGGCGCGAGGAGAAACCTGCTCTCAAAACACACGCAGGGATGTGGGGGCGCCAGTGACTGGGGGAGGCGAAGCCCCCAGTGGAAACCACTGGCCAGAGAGAGACCCCAATCCGGCTTCGTCCAACCCCTCCTGGGACCAGGCAGCGCCCCTCTGGGCAGGGAGCGTCTGGAGGTACCCAAAAGGGGTCTCTACGCTGGCCTCGCACCTAATTCCGACAAGTTCCCCCACCTCACCACCAGAGTCCTCTTCCTCCCGCTCCATCTGCTTCTTGACAGATCGTGGTGGTGCCATGACTCAGCCCCACAGGGCGCTGGGAGCGCAGGCTCTTACATTCCCAGGTCTGGAGGGGGGTTGCGCATGCCATCTCAGATGGAGGATGGAGTGCCCTCTCTTTGGAGGTTCCTGTGATTCAAGTCTAAAGGGCTCTCCGGATCCCTTTTTCAGTGGTTGCATGAACTCTAACGTGGGTAGTACTGGAATCCCGCGTGTGTGCACCATTTCTGGGGAACTGAGCTGGCTGAATGCCCATTTAAAACGAGTGCAGTTCCCACTGGCCGCCTCTGTTTCCCCTTCTTCCTTCTGCCTGGGGGTGGGGGAGGACGCTGGCACCAGTGCCCTCCCTGCAGTCGCCGGAGGCTGCACAGGCCCACAGCGGAACAGAAACCTGACCTCCTGCCGGGATGTGGTTGAGGTTCCTGTTTTTCCCTCCCATACTAGAGGGGCAAGCTTCCCTGGTAGCTCAGATGGTAAAGAATCTGCCTGCAAGGCAGAAGATCCAGTTTTGATCCCTAGGTCGGGAAGATCCCCTGGAGAAGGGAATGGCAACCGACTCCAGTATTCTTGCCGGGAGAATTCCGTGGACAGAAGATCCTGGTCGGCTAGTCCATGGGGTCCCAAAGAGCTGGACATGACTGAGCAACTAACACACACTAGAGGAGCAGGGTCTACCTAGGTCCCAGCTCCTCTCCCAAATCCCGGTCCCTGAGTGACTGTCTACCAAGCACTTGCTGTGTTAAGTCCTTTACACACATCCCCAGTCTCACAGAATTCTCAAAATGAGCCCTACGGGGGACCTTCCTGGTGGGCCAGTGGCTAAGACTCTGCACTTCCAACGCAGGGGGGCTGGATTTAATCCCTGGTCAGGGAACTAGATTCCAAATCCTGCAACTAAGATCCAGCACAGCCAAATTAATTAATTAATTATTTTTTAAAAAATGACCCCAGGTGGTCCAGAGGTTAAGAATCCACCTTCCAATGCAGGTGACACAGGTTTGATCCCTGGTCAGGGAACTGGGATCCCACATGCTGTATAGGCAACTAAGCCCAAGAGCCACAACGAGAGAGAAGTCCTTGCACTGCAACTGAGACTCGAAGCAGCCAAAAATAAATAAATGTATTTTTTTCAAATGACCCCCACAAGGCAGTTGGGGAAAGGCAGATGGGGAAACTGGGGCTTAGAGAGGCCAAGACACTTGGCCCAGGGTGCACAGGAATCAGAGGGGACCTGTGTTGGAATGAATTTCAGCTCTGCCATTTCCTGGTTGTGTGAACCTGGGTAAGAAGAACAGGCTTTGCCCCTCTGGGCCTCTGCTTCCCATGTGTCCAACAGGAATACCTCATGGATCACTGGAGATGAAGTGTGGAAAAGTTCCCGGCATGGAGCCCAAGAGCAAGCCATTATGAGTTGGACGCCACTAAGATAATGATGGTTATTATCACTCAGTCATTGTCCCAAGAGAGTCAGCACCCCAGAGACCAGGGTAGGAGGAATCTCTGGGGCCTAAAAAGGGAATAACGCTCTGTTCCTATTGCACCCCACCCCCTTGTGGGTTTCTCAGGACAGTGACCTGAGCCAGTTTGGCAAGTTGCCCCTGGTCTTTGGCATTTCCTGTTGATTCCAGCTTTGTTTTCCTTCAATTCCCTCTGGGAAATAGCAGGCTGTGAGTACTGGATCCATGACACTTGCTTCCTGGGATGGGGTCAGGGATGCTGAGGCTGGGGTGTGCCCTGAATGGAGGTGGGTGGGTGATCTAGAGGCTGTGGTGCCAGCTGGAGGTCCCCAGAGAAGGCCAGAATAGGAGGGTCCCAGCCTAGAGGGGCCTCCCTCAGGAACTCTGGGAGAGGCCTGCATCTGACTGTCCCAGTGATGTTCCAAACTCCCATGGGAGTCAGACAAAGCACGCAGTCAAAGCCATGAGTCACACATGTCACCAGGACACAAGGTCAGACACCAGAGCATCATAGGAACATTAGGTAATTAGAGCTTGGCATGCCAGGCAGTCAGAAGCACACCCCAAAAGTCAGAGCACCAACACCCAGGCACAGGACACGCAAGCATCCTAGAGCAGTGTCTCAATCACAGTGTCCCAGGCACTAACAGTCGTGTTGACACAATCACATGGCCCCCAGGAGTATACACATCACAGGGCAACCATCACTGCATCCCAGAGACACTCTGTCACAATCACTGCCCTACAGTCACTCTGTCTTAATGGCGGTCCCAGGAGTCTGTCCTGAGTCTGTCACCATCACTGCCCCAGAGACACACCATCACCTTCTCATAATCACTGTCCCAGGAGCAGACAGTCACTCTATGACACTCACCATGTCTTATGGGCACGCATAGTCAGTGACACAATCGCAACGTCCTGTGAGCACACACAGCCATGCTGTCACAATGACAGTGTTCCAGTAACATGCACAGCCATGCTGTCATAATCACAGCATCCCAGGAGCACACACAGTCACCCTGCAAAGTCACTGTGCCCCAGGGCTACACGAAGTCACCGTCATAGTCACTGTACCAGAAGCACATAGTCATATAAGCACAGACCCGAAGAACACACAGTCATAGGGACCCCATCACCATGTCCCTGAAGCACACAAGTCACATAGACAACAATCACTGTCCTGGGAGCACGTAGTCAGCATGTCACAAACTACAATATCCTGGAAACATGCACAGTTATGCTGTGACAGTCACAGGACCCCAGAAACCCAGGCAGAGCATGCAGCCACAGCTGGCCATTCCCAACAGCTGGATGACCAACTCCGGTCAATGAGAGGGTACCCAACACACCTCATCACTGTCATTGGAGGAGGCAGGGACTCCCTCACCCTATGTTGGGACTATGCGCCCCCTGAACACTGCTCCTTCCCTCTAGGCAGCTACTGAGCCTTAACATTCCTGCCCTGAGAGGGGACTCCCGCATAGCGCACAGCCCCCAAGATAGGGCTCCCTCAGAGGCCCCCTTTAGATTACTGACCTCAGCTGCAGTGCAAGTCCAGGAATCCCGCTCCCAATAGGTTCTTGCAGGCTTTAGAAGGACTCTGAGAGCTCGCCAGTCTGCAGGAAGCATTGTGGTCCTAGCAGGCATCCCCCCCTCCCCCGCTACAGAGTTCCCCAAACACAGTGAATCTAGCCCTTAAAACAGCACCCCCAGGAAAGCCCGGTCAAGTGGTTCCCAGCCTAGCCGTTGTCTTGCTCTGTCACCGTAGACACCTAAAGTTGCAGCCTTCAACTAAGATTCCCGTTAACACACGCAGCATGGCGCCTCCTAAGTTGACCCCAGGATCAGCTTCAGTTGGACGCCTCGCTTGCGGTGCACGATCAGGGGGCCCAGGTCCTCGACGCCCCCGCAGAACTCCCCTTCGGTCCCCGTCAGTCACACTGACCCCACCCGCAGCACAGCGCCCCCTGCGGTCAGTGGAGAGAGTTGCGTCCTCTCTGCGCGCCTATCCGCTCCGCGCGCGTCCGCAGCTCGGAGTCTTACCGCCTGCAGCTGCCTCCGCCCGCGCTGCCGCTGCCGCTGCCGTGAAAGGACGAGGGCCAGGACATGCGGGATGTGCGCAGGCCAGGCCGGTCGCCGGTGTCCACGGCGTCGGCGCGCTCTATGGGCCGATGTGGCGGCCGTTCGGGCTCCGCGCGCTCCGCGCTGTCCGAGTAGCCGCGCTGCTGGATACGGATGGGGGTCCGCGGCTGCCGCCACAGGTGCTGGGGGGGCGGCTTCAGGGTGGCCTGGCCCTCCCGGGGCCCAGGCAGAGACAAAGACAGGCTCCTCTCCGAGGGGACGGCCGGGGGCTCCATGGCCCTGGCCCCCACCTGCACCCTAGGGGGCCCTGGCCTCTCCAAAACAGCTGAACCCTGCTCAGCTGCGCGCCAGCTGATGCGCCCGGGGTCCCGCAGGTGCGCCTGGCCTCGGTTGGGCCATGGCGTCCCGGGGAGAGACCCGGGGGCACTGCGGGCCGATCGCCCCCGGGCCGGGCGCGGAGGTTCCCTGTCGGCGCCTTGGCTCTCCGTTCGATGCTCGGCAGCGCTCTCGGCGTTCAGCGTCCCGCTCGGAGCCAGCCCAGGCTCCCCCGCCCCGTCCCGCCTCTCCCCGCCCCCCGCCCGCCGCGGCTGTCAGCACCGCCCCCCTCCTCCTCCGTCCGGGCCAGTGGGGGGCAGCCACCCAAGGAGGGGGCCCTTTCCGCCCACGCAGAGCCCCGCTCCCCGCGGGGAGGGGGAGCCGGAACTCGGCTCTCTCCAGAGCTCCCTGCCTTAGTCGCGGTGCACACGGGTACCAAGGAGTTAAACGGTTAATCCGATCATGAAGGAGACACCCGACTGGTTGCCGGTGTGTCAGTCAGTCTGTCCATCATGGTGGGGGCGGAGCCCAGTGCGGACTTGTCCTCGCCGCTACCCCTGGCCAGGGGGAGCTGGTGAGGAGTGGTCCCGGTAACTCGGACGCGGTCCCTGCAGCGGGCTGCGACGGTGTTCGGGGAGTCTCCTGTTGGTGGGTCGGGGGATGGCGATGGTGTGTGCCCGGGGCGGGATGTGCGCGCACGTGGCCTCTTCCGAAGGTTTGTCTGTGTTTTCGTTGTCTGCTCGAAGTGTGTGCGCGCACGTGGTTGGCTGCTGCGATCTGCCTGTTTATCTGGATTTCGCTGTGCGTGTATCTGCGTGTCTGTGTCTGAAGGAAGTGTGTGCACGTGTGCTGCCTGTTTGGAGGGTGTGCGCCTCTACAGGGTCTGTTCTGGTGGCCTGGGAGCTGTGCCTGTGTTCCCACGCGATTGGGTGTGTACTGTGGTCGGTCCGCGCTTGCGGAGTTTTGCACTCGACTCTGCCTCTGTTGTTTGACTGGTGTCTGAGAGAGTCAACGTGTGTTTGTGTGTGTGTGTGTGTGTGTGTGTGGTCGACCTGGGGCCGCTTTGAGGTGTTTCCCTTTGGTTTCTGTGTGGCTCCGGAAGGATACCCGGTGGCTGATACCCCGACTGCCCGCCCACCGCTCTGTGCGTCGCTGCCTCTTCTAAAGCGCTTCTGCAGGAGGTAAACTGAGGCAGGTCCCGGGCAGCCGCGGGACGCACTCCCGTGCCCTTTTCAGGCGAGTAAACAGCCGCGCCTCCTCCCCGCTCCCCCCGCCGGCAGAGCCCCCCTTCCGGCACCTAAATCGGGAGTCGCCGTGACTCACGCTCCCGCCTCCCCCAGCGCCGCGCCGAGCGCGAGCGAGCAAAGAGCTAGCGGGATCCGAGAGCCCTCCCTTCCCCCCGCCCCGGTCCGGGACCGAGCCCTGGTGAAGGAGGCTGCGGGGCAGAGGGCCGTGTACACACCCTTGTGCCCCATCCCCCGCCCGTGCCCCGGCCGATGCGCGCCCGGATTAAGGAGCTCGGAAGCCAGTCCACAAAACCAGGCCCCGCCCCCGTGCGCCCCCCTCAAGGGCTCCCCCGGGCAGGCCGTGCCGTCTGCCACCGCCCTCCCTCCGCACTGTTCTTATTAAAAAAAGAGAGAGAGAGAGAGAAAGCTCCAACCCCCACAGCCGCTTTTCTCCCTGCCAGAGGGGGCTCCGGGCGTGGGCGAACGCGGAGCTAGAACCGCCCTGCCATTAGCAGCCGCTAAATGTCCCAGAGGCCAGAACTGTGTTCCCCACTTCTCTCGGGGACCCTCCCCACAAGTGCATACCCAAAAAAAGCTTCTAGGGAATTCACAAGGGCTGTGATTCCTTCTCAGATCACTTGAGGGTCTTGGGTTGGACCAAATTCTTGGGGTCAGGGGTATTGTTGGATTGGCCAAAGCTCAGAGTGGGGTAAATGGTGTGCGTGTGGGGGGTCAGGTCACAGCGGGGGTGGCAGAAAAAGGAAGGCCCAAGGCAGTGGGCCAGAGCAGGTCACTGGATCTGTGGCCTGAAGGAGGCTAGAGGGATTTGGAGTTGGGGTGGGGGGTTCATTAAGCCATTTGGAGAGGAGAATGACAGTCACTTCTTCCCTCATCTGGAAATGAATCATTGTAGCATGATCCAAGCAGAGACCCTGGAGCCCTTTGAGTAGACAAAGGGGTGGGTGGGGAGATTGAGGCTGCAGAGAACAGTGGCCCGAGGAGAGCAGTGGGGACAGGGCCCGCCAGCAGCCAGGACTAGCTCAGTCGTCTGGCTTTCAAATTCATCCTTGGGCCAAGAGGAGGGTTGAAGTACCCTCTGAGGACCCCAGATGAGAAAGAGCAAGGAAGTTCAGTGTGAAGCTAGGCTCAGAAGAAAGAAAAATGCCAGTCCAGACCACTCCAGTGTCCCACCATCCCCTTTTAACGCCTTGAAGAAACGACATCCTCTTAGAAAGGGAAATAGAGGTGCACACGGATTGGTGGGACGTGTACTCCCTAACCTGTCCCAGCTTTCTGCTTATGGGAGCATTCTTGCAGACTGGAGGGTCCAAACCCTTTCTAAAACCCTGCCCCTTGCTGGCGGAGGCAGCTGCAAAATGGAAGAAGGGGTTCCTCTAAAGCCTGCAAGAGGTGCCACTTGGGGGCGGTGGGATGTCACAACCTGATCCACCAAGCTCCAGGAGAACTTTCAGCTGGTTTTGCAAAACTCAGGAAGCCAGGAGCCTGGAGCAAAGGACAGGACTGGTGGCTGGAATTAGCCCAGCGGGCCCTGTTCCTCCATCCCACCTCCCAGCCTGGTCCACCTCCCGCCTACCTGTCAGCTTTGGTGATGGAAATTCGCGGAGGGATCAGCAGCGGCAGAGTGGTGGGCCGAGGAGGCAGAGGGACCCCAGGGTCCAAGGGCTCAGGCTCAGCCCAGCCTAGGCCTGGACCCGTGGAGAGGCGTCGGCGAGGGCGTCGGAGGTCAGCCCCCAGCATGTTGGCTCGGCCCGGCTCGGGGGTCTCTCGAGGCCTCTGAGGTGAGACAAGGGCGGGATAGGGGTACAGCCTGGTCAGGCAGCTCTGAGCTCCTCCCCGCAGTAACGTGCCTCCCTGGCCATCTGAGAGAGGCGCCTATGGGGATTAAGGCTTCTGTGCCCCGCTCCCATTTTAGCATCCCTCTCACAGAGGGGGCGTTCCCAGCTCTTACATTTGAAAGGTGCCCTTTCTCAGTCATAATTTTTGTGGGGTTCCCTTTTGATGTCTCCGTCCTGGGGCTTCTGGGGCCTCATGCCTGTAGTCCGTCCTCACCACGAAACCTTTCTAACACATCACCACCCTCCACGTCTACGAAGCCTCCTAAATGTATGTGGCCTCCTCCCTTCCTTACATCTGAGACCCTAAAGACCTTCACCCCCAGCAACTCTCCGCACCCACCCTACAATCCTCTCCCTATTGGGAAAACCCCTGGAAGGCCCTGCCTTCTAACCCTGGGCTAAGAGCCTCTTAATCCGGGCAGCAGCAGAATAATGAAGTCAAGGGAGTAAACTGAGGCACGAGGGGACAAGACTTGATGCCTCGAGGAAGTAGGGCCAGGCTTAGTGAGCAGCTGTGGTCACTAGGGGGCTCCCGACCCCCAACCCAACCCAAACCTCGTCCCCAGCCCCGCCCCGCCTCTCGCACCTCGTCCCCGGTTCCGGCCACCGACAGGACACTGCGACTCCTCTTCATTTCGCCAAACTAGCGTGCCTCGGGTGCTCCATGTCATGCCCCGGCTAGTGCCTCCTACAGGACCAGGCCAAAGGCGTCTACCATCAGCGCCCTGGGGCTCCCCCTGCGGGCTGAGCATGGAATCCACCTCCGCACCTCGCCAATTGCCTCTCCCGGGGCGTGACGTCAGCGGGTGACTGACGCACTGCCTGTTGGTGACGTCACACGCATGTTGCCAGAGCAACAGCTGACGCACGGCCGGGCTCTGAACAGTGTCAATGCCTAGATTGGCCACTGGGGGGCCGGGAGCCTCGGGCCCGGGTCGCCCCAGCCCCCACCGGTCCTCCTGCGGGGGCTTCCCCAGCCTGGGGATCCCTCAGAGAAGACCGGGAGCTCCCAGAGCCGGCCACGTGTGGCGCGTGGTCTGAGCTGGGGGCCGGAGGAAGCGTCTCCTCCGAGCTGTTGGGATTTTATGCCTAAACCCGAAATAGCTCCGATGTGCGGGGGCCGGGCGCAGCGAGACGGCGGTTTGGGCACAGATGGGGGACGCGCAGGCAGAGGCTCGCGGAGACAGACAGGGACGCGTGGAAATAGAAACAGACAGACAGGGACACAGACGCAACTCCCGGTGATGAGTGCGCTCTGCTGCCGGCAATCCCTATCTAAAAGCTTGGGGGAGGGGAAGCCTGGCTCGCTCTACCTTTGCACCCAGGCGCTGCAAATTATGGCTGTGTGGCCGTAGGTCAGTGCATTAAACTCTCTGAGCCTGTTTCACCTCTGTGAAATGGAATGATAATTCTTACAGGTTCTATATGAGAATGAAATGAGATCTGCTGCTAAGTCGCTTCAGTCGTGTCCGACTCTGTGCGACCCCAGAGACGGCAGCCCCCCAGGCTCCGCCGTCCCTGGGATTCTCCAGGCAAGAACACTGGAGTGGGTTGCCATTTCCTTCTCCAGTGCATGAAAGTGAAAAGTGAAAAGTGAAAGTGAAGTCGCTCAGTCCTCTCCGACTCTTAGCGACCCCATGGACCGCAGCCTACCAGGCTCTTCCGTCTATGGGATTTTCCAGGCAAGAGTACTGGAGTGGGGTGCTCTTGCCTTCTCCAGAAATGAGATCAGACCATATTGAATTCTTGAAGAACTGGCACTCAGTAATTGCTTAATAAATGCTATTGACATCTGAGCCTGCTGCTGTTCAGTCGCTAAGTCCTGTCTGATCCTTTGCGATCCCATGGACTGCAGCCCACCAGGGTTCCCTGTCCTTCACCATTTCCCAGAGTTTGCTCAAATTCATGTCCATTGTGTTGGTGATGCCATCCAACTACATGTCATCCTCTGTCACCCACTTCTCCTCCTGCCCTAAGTCTTTCCCAGCATCAGGCGTTTCCAGTGTGTCGGCTCTTTGCATCAGGTGGCCAAAGTATCTGAACCTGTGGGAGCCCATTAGAATCCACATCAGATTGTGACCCTCCTCTGCTCAGAGCCCTCCATGGCTTTCACCTTCTTCAGAGGAGACATCAAAGTCCTCAACAAGAGGCTCACAGAGTCCTGCATAACGTCTCTGTCCTCATTCCTCCCACTCTCCCCTAGGCTCACTCTGCTCCATCTACACTGGCCCCTTGACTGCTTCTGGACACACTTGGCATTCTCTAACCTCAGAGCCTTTGCACTTTCTGTTCCCTCTGCCTTAAATATCCACAGGTCCCTCACATCCTTCAGGTCTTCGTAACATCTCACCTTTTCAGTATTTCTCACCTCCCCACTGCTGTTTAAAGTTGCTAGCCCCTCAGGATTCCTGAATTTTCTTATCCTGGTGTATTTTTTTCATAGAATTTATCACCTAAATACATACTATGTAATTTACTTATTACATGTACTGTTGGTCTTGTTCTACCCCAGAATATCAGCTGCAGGAGGACAAAAATATTTTATCTGTTTTATTAATTACTATATGCCCGGTGCCTAGAACTGAATCTGGAACATAGTAGTCTCTTACTAAGTTTTTGTTCAATGTCGGGTTATTATTTTGAGGACTCAAGAGCATATTTATTAAGTTCCTAGAAAGTCTACTATGGACTGGCCACATTACTCCCTACCTTGGCTCTTATTACTTTTTCTTGCCCTATAGCTCTAGCTATAGCACTTCAGTTCAATGTCAACTGGTAGAAATGAATATAAACATCATCTTACCCATGCAGCACTTAGCACCAGGCAAGCTCATGACAGACAGCTGTTGAACAAATGGATGTATGTATGAATATTGTTCAATGGTCACCTTCACTTCTCGACCAGACTCAATCAGTCGGTGTTCTGGGCTCCCACTGCTGCTTATTCTGCCCCTATTAAAGCACTCATCATTTGAGGTTATATTTTTATTCCCCACTACAGCTCTGTGAGGGCAAGAAATGGTACGCATTCATCGTGGTCCCCTGCACATAGTCTCAGTGAATGCTGAAAGAATAAGTGAGGGAACAAATTAGCATAAAGAGAAAGAGGCACCCTCTCTTCTGTATGCAGACAGACCAGACACATATGCTCAGACAGGCAGAGAAAGGGTCACGTAGTAAGGACCAGGCTTCAGCTCCAATGTTAACATTGACCTGTATTCAAATCCTGACTGTACCACTCCTCATTAGCTGTGTATCTGGGGGCAAGCTTCCCAGCCTCTTTGAGCTTGTTTGCTGATCTTCAGTTTCCATCGTAAAATGGGGATAATATTCCTACCTACCTGAGGAGGTTGTTGTGAAGATGAAGTGAAGTAATGCATGTAAGTTTCTGAGCACAGTGCCTGGTTCCTAGTATGTGCTCATGGAACAGTAGCCACTAGCATAATAATATTATCACTGTTGTTGATTCAGTGGAGCTATAGACATATTCCCAGGTGACTCTAGTGATAAAGAACCCTCCTGCCAGTGCAGGAGACATAAGAGATGCCGGTTCGATCACTGGGCCAGGAAGATCCCTTGGAGGAGGGCATGGCAGCTTACTCCAGTATTCTTGCCTGGAGAATCCCATGGACAGAGGAGCCTGGAGGGCCACCAACCATAGGGTCCCAAAGAATTGGACACGAATGAAGCGACTTAGCAGCACATTAACAGAGATTCCTCCCATCCTCCCCCTCATCCCACTGGCCTCCTCCCTGTTCCTCAAACACTTTGAGCATATTTTGATCTTAGGGCCTTTGCGCTTGATCTTCCCTCCCCTGGAAAACCACCCTCAGATATTCTGTGCTCTTCCCACCTCCAATCTCCCTGACTCTGCCTTAATTTTGTTTTAGAATTATGACATTCTAACAAGATATATAATTTACCTATCCTTTTATTAGCTATTGCCTGTCTTTTGATTAAGACATGAGGTCAATATGTTGGTCTGTTTTGTCCCCTGCTAAATCTTCAGGATCTTGGACAATGCTGGTAGAGAGTAGGTGCTCAACAAATGCCTCTTGAGTGGATGAATAAAACCACTGGACTCCCTTATCTCCTTCACCTCTCTGCTCAAAGTTACCTCTTTTCAGAGGCCTTCCGACATGGATGTCTCCCCCTACCCCATCTCCTTCTGCCTCTCACTCAGGTTTGTTTCTCTCCTCAGCATTCATCGCCCCTGGGGTATTATATATTTCTGTTTTTGCTTGCCCTACCCCTTAGTTCCATGAGGTCAGGGGATTTTTCTGTCTTGTTCTAAGGCCAGCATCATGGACACATGACCTGAGCAGTCACACAGGGCCCCATGCTTAGAAGGTTTAATGTGCTACTGTCATGGTCTTGTCGTGGTCTAAAGTCTTACATTAAAAATTTTTTTTAATTAAAAAATAATTTTTGGCCACTCAGCATGTGGGGTCTTAGTTCCCCAACCAGGGATTGAATCTACTCTCCCTGCATTTGAAGTTCAGAGTCGTAGCCACTGGACTGCCAGAGAAATCCCTTAATAATAATAATTTTAAACTGGGGTCTTGCATTTTCATCTGGTCCTGGGCTCTGCAAAATTCTGCAGCTGATTCTGGCTGTATCCTCAGTGCCCAGAACAGCCCATGGTAGGTACTCAAGGATTTGTGGAATGAAGGAAGGAGTGGAGGAGGCCAGGGGGCGGAGGTGGAGACACACACACGCCACCACTGCCTGGACACTTGTGCATCTTTGTAGAAATCAGCCCTGGCAGAAACCTGGGCATGGGAGGCAGGTCCTCAGAAATTGGCTTGAGTGCCCAGGAGGTGGGGGAGCCGCTAAACCTGCCTTCCCCCAATCCTGGGCAGCAGCCCACTGGGGAGGGGAGTCCAGATGGCCAAGTAGGCTCAGGCTGAGGAGGGCCTCTTGACTCATCCAGCTGCTCAGGGCTCCTGGCCTGGCCTGACAGAAGCACTGGCTTCACCCAGCCCCCACCACCTTCAGGAGGACATGGCGATGGGTGGCCAGAGAGGGACGGAAATGACGATAAATGCCCTTGTCTGCAGCTTGCCCAGATCATTCAGGCCTAAGGAGGGACAGTGACTACCCAAGCTCCATGCCTTGGAGCTGGGAAGGACTCTCAGCTCCACCCCCTCCCCATGGGGCATATGTGTGTGCAAATGCATGTATGTGAACATGAGACTTTGTACATGGCTGTCCGTTTGCAACTGGACAGGTAGAACTCTCTGGGAGTCTGAGTATTGTGTAGATGAAAGCAGATCATACTTGCCAGGAGTGTGTGTATGTGACAAAGTGATACCACATCAGACTATGTGGGCATAAGGCTGGCTCTGTGTGTGTGTGTGTGTGTGTGTGTGTGTGTGTGTGCATGCACACATGTGAGGAGGGTGCCTACATATGGATGCAGAATCTTACACTGGTCAGAAATGTGGATTCTGGGTTCAGATCTTTGCACAGCCACCCAGTATCTATGCAGCCTCAGGCACTTTTGGTTCTCCAACCTGTATATGGTGTTTGCGTGACAACGTTTGTCTGGATCAAAGTGTGTGTGTGTGTGTGTGTGTGTGTGTGTTTGAGAAGTAATACAACTCTTCTGGGAGGTCTTCCTGGATACCCATCTCAAAGTGGACTCCTCAATTTTTCTCTTTTGTGAATTGAATTGCGAACTGAACAATTCAGTTGCTCAATCAGGTTCCATTCTTTTCGACCCCTGGACTGCAGCCTATCAGGCTCCTTTGTCCGTGGAATTCTCCAGTCAAGAATATCGGAGTGGGTTGCCATTTCCTCCTCCAGGGGATCTTCCTTACCCAGGGATGGAAACTGTCTCCTGTACCTCCTGAGTTGCAGGCGGATTCTTTACTGCTGAGCCACCGGGGAAGCACAGTTTGTTGTTATATATTTATGTTGTTGTTTCTTCACTGATTACTAAATGTCAGCTCCATGGGGGTAGGGAGTTTTGATCTGTTCACTGCTGTGTCCTGAGCACTGGGTACATAGTAGACACGGAGTAAATACCCTTTCAGTGGATGAACATAGGGCTGTGTCTGTGTGGTATGAGGAGAGAGGGGCTGATGTCATGGGTTCCTGGAGGGACCTGTGCTCAAGTCTGGTCTCTATTCTCTTCCATTCTTGGCTGTTCACAACCATTTCTTCAGCCATCCTCACTTGTATGGGAATGACAACATCCCATCAACTTCCTGTACTGCCTTTGATGACATCTTTCCCCTTTTCTGGGTCTAAGGGACTCACTTGCCTCATCTGTAACATGGGAGACAGGATGGGCTGGTTCATGACTAGCCTCCTACCTGACCTAAAGCACTATGAAAATAGTTTCAATCAAATTCCCTCTTTAATTAATTCAACATTTATTATGCACCTATTGTGTACCAGGTACTCTTCTAGACCGGCCCTGCCCCCGTGGAGCAGAAAGTGAATGATGAAGGCAGATACAAACCATAAAATCTCATTGAATCTTGGACACCCTCCCCTGAAATCACTCTCCATGCCTCATGGAATTTTAGTCTTCACAGTCTAAAATCACTGAGGGGTTTCTCTGTTCACATATTGATCTTGCTCCCTCAGCAGTCTCCAGGGTCAGCCAAGCCGGGACCCAGCTTGTCTCTTTGGTTGCTGTAGTCTGACCACCCAGCCACAGGGCCCTGACATACAGTAGGCACTTGGGAAATACGTGTGGAGTGAGCTTGAAAATAAATGACGGACTAATGCGGACTCGAAAACAAGACCTCCCCTAATCCTGGGTGAGTCATTACCCACTTTGCAGATGAGGAAATTGAGGCTCAGGAAGGCAAAGCCGTTTGCCCAGTCCCACAACCGCAGCTAAGCAGTGTGTGGCTGTGAGATGCAGCAGAGGAAGCTTGGGAGCCCAGAGGAGCATTCCCAGCCCCCCACCCCCACCCGAGAGATACCACACATCCAGCTGGAGATGCGCTGATGGGAGGTGGGTGGTTGGGAGGGCGAGGGACAGTGCGAAGCAACTCAGGGGTATCTGTCTCAGTCCCCAGGAGTGGAGATGCTGTGTTGGTAGGAGATTAGTAAAAGCCTGGAGCTGATGGGGGAGCTTCCGGCGCCCTGTCCCCAATTCTGGGAGCTGGGGCTCCTGGCACCCTGATTCGTTGGGGCCAGGCAGCTCCAGTCTCCGAAGCTAGGTAGAGACACCCCCCGCCCCCCCCCCCGCTCCCCCCTCCCCGAGCCTACACGGGAATCCCGATTCGGGGTCCTCCCTATACACCCTCAGCCTGGAGGCCAGCCTGCAGCCCTCAACCGGCTACGTGGGGGGCCCTGACTTTCTTGGGGGGCGATGGAATTCCCCCCTCCCCGCCCGGAGCCCCTCCCTCCCGGGCGCCAGGTCCCCCTCCCGGCCGCAGTCGTAGTCCAAAGCTTACCTTGCAGGGGGGCTGGGGAGGGGATGCCCCGCCCTCTCCGGCCTGGGGGGCGGGAGGGGACCGGGGTGTCCAGCCCCTTTGTTTGCCGGTGTGTGTGTGTGTGCTTGTGCGTGTGCGTGTGTGTGTGTGTGTGTGTGTATGTGTGAGATCGGGAGCCCCGCTGGGATGTAGGTCCGTTCGCGCGCGTACCCGGGCCTTGACGGCCGCTGTGATGCTGAACTGCCAGGGTTGGAAGAGGAGGAGGAAAGGGGGACTCCCCCGCCCTCGCCCGCCTACTCGCGGGTTTGAATGGACCGTGAGGGGGAGGGGCGGCAGCGGGCGGGCGCTTTTGTCCGGATGGCCCCACCCCTTCCCGGGGCCGGGGAATCCCCCACACCCCACCCATTTAAAGACCTTTACTCCTTTCTCTCCAGCGCCCCCACAAAGGCCTGCTTGGTTGGGGGGAATCTGGAATAGGCGCCCTTCACTCAAGTGGCTGAATCTCCTCCCATTCTCCCTGTCCTCCGCCCTGCGCCCTTTAATCTGAGATAATCCTGGCCCTAGGCTGCAACGCAGCCTTTTATCCCAGTATCAAAGCGGGGGTAGGGATATATGAAAATGTGTGGCTGCGGTCGCCCAAGCTCAATGTAATGGAGTTCTTAGAGTCCGGGACGAGGAAGGGGATCCCAGACGAAAGAGGGAGGGACTGCGAGGAGTCCCAGAGTACCTCGACGGAGAAAGACCCCCTGCGTGCGCACTTCCAAGCTCTTCCACCCCTCCCCCACCTGGCGCGGGGCACCAGCACTGGCCGCTAGTTAGACACTAGCGACACCCAGCGGAGGCATGGGGAACCGCCGTGGATAGGCTCCCGAGGCCCGTTAAGTGCGGTCGGGTGATTCCAGAGGGGGCGTGTATGCGCCAATCCCGGCTAAGGAGTGGCAGAAGATGGGGGAGGCGAGAGGGGAAGCTGTGGTCCGAGCCAGGGAAACACCAGTTCTCAAGGCAGGGCCACATCGCCCCCATCTAGGCTCCTCGAGGGCAGGGCCACAACCTTCCTTCACTTAGACCCTCCCAGAGCAGGGCCTTGTACCCCTTGGACTGGGAAGGTCCTTTCCCATCAGGCACCATCTCCAGCACAAAGTCCCTCTTCACAAAAGACGGGAGCGAGGTCTTTCGCCGAGGCCGAGCCCCAGCAGTGGGCTCAGGCTGACGTCACTGTGGCGTGGCTAAGAGGACAATCCTCTTTCTCAGTCTTGCCAACTGCCCCCTTTCCCAGGGCTGCCGTAAACACCCACCGTGGGGTAGCGGGAGATGAGGGGGGCTCGAGGTTGGCGAACCCACCAGTAAGTCCCCAGGAGGGGCCTAGTGGAGGCCGGAAGCCCGATGGGATGAGGTCTCAACGGACTCCCGAGAGCCGAAACACGTGCGCAGGGCTCTTTAAGAACTTGGTCGCCAGTGCCGCTGCTGAGGTTACTAAGGATGTGACGTCACGCGCGGGCGGGGCGTGCGCGCCCGGGCGGAAGCGGAAGGGGCGGGGCTCCGCGGGCTGAGTCTCAGTGCTGCCGCTGCCGCCGCCGCTACAGCTACCAGAGCCCTGGAGGGCTGGGCCCCGAGGCAAGATGGTGGACTACAGCGTGTGGGACCACATCGAGGTGTCTGACGATGAAGACGAGACGCACCCCAACATCGACACCGCTAGCCTCTTCCGCTGGCGGCACCAGGTAGAGCGCGCGCGCCCAGCCCCTTCCCCCACTCCCGGGACTCCGCTTCAGAGTTCTGACCCCTGATACTGCCGGGGGGGCCCAGCCATTAATACCTGGGATTGCCCCCTACAGCCTGGACTTTCCGAATAGCCCAGGGTTCCTCGATTCAATTCCGGGGCCATAGAATTGCCGGGACCCCTGAGTTCCTTACCCGCGATGCCGGCGCCCCCCTGTCCCCCCCTTTCTAGTTTCTTCTTGAAACTCCAGGTTGACCTGTACGGCATCTTTTTAGAATTTAGACTGCCAAGATAAGCTTTTGACGTGCCTCCCAATCCTGCTTGGGATCTTCCACTTACACCCAGATTTCTACCTCAGAATCTGGATCCTGAACCTAGTCGGGTACCCAGTTAAGATCTTGGCTGTTCCATGGCCCCTCCTTACCCCTGTGCTCAGTCGCTTCAGTCGTGTCCAACTCTTTGTGACCCCATGGACTGTAACCCTCCAGGCTTCTCTGTCCGTGGGATTCTCCAGGCAAGAATACTGGAGTCGGTTGCCATTTCCTTCTCCAGGGGATCTTCTCAATCCAGGGATCGAACCCGCGTCTTTTATGTCTCCTACATTCGCAGACAGGTTCTTTACCACTGGCGCCGTCTGGAAGCCCTCCAAAACCCTAGAGTTCCCGATAGTTTGTCTATTCTGCGACCTGCTTTTCTGGATCCTTATGGTTCAGATCTAGAAGTCTTACTCCTCTGAATGAAACAATTCTGTCTTCCCCTGAGATTTCTATTCCTGGCTTGGGACTCCAACCCACACCCAAGACCCCTCCCCTAGAACAAAGATTGGCACCCCCTCCCCCCAGGGCCCTCAGTCTCATCTAGGCCTGGAATTTTGAAACCTGGGTCCTGTTCAGAATGAACCACCACCTCCACCCTGATGGAGCCTCCGATTCCGGAGGCTTTCCTTCAGCCTTCAGTACTGTTAGACCCAATTTCCCATTACATCAGGAAACCCTACCCACGTGGCTTCCTGCCCAGCCAGAACCCCTGCCCCTCCTTGGTACCTCACACCCAGTCCCCGCCCACCCCCGAGACAGACTTCAGTGGGAACCTTTGCCAGCTTCAGGATGCCTCATTCAAACCCAAGTCCAGGACCCAAATCCACCCCATCTCCCTTCTGACCCAAACTTGGTGTGTTCTTAAATACCCACAATGACCCTGCTGTTACAAGGAACCCTCCCATCCTGATTCCAGATTCACTGCCCCTTCTTTTATCTATTTTCCCCCAAATACAGACCCCCAGAATCCCAAGTCTGTATGTTCTTTCGACAGCCTGCAAACCCCCCCCACCCCCCGCCCCCCGCCCAGCTGTGCTCACAGGCCAACAGAATGACTCTCCTGAGACCTTGTGTGCTAACTTCTTGCTCCACCAACTCAGAGCTCTTACACCCACATTCCAGGGGCTGCTCTGCTCTCACGCTTATGGCATATACCTCCTAGAACCTTCCAGTTAGGAAGGCCTCATTTTATCTTCCCATGTATCAGTTCGCAGTTGTTTATCCAGAAACTCCTAGAAGCGCCCTTCCTCATCCTGCTGAGACACAGTAACCGTGCCTTCATCTAGTCCCGGTTCTGGGTCCAACCCATTTCTTAAAGCAGCAGCCTCCTGGCTAGGGCTTCCCTGGTGGCTCAGATGGTAAAGAATCTGCCTGCAATGCAGGAGACCCAGGTTCAATCTCTGGGTGGGGAAGATCCCCTGGAGTAGTGAACAGTGACCACTCCAGTATTCTTGCCTGGAGAATCCCATGGACAGAGAAGCCTGGCAGACTACAGTCCATGGGGTTGCAAAGAGTCGGATACGATTGAGTGACTAACCCTTTCACCTGGCTAGTGTACCTGGTGGGCAAGCCACTGGAGTGGAAAAAGAAAGTTCTAGCATTTCTCTCTTGCCACATGTGACATTTTATGATGAAATATTGAAGCTCTCCGCAAAGCTCTAAAGCCTATTCTTGGGAACACCTATTCTGGTCACGTAGTTGATCTCTATCACCAGGTTTGGTCCTGCTGGTTTGGGAGGCCATGCCCGCTCCCATACAGCGTCCTCTCACCACGCCCGACTCCCTCCTGGCGCAAAACCTTTTCCTGTCCAACCGCTGAGGACCCAGGGCTGTCGTGGAGATGAGTGGAGGCAGGGAGCCTGGTGTCTCCAGCATGAGGTTCCGCTGCCAGTGACCGGCAGCCTGAGCTCCAGCCCTGCCACAGGACCATCACTGCTTTGGGGGAGCGAGCCCCCTGCCTCCATGAGACTATCGTGAAAATGAAATGAGATTAGATCTGGAAAGAACTTGGCTCAGGGCCTGGGAGGAAAGAGTAAGCAATACTAAGAGTGGAAGAGGGGATTAGCCAAAAGGTGGCCTGGTACCCTTGTGAGCACAGGCCTGCCCGACTGGGTTCATATCCTGCTCCTTCTGAATATCACTGACTTGCTGTGATCCAGTGAGGTGTTTTATTTTATTTTATTTTTTAATTAATTTGACCACACAGGGTCTTAGTTACAGTGTGCTGGGTCTTTAGTTGCAGCATGTGGAATCTATTAATAGTTCCCTGACCGGAGATCGAACTGGGGCCCCTTGCATTGAGAGCACAGAGTCTCAGCCACTGGACCACCAGGGAAGTCCCCTGAAGTGAGTTTTGATCGCTGTGTGCCTCAGTTTCCCCAGCTGGCGGTCTTAATAGTGCCTACCCAACAGGCTTGCTGTGAGAGCCGCCTTATGAATTTAACGTGTGTACTGCTTGCGGGACAGCACTGGAACGTAATAAGCTTTGTGGAAACTTTAGCTCCTGTCGTCATCATTGCTTGGATAATTCATGTTCATGGTAAAAAATAAAAAATAATCCCAAGGCTCCAGAAGGAGACAAGTGAGTCTTCCCAGTTCTAGCTCCCTGGCTCCCTTGCCCAGAAACAGCTGCCAATCCTGGTTTCTCTTGGCTTCTTCCAGTGAGCCGGGCGGCATCCAGGTTCTGTGAGCCTCGGGTCCCCCCTTTCTGTGTAAGGCAGGAAACAGGGACACCTGTGGCCCCATCTCGCCACTGAGGTTTCTGCCCTGCCCAGCCTGACACAGCCTCTCCCGGAGGTGTAAAGCCCAGGTTGGGCAGGCTGCCACCCCTAGCAGAGCAGCTCCAGGAGGCCTTTATTTAGCTTTGGCCTCCCTGGCGACTGCTCAGAGGATGCCGGGGGATTTTGATGGCCACCCAGCAGATACCAGCGGTGTGGTAGGTTCCTGATGTCCCCTGAGGCCAGCGGTGATGCCAATAGCCCCTTTCAAGGCGGGGGAAGGTTTCAGAAAGACATGGGCCTATCGTGAAGAAAGGGAGGCAGCAGCGGCTGCAAGGCCTTAAGGGTCTTGTCCACCCCTTAACCAAATGGGAAAAGTGAGGCTCGTGATTGGCCATGTCAGTCCAGTGGGGTGTGAGAGAAGGGCTCGGGTCTCCCGGTTCTCACCCACATGTGCCTGGCCTTGTGCTGGAGCCTGGAGATACGAGCTCGGGTAAAGCACAGAAGTAGGTTAGCAACCATTCTGGTGACCGTGGCCATGACGATGGTGAGGACAGTATGTTGCAAGCGGTTTCCTTGAGGTAACTCGTTTAATCCTCACAACAACCCTGTGAGGCCCCATTTCATAGGGCTTCCCAGGTGGCGCTGGTGATAAAGAACCTGCCTGCCAGTGCAGGAGACACCAGAGTCGTGGGTTCGATCCCTGGTTCGGGAAGATCCCCTGGAGAAGAAAATGGCAATTCGGAGGAGCCTGGCGGGCTGCAGTCCATAGGGTCACAAGAAGTCGGACACAACTGAAGCAATTTAGCACACCCGTTTCATAGAGGGGGACACCAAGGCAGGGGGAGGTGTAAGCGACCTTGCTAAGGTCACATTGCCAGTAGGTGTGGAGCTAGGTGCTCTGATGCGGTAGCAACTGCTCCCAGTTACCAGGCATGTGCTAGATATTGAAGTGCACTTTCTTGTTTGAGCCCCAGAAAGGGAGACTGTCCTGTTGGACAGACAGTGATGACAGCAGCCAGTGTGGTAATTGGGCTGACTGCGCGTCCAGCAGGGCTCTGGCCTGTACAGCCTCTTTCGTGTCTTCCAGTGCGAGCTCGTGAGGTTGGTGCTGTTGTCCGCCTCTGACAGATAAGGAAACTGAGGTTTGGGAATTGGCCCAGAGACTCCCAGCCATTATGTGGTGGCCGTGGGGTATGACCCTGGGTCTGGGGTCTCAAGGCTTTCCACCAGCATCTCATCATGTCACCTGATGATCACCGAGGGGCCTTTGGGGCTCAATGACTCTAGGAGTCTCGCACTTGGGGAAGGCTTTGTTGAAGCTGAGACTTGCGGACAAATCAGATGGAGCGAGGGGAGTTCCAGCAGCCAGGAATAGCACGTGCAGAGGCTAAGAGGCAGGAGAGAGCCGGTCCATTCGGGGAGCCACAAGGGCCGGCGTTGGTCTGAAACCCAGCCCCTCAAGGAACATTAGTGCCATTTGGACAGCTTGGGGCAGGAATTTGGGGTCCCCTCTGAACAGGGAGGGCTGTGGTCAGATGGATGCATTTCCAGGACTCTGGCAGCTTCTGAGCCTGGATTGGGGGGATGGGGATGGCATCTCTCAGGGTCCAGTGTGTGGCTCTGGGTTGAGCAGACAGTGCAGGGAACCAGGGGCAGGTGATGGAAAGCTGTGGCACCTCTCAGTGTTCAGGCCATGGCTCTGGGTTGAGCAGACATTGCGGGGAGCTGGGGGAGGTGATGGGGAACTGGGGCAGGGGTGGACAGTGACAGAGCCCCGTGACCCAGTGAGGGGTCTGGATGAGGAAGCTGAGATGACGTGCCACCACTCAGCTTGGGGTGCAGCAGAAGAGTTCTGGGGAGCAGTGTCTAGGATGGGGGTATGCAGGAGTTTGGTGGGTACCCACACTGGGCTTCAGAGGCATGTTGGCCTGGAGACAGCTGTGCAGGCCCTGCGGATCCAGATGCAGCACATGGGGTGGAGCACATTAGAGGAACGACTGGAAAGGAAACTCGTGGTGATTTGGTGGCAGAGAGGGAGGGAATGACTCACAGCAGGCCTCAGCTGGGGGCAGGAGGCAGGGGCGAGGGTCTTCCCTGAGGGAGGATACAGCAGAAAAATAGGTTTGGGGGAGCTCAGGTGGGGAGTTCAGTCTTGGGCACAGACCTGGTGGTGCCTGTAAGACACCAAGACAGCAGTGGCTGGAGGGCCATGTGGCCAGGGTAGGGTGCTTGAGTGTTACCGAGGGTGCTCCAGGCAGGAGGGGAGCCTGAGACCCTGGGGAGAGGGGAGGCCTTCTTCCAGCGTGTGATTATTACATCCAACAAGTCTTAAGTCCCTGCTGTGCACCAGGTTCCTGGGTCTAGAGTCACAAGAGTGATCAGATCCCCACCTTTGTGGAGCCCATCTCCTTGGAGGTGGACAGCACCCAAAACAGGGGAGAGAACTGTCACAGAATATTGTCAGATGACAAGTGCTGAGGAGGAAGATCAGGCAGAGCAGAAGAGGGGGCGATTGTGATCCTCAGCAGCATCAAGGAAGGCCTCATCTGGAAGGGACATTTTTTTTGAGTGCGCTGCATGACTTGCAGGATCTCAGTTCCCCATCCAGGGATTGAACCCTGGTCCCCAGCAGTGGAGCCTCAGAGCCCTAATCACTGGACCACCAGGGAATTCCCCGTAAGAGGCATTTGAAGATGATGAGGATGCAGGGTTTGGGGAGGTGAGGTAGATCTAAAGAGAGAACATTCCAGGCCAAGGGAACACACAGGCAGTGCAAAGGCCCTGAGGCTTGAAGTGAGTTGGGAAAAGGTGAGGCAGCCATTGTGGCTGGAGGGAGGGGCGGAGCAGGAGGAGATGAGGCTGTGGAGGAGACTGTTGTGCTTGGCTTTATGGGCTCTGGGGAGGACTTAGGCTTTTGCTCTGAATGAGGTAGGAGTCATAGAAGGTTCTTATTTTTAAAAATATTTATTTATATACTTGGCTGCATTGAGTCTTAGTCGTGGCATGCAAGATCTTTATGCCACAAGATCTTTGATCCTGTGTATTGCAGTACACAGGCTCTTTAGTTGTGACCTGTCAGCTTAGTTGCCCCAAGGCATGTGGGATCTTAGTTCCCCAACCAGGGATCAAACCACTTTCCCCTGCATTGGAAGGCGAATTCTTATTCACTGGACCGCTGGGGACGGCAGCCATAGAAGCTCCTGTGCAGAGAAGGGACCTGCCCTAGCTCAGGCCTACCTTAGGGGTGAGAGCAGGAGCCTGGAATCCAGTGCATGGAGGTTGGTGTGGACCTTCTCTGGGGTCATCCCAGGTGCCAACTGTGGAGAGCCTGGGGCCGGGGACAGGGCCAGGCTGTTCCCCAGAGTGACGGGCAGTGCCCAACCCTCAGGCCCGGGTGGAGCGCATGGAGCAGTTCCAGAAAGAGAAGGAGGAGCTGGACAGGGGCTGCCGCGAGTGCAAGCGCAAGGTGGCCGAGTGCCAGCGGAAGCTGAAGGAGCTGGAGGTGGCCGAGGGAGAGGGCGGCAAGGCCGAGCTGGAGCGGCTGCAGGCTGAGGCGCAGCAGCTGCGCAAGGAGGAGCGGAGCTGGGAGCAAAAGCTGGAGGAGATGCGCAAGAAGGAGAAGAGCATGCCCTGGAACGTGGACACGCTCAGCAAGGATGGCTTCAGCAAGGTGGGCGGGGCCTGGGCGTGACGGGCAGTGGGTGGGGGCAGGGAGCACTGCGCAGATCTAGGAATGGACGGATGCTGGCGGAAAGGGGGGTAGTGCCGGAGGGGAAGGGAGCAGGTGGGGGGCCCGGCCGGTGAGGCACCCCACCAGTACCCCTCCCTCTGATCTGCTCAAAGGCCCCAGTCCGAGGCCACGCCTGCCACGCCCACGCCACACTGATGTGCACGGCGCCGTCATCGCCTCCGCTGTGGATGGGATGGGCGTTGCGGCCGCGGCCGGCCCGGCCACGTTCGAGGCGCCCCGCGGCCGCAGCCTTGCCCCAGCCCACTCCCCTTCTCACCTCACCACAGAGCATGGTCAACACCAAGCCTGAGCAGGCGGAGGAGGAGTCTGAAGAGGTGAGGGAGCAGAAACACAAAACTTTCGTGGAAAAGTATGAGAAACAGATCAAACACTTCGGTGAGTTGGGCCCAGGCGTGGGCTCCAGGTGGGTGGTGCGCATGAGAGAGGGCCGGCCCTCTGCCTCCGGGAGGCCCTTGGAGCACCTCGCCATCGCCTTCTGGCAGGCATGCTGCGCCGCTGGGACGACAGCCAGAAGTACCTGTCAGACAACGTCCACCTGGTGTGTGAGGAGACAGCCAACTACCTGGTCATCTGGTGCATTGACCTAGAGGTGGAGGAGGTGCGTGCAGACACTGCCGAGTGGGGGGTGGGGAGGGCCCAAAAGGCTTTGCCTTTTTGTTTCTCTTATTTTTTAAATTCTATTTTTATCATTCATGTTTGTTCAGAACATTGCAGTAGGCATGAAGGGAAAAAGAATGCATTTTTAAACACTGGAGTCTAGTATAGGAAGCCATACCATTATCTCTTAGGAGGAAAAGGGCATTAATTTTACATTGAAGTTAAATATTAAGACTAGCGTCCAAGTAAGCCACGGATAAGGTCTAAGTGCAAGTTGTGTTTTCACACAATGAGGGCTGGGGACAGGAGCCCGCCACTCGGTAACACTGTCCTCCCTTCGCAGAAATGCGCCCTCATGGAGCAGGTGGCTCACCAGACCATCGTCATGCAGTTCATCCTGGAGCTGGCCAAGAGCCTCAAGGTGGACCCCCGTGCCTGCTTCCGGCAGTTCTTCACCAAGATCAAGGTAGGGAGGTGGTCCTCCTCAGGGATCCAGCCTGCGGTCCACTGGGGGAGGCAGATGCGTATCCACTCGGACTCAAGCCCCTGTGATCAGAATCTCATCCATCAGCAGAGGATTAGTCCGTAGAGGAGCTGGGTAGTGGGTGGCTCCAGTGGAGATTTGGAAAGCCGAGCTGGCAGGACGTGCTGAAAGTCCCAACCTAGGTGAGGGCCGGAGTCATGGGCACCTGTGGGTTTCTTACCTGAACACCGGAAGAGCACAGCTAGGGGAGATTCAGGGCAGACCTGAGGATGATCGAGGGTAGCTGTGTTGAGCTTGAGGTGCCTTCAAGACTCCACAGGAAGACGTGGAGGAGGTGGGTGTCACAAGTCTGCAGTATAAGCGGACATTCAGTCAGATGCTTGTAAGCACAGGGGCATAAGGTTTAGCTCAGAGAAGACGGAGGAGGCTAGACAGAGCAGAGGAGAGGCCTGAGCCCCAGAGTACCCATGATTTAGTTCAGGACCAGCTGTGGGGAGCCCTGGGATCCCTGAGTACCTGCATTGGGAGGGTCCTGGGCTCCCCAGTCTCCCCTGGTGAACACCCTCCCTCCCCTGCAGACTGCCGACCGCCAGTACATGGAGGGCTTCAATGACGAACTGGAGGCTTTCAAAGACCGCGTGCGGGGCCGTGCCAAGCTGCGCATTGAGAAGGCTATGAAGGAATACGAGGAAGAGGAGCGCAAGAAGCGGCTTGGCCCCGGCGGCCTGGACCCCGTCGAGGTCTACGAGTCCCTTCCTGAGGTGAGGCTCCCCAGACCCTGGCAGGTGGCAGGTGGGCTGTCAGTGGGATCCCTGGGACCTAGGCCCTGACCCCACCCCCTGCACCCACAGGAACTTCAGAAGTGCTTTGACGCGAAGGATGTGCAGATGCTCCAAGATGCCATCAGCAAGATGGACCCCACGGTGAGTAACCACACACCCAAGCCCACCTGGTCAGGCAATGTGTCTCCCCCACCTCCTCCAGCCCTGCTGACCACGTTGCTGCTGGCAGTGTCCCTCCTGGCTTCTCAAAAGAGCCAGGGAGGTTTTGTCACCTTGTGGCTGGCACACAAGACAGCCAGGCTTCATGCCCCATGCTGTCTCACTTTTATTGAGCAGCTGCTATGTGCCCAGCATCTAGATTGAGCGTCCCTGTCCCTGTGGGCTGTTTGTGAGCGCACCCAGCTGACTCCACCTTTGCCAGCAACTCAGAGAGGCCTGCTCCACAGTCTCAGTTACCCCATCAAACCAGTATCTCTCAAAAACATATTAACTCACAAAACCTGTGGGGAGGGCCAAGTACGTGGTTGGCGCTGGTGAACCTCAGCTCTTTGGAGCAGTAACAGCACTGGTAGATAAGTACCCTGAGTTTTAATAAATCTCTGTTTAAGCCCCTTCCTGCTGCTTGGCTCACTGGTTGGCCACACTGATTCCCTCATCTATAAAATGGATCTAGTCTCTAGACCAGCTCAGGGTTTCTAGAAGCTTCTATGGGGATAAGCATGTAGACCAAGGGTCTTCAGAGAGTCTGGCTCAAAGGTTCACTGCCTGTGTGTAAATAAAATTTTGTTGGAACCGCAGCAGCCAGGCTGGTTTATTTTCATCTTGTCTATAGTTGATTTTGTGCTGCAGCCATAAAATTGAGGTGTGATGGAATGAGAGGTTTTGACAGGGACCACAGGGCCTGCAAGCCAAAAATATCTGTTGTCTGGCTTTTTATTTTTTTTTAAAAAGTTTACTGACCCTTGTTCTAGACCTGCACTTAAAATTTGAGTTGTTTGTGCTAAGTTGCTTCAGTCATGTCTGACTCTGTGACCCCATGTAGCCTGTCAAGCTCCTCTGTTCATGGGATTCTCCAGGGAATACTGGAGTGGGTTGCCATTTCCTCCTCCAGGGGATCTTTCCGACCTGTGAATTGAACCGGTGTCTCTTATGTCTTCTGCATTGGCAGGCAGGTTCTTTACCACTCGGATTCCCAGGTGGCTCAGACAGTAAACAATCTGCCAATCTGCCTGCAATGCAGGAGACCTGGGTTCCATCCCTGGGTTGGGAAGATCCCCTGGAGAAGGGAACGGCTATCCACTCCAGTATTCTGGCCTGGAGAATTCCATGGACTATATAGTCCTGGAGATCGCAAAGAGTTACACATGACTGAGCAGCTTTCACTTCACTTCTTTACCACTAGTTCCACCTCGGAAGTTAAATTTGAATTAAAGTTAAGTAAAATTCAGGGACTTCTCTGGTGGTCCAGTGGCTAAGACTCCACGCTCCCAGTGCAGGGAGCCCAAGTTAGATCCCTGGTGAGGGAACTGGATCCCACATGCCACAACTAAGACTCAGCTCAGCCAAATAAATGTATTTTAAAAAAATAAAATAAAAATTCAAGCTCTGTCCTTGCCTTGCACCAATCACATTCGAAGTTCTCAGTAGGCACCCACGTCTGATAGCTGCCATGTTGGATAGCACAGATTACAGACATAGATTACAGTTTACCCTCCTCCCAGACAGCTCTGATGTAGAAAGAGCAGAAAGTGGGCTTGGGGATGTGCAGGGGACAGGGGTGCCACCAGCAGGTGGCAGCCCAGCCTCACCCACCCACTCTTCTCCCCACAGGATGCGAAGTACCACATGCAGCGCTGCATCGACTCAGGCCTCTGGGTCCCCAACTCCAAGTCCAGCGAGGCCAAGGAGGGGGAGGAGGCGGGTACTGGGGACCCCTTGCTGGAAGCCACCTCCAAGTCAGGCGACGAGAAGGATGTCAGCGTGTGACCTGACCTGGCCGCCGCAGGCCCCTGTGCGCCCCTTTTCAGAAAACAAAAATAGATGCCATCTCCCCAGGTCCAGGCTTCCTCCGCTTTTGCTGCTCCCCAACCTAGCCCGGAGGGGCCCTCCCACGCCCCTTCCACCTCCCCCCTCTCCCCCAGCCCTCATCCAAGTCTTTGCTTTGAGTCAAAGGGGCTTCACTGCCTGCAGCCCCCCATCAGCATTAAGCCAAAGGCCCGGGGATCCAGGGAGGGGCAGAGGTTGCCAGGTTGGTCCATGGGGTGGGGGTGGGTCCCCAGCCAAGGGGCCTGCTCCAGTCACTGTGGGCTGTTTTCACTGTTTGCCCGCGTCAAGTCTTCTATATAGTAAACAGCAATTATCTTCCAATAAAGGATTTCAGATGCTCTGTGGGGCGTCACGAGGGCTGTGGGCACAGCTCTTCTCTTGGGGGTGGGAAGGGACCTGTGAGTGTTGGCAGTTGGGCCTGTGACACTCCTGGCTTTGCCCTCCAGCAAATGGGCTGTGTCCCCCATCCACACTCCAGGCTCTCCCATCACCTGGAACCCTTCCTGAGGTCACCTTTGGATCAGAGCTCTCACCCCGCCCCCATGAAGTCTTTGGCTCCTCCCATTCTCCTAAGCCCCTCCCACCATCCATTTGGGAGCATCACCCTCCACTGTGTCTTACCTTCCACGGGGCCAGCACTGCCTCCAAGATTGATCTTGAGTCTGTCCACTGCCCTTCACTCTCCACCCTGGTCCAGGACCCGTCACCTCTAGCCTGGACTCCTGTCCCCAGCCTCCTGTCTCTCCACCCTCACTGGACCCCAACAGGCAGGGAGCGCCTGTGAACATGAGAGTCCCAGCACATCCTGCCCCAGAGTAGAAGCCTAAGTTCTTGCAGCTCATGGGGCCCTGTACCATCTGCCTGGTCCCCTCCCTGCCCTCATCGCCTCGTGGTCTCCCACTGCCCCTCTCACCAACTCCCTCCTCTCTGCTCCTTGAGCACTTTAAGCTTCTCCATCAGTGTGGCCTTGGGCAGCTTAATCAGCCTCAGCATTCATCTCTGTATAGTGATAGAAATGTTCGTGCCTTCTTCCCAGGGCTGTGATGAGGAATGAGTGAGATGAGCAGGTGCACATAGCACCTGGTACTCATGCTCAAGATCTGGGGCCCGGCATGTCCCTGTCCCACACCCTGAACACCCTTCCCTGCAGTCTTCCTCTACAAAGTAATATTTGGGCCCCAGGAAAGACTTAAAGAATAATATCATAAACAAGGACACAGTTTTTAAGACCTGAAGTAATTGAGAATCCAGTTGAAGCCCACTACCCGCCCCTTCTGGGGGACATCACCACCTGGCTGGTGCTTCTCAGTCTGACCAGAGCTCTGGTCCCTCCTGGAAGCTTCCTTGACTCACCTTCTGAGTCATCCCTCACATCCAGCCATGTAGCTTCTTCACCTGCCTGGCTTTGCCAACCTGTGTATTGCTGTCTCCTTTATGCTGTGAGCACCACCCGGACACAAACTGAGTCTTGGTCCTAAGATGATCCCAGCCACCCTCACAGATTCTGGCCCTCAGTGAATGCCTTTGTGCCCAAGGTGATTGCCACCAGAGGGCAGTAGTGAACTGCAAACAAGTGGTGTTGCCCGATGCTTTTCATACAGATTGAAATGGCAGACTTCCCTGGTGGTCCAATGGTTAGGACTCTGTTCTTCCAGGTGGGGTGGGGGATGGGGTGGATTCAATCCCTGGTCAGGGAGCTAAAATCCCATACGCCACATACATGGCTGAAAAATAAAGATTTTAAAAGTATTTAAAAATGGCAGATCAGAGGATTGGGGAGACCCTCCTAAACCTCGTTTATCTGAGATCAATTCAAAATTGTGAGCTTTTTAATTCTTTACCATGAAAACTTTCAGAGGTAGAATCTGTATTTCTGGTATTTCCTTTCACCTCGGCGTCCAGTACAACTCAGCACTGCTGTTACTGATCCTTGACTTAAAATTTCAATATTTTGTTCATCATGGATTTTTTTTCACATTAATGGTGTTTTTGGAAAATATTACATTAAAATATTTATCTTGATTACTGAGTTGGTGACCTCTTTCTTTCATGCCACATGTACCTCACCCTAGCACTGTTTAACGTTTAAAACATCAAATGATATTGAGATACACAGTAAAGGGTCTTCCCTGGCAGTCCAGTGGTTAAGACTCCGGGCCTACACCGCAAGGGGTGTAGGTCCCATCTCTGGTTGGGGAACTAAGATCCCACATGGCCCGTTTCCTTTGTGGCTCAGTGGTAAAGAATGCCTGCTAATGCAGGAGACAAGGGTTCAATCCCTGATCCAGGAAGATTGACTGGGCACGACGTGGAGCAACTAAGCCAATGCACCACAACTATTGGGCCTGTGCTCGAGAACCCAGGAACTGCAACTACTGAGCCACGTGCTGAACTACCGAAGCCAGTACACCTAGAGCCTGTACTCTGCGGCAAGAGAAGCCACTGCAGTGAGAAGCCCAGGCAATGCAACTAGAGAGTAGCCCCTTGCTTGCTGCAACTAGAGAAAAGCCCACACAGCAACAAAGACCCAGCACAGCCACACACACACAAAAAAGATCCCACATGCCACAGGTCAAGGCAAAAACAAAACCAAAAAAAAATCCAGTTCCCTGCCCCCAACCACGGGAACCCACTGTCTCTGGTGTCTTGTGACTTCTTCCAGGGTTTCTCTTTGTAAGATCAAATGTAATCTTATCCCTTCCGTTCTTTCTACACAAAGCATAACACAGTGCAGTCAGTGACGCATCTTCCTTTTTTCATTGAACCCTGTGACCCCGCAGATCTTTTCTTATCAGTCCATCAGCACTTCCTCATTCTTTCTACTCTGATAGCCTGTGTCATCTCAGCATTTATTTCACCAACGGTTTTTTTGAATTAACGCTTGCAGGTTTGTTGGTCTGCTTTTACAAGCAACGCTGAGAGAAATACCCTCCTGCAGCATTGCTCACAAGGGCAGGCATCCTACCTAAAGAGTAAGCTCCCAGAAGCAGGATTGGCTGAGTCTTAGCGGCAAACAGAATCCCACCCAAAATGTTTCACTAAACAAAATGTAATGATGGGGACTTCCCTGGTGGTACAGTGGATAAGAAGGCTTCCCAGGTGGCTCAGTGATAAAGAATTCGCCTGCCAAGCAGAAGACCTGGGTTCAACCCCTGGGTCAGGAAGATCCCCTGGAGAAAGAAATGGCAACCCACTCCAGTATTCTTGCCTGGGAAATCTCATGGACAGAGGAGCCTGGCGGGCTACATTCCATGAGGTCACAAAGAATCAGACATGACTTAGCGACTAAACAACAACAGTGGATAAGAATCTGCTTGCCAATGCAAGGGTCACCAGTTCAATTCCTGATTCAGGAATATCCCACAAGCCGAGGAGCAACTAAGCCTGTGCGCCACAACTACTGAGCCCTTGCGCCTAGGGCCCGTGCTCTGCAACAGAAGCTACTGCAATGAGAAGCCCACCCGCTGCAACGGAAGAGTAGCCCTGGATCGCCACAAATAGGGAAAGTCCACACGCAACAATGAAAACCCAGTGCAACTAAAAAAAAAAAATATATATATATATATATATATATATATATTTTTTTTTTTTAAGTGTAATGATGTGAGTGGGATAGGAGGACCAACAGCGGATTCATTTTCTGGAGCTGCTGTAACAAATCACCACATTTAGTGGCTTCATCACAAACAGATTACCTTACACTTGCACAGGTCAGAAATCTGACATGGGTCTCTTCGTGCTGAAATCTAGGCACTAGTAAGGCTGTGATCCTTCTGGATGTTCTGGGTAGGATCCATTTCCTCTGTTTCCAACTTCTAGGGGCTGCCTCCATTCCTTGGCTCACGGCCACCTCCTTCCATCTTCAAAGATGGCAAAGATGGGGACTTCCCTGGCTGTCCAGTGGCTAAGGCTCCGAACTACCAATGCAGAGGGGCTCAGGTTCGATTCCTGGTCAGGGAACTAGATCCCACATGCCACAAGTAAAGATCTCATATGCTGCAGCTAAGACCCAGTGCAACCAAGTAAACAAATTCCTACCCCCCCAAAAAAAATGACAAAGATGACATCATGTCATTCTGACCTCTTTTTCTGCTTTCCTCTTTCACTTGTAAGACCTTTTTTTAAAAATACATATGTACACTTAATTTTTATTTACTTATTTATTTTTGGTTGTGCTGGGTCTTCGTTGCTGTGAGGCTTTTTTCTAGTTGTGGCAAGTGGGGGCTACTCTCCAGTTGTGGTGCCCGGGTATCTCTTTTTGTGGAGCGCAGGCTCTAGTCACACAGGCTTCAGTAGCTGTAGCACATGGGCTCAGTAGTTGTGGCTCCTGGGCTCTAGAGCACAAGCTCAGTAGTTGTCATGCATGGGCTTAGTTGCTTCACAGTATGTGGGAATCACCTTGGATCAGGGATCGAACCCATGTCTCCTGCATTGGCAGGCAGGTTATTTGCCACTGAGCCACAGGGCAGCCCCTAAGGACTTTTGTGATTACCTTGAATCCACTAGGCTCATCTCTCTATCTTTTTTTTCTTAACATGCAATGATTCAGGCATTTGCATATCATCTTTGTGCAGGGGCCAGGCTAATCTCTCTATCCTTCCAATTTTAGTACACATGCTGCTGAAGCGAGTTTGCTAATCTTTTTTTTGGCCACGCCACTCGGCATGAGAGATCTTAGTTTCCTACTCAAGGATGGAACCTGCAGCCCCTGCAGTGGGAGCAAAGAGTCTCAACCACTGGACCAACAGGGAAATCCTCATTTTAACTACTTTGATGGGGTACAGTTCAGTGGTGCTAAGTATGAGAAATTCTGTACCCATTAAACATTTAACTCCCTACTCCTGAAATATCTGTAATTTTGTGCCTGGCTTATTTCACTCAGCATAGAGTTTTCAAGATTCATCCATGGAGGACTGTGTGTCAGAAGGTCTCTCTCTTTTTAAAAAGGCTTTATAATATTCCATTGTAGAATATATCACAGTATGTCCATCCATTCATCCACTGATGGACACTTGGGTTGCGTCCACTTCTTGGCTACTGTGAATAATGCTGCTATGAACTCTGGATGTGCAGGGACTTCCCTGGTGGTACAGGGATTGAGACTCTGAGTTTCCAATACAGGGGCCCTGGGTTCAATCCCTGGCCAGGGAACTAGGTCCCCCATGCCACAACTGAGACCCTGACACAGTCAAACAAATATTAAAAAAAAAAAAAAACACATGGCAGATTCATGTCAACGTATAGCAAAACCAATACAATACTGTAAAGTAAAAAAAAAAAATTAATTAATTAAAAAAAATGGATGTACAAATATCTTTCTGAGTTCCTGCTTTCTTTGTATATACACCCAGAAGTGCAATTGCTGGATCACATGTTAATCATTTTTAGGAACCACTAAACCATAAGCAAGTTTTGAATTCAGTAATGAGTTGGATGTCAGGAGCCTGGAAGCAGAGTGGGGACTTGTCCTCAAACCCATTTTGTGCCTTTTTGATTTAGAAACTTGTGAATGAATTACTTATTTAAAAATAATTATCTAAAATAATTTTTAAAAAACATTGAAAGGAAAAGAAGAGCAGGATCAGCTTGTTTCCTGGAGCCATTGGAAACACAAAATTGGAACCCACACAACTGTCCATGGCATATTAAAGTGTATAATGGGGCTTCCCTAGTGGCTCAGTGGTAAAGAATCCCCCTGCCAATGCCGGAGACGAGGGTTGGATCCCTGGGTTGGGAACATCCCCTGGAGGAGGAAATGGCAACCCACTCCAGTATTCTGGCCTGGAAAATTCCATGGACAGAGGAGCCTAGTGGGCTACAGTTCATGGGGTCACAAAAGAGTTGGACAGGACTGAGCGCATGCACTTACACACACAGTGTGTACAACCTGCATGATAGAGCAGTGAAACTAAAGAGAGTGATTCACACCTAGATGGATGAAACTCATGAACAGGAACTCCAATGAACAAGCAAGCTAGGGCGCCCAACAGATAGATAGGAATTACATCAAGTCCAAGGACAGCGTCTCCTCCAGACCTTGGCCTCAGCTCTTCCCCCTGCCTGGTACACCCTGCCCCGACATCCATGTGGCTCCACTGCAGCTCCCCCAGATCAGAAAGATGGATCTAGAACCCCCAGATCTCCAATGACATCGTCTCCTTCCTTGCTTGCTTTTTCTGTACCATGTCACCATCTGCTACGCTATATATTTTTACTTATCTTCATTCTTGGCTGTTGTCCCACCTAAAAGTGCAGGGAATTTTATTTACTCTCTACTCTGTTCCCAGGACGTAGAACTGGGCCGAGCATACAGTAGGTGCTCAAGAGGTATGTACTGATGAAATGAAAAGCAACTCTTCCTCATTGCTTTAGAGGGTGGAAGGAGAAACATCCACTTCCCTCCAGGAATGAAAATGGAGAGTGGAACTCTGAGAACCCCCCATGGTCTTGATGCTGTTTTCTTTTTTGACCTGAGTGGATTGAACACAATTTTTTTTTTAAGTTTTAGGAAATTGAGATATAATCGATACAGAACATTTCTGTTAGTTTCAGGAACAACATAAGGATTTGATGTCTGTATACCTTGTGAAGTGATCACCACTATAAATCCAGTTCACATCCATCACCATACAGAGATACACATTTTTTTTCTTGTGATGAGAACTTTTAAGATCTTCCATCTTCTTCTTGTTGCTGTTTGGTAGCTCAGTCCTGTCTGATTCTTTTTGACTCCATGGATTGTAGTACGCCGGGCTTCCCTGTCTTTCACCATCTCCCGAAGTTTGCTCAAACTCATGTCCATTGAGTCAGTGATGCCATCCAACAATCTCATCCTCTGTTGCCCACTTCTCCTCTTGCCCTCAATCTTTCCCAGCATCAGGGTCTTTTCCAGTGAGTCAGCTCTTCACATCAGGTGGCCAAAGTATTGGAGTTTCAGCTTAGGCATCAGTCCTTCCAAGGAATATTCAGGGTAGCAACTTTCAAATATACAATACAGTATTATTAATCATCACGCTGTACAGTACATCCTCAGGACTTATTTATTTTATAACTGGAAGCTTGTACCTTTTGACCACCTTTGTCCATTTCACCAACACCATTTCTTGCTGATTTTTTAAAAAATATTTATTTATTTATTTGGCTGTGTCTGGTCTTGGTTGTGGCATGTGGGATTTGTAGTTGCATCATGAGGGACCTAGTTCCCTGACCTGGATTGAACTAGGGCCCCCTGCATTAGGAATGTGGAGTCTTAGCCACTAGACCACTAGGGAAGTCCCAGGAATTTCCTTTCCTTTTCTTTTTTTAAACTTTAAAAACATTCCACGTATTTATTTTTTATTTATTTTTGGTTGTGCTCGGTCTTCATTGCTGTTTGGGCTTTTCTCTAGTTGTGGTGCGCAGACTTCTCATTGCGGTGGCTTCTCCTGTTGCAAAGAATGGGCTTTAGGTACAAGGGCTTTGATAATTGCAGCACATGGGCCAGTAGTTGAGGGTCCCAGGCTCTAGAGCACAGGCTCAATAGTTGTGGCGCACGGGCTTTATTGCTCAGCAGCATGTGGGATCTTCCTGGACAGGAGCTCGAACCTGAGTCTCTTGCATTGGCAGGTGGATTCTTTACCGCTGAGCTCCCTGGGAAACCCTTTCCTTTTCTTTTGATTATTCTCCGTCTATGGTTGGTGGAATCCAGGAATCAGAACCCGTAGATACAAAGGGTCGCATATATTCCATTGTATGGCTGTATTACATTTTGTTTGTTCATTCATCTGTTGATGGACGCTGGGTTTGTTTCTATCTGGTGCCTAGATGATGGTTTTATCTCCACATATGCAGATGATACCACCCTTATGGCAGAAAGTGAAGAAGAACTAAAGAGCCTCTTGATGAAAGTGAAAGAGGAGAGTAAAAAAGTTGGCAGATGGTGATTGCAGCCATGAAATTAAAAGATGCTTACTCCTTGGAAAGAAAGTTATGACCAACCTAGATAGCATATTCAAAAGCAGAGACATTATTTTGCCAACAAAGGTCCATCTAGTCAAGGCTGTGGTTTTTCCAGTGGACATATATGGATGTGAGAGTTGGACTGTGAAGAAAACTCAGTGCCAAAGAATTGATGCTTTTGAACTGTGGTGTTGGAGAAGACTCTTGAGAGTCCCTTGGACTGCAAGGAGATCCAACCAGTCCATTCTAAAGGAGATCAGTCCTGGGTGTTCTTTGGAAGGACTGATGCTAAAGCTGAAACTCCAGTACTTTGGCCATCTCATGCGAAGAGTTGACTCATTGGAAAAGACTCTGATGCTGGGAGGGATTGGGGGCAGGAGAAAAAGGGGATGACAGAGGATGAGATGGCTGGATGGCATCACCGAGTCGATGGACATGAGTTTGGGTGAACTCTGGGAGTTGGTGATGGACAGGGAGGCCTGGCGTGCTGCAATTCATGGGGTCACAAAGTGTTGGACATAACTGAGCGACTGAATTGAACTGAAAGCTCAACATTCGGAAAACTAAGATCATGGCAGCCGATCCCATCACTTCATGGCAAATAGATGGGGAAGCAGTGGAAACAGTTGCTGACTTTATTTTTCTGGGCTCCAAAATCACTGTGGATGGTGATTGCAGCCGTGAAATTAAAAGACACTTGATCCTTGGAAGGAAAGTTATGACCAATCTAGACAGCATATTAAAAAGCAGAGACATTACTTTGCCAACAAAGGTCTGTCTAGTCGAGGCTATGGTTTTTCCAGTAGTCATGTATGGATGTGAGAGTTGGACTATAAAGAAAGCTGAGTGCTGAAGAATTGATGCTTTTGAACTGTGGTGTTGGAGAAGACTCTTGAGAGTCCTTTGGACTGCAAGGAGATCCAACCAGTCCATCCTAAAGGAGATTAGTCTGGGTGTTCATTAGAGGGACTGATGTTGAAGCTGAAACTCCAATACTTTGGCCACCTGATGCGGAGAGCTGACTTATTTGAAAAGACCCTGATGCTGGGAGGGATTGGGGGCAAGAGGAGAAGGGGACAACAGAGGATGAGATGGCTGGATGGCATCACTGACTCGATGGATGTGAGTCTCAGTGAACTCTGGGAGCTAGTGATGGACAGGGAGGCCTGGCGTGCTGCGATTCATGGGGTCACAAAGAGTCGGACACAACTGAGCGACTGATCTGATCTGATCTGATGCTGGGAAAGATTGAGGGCCAGAGGAGAAGGGGACGACGGAGGATGAGATGGTTGGATGGCATCATCGACACAATGGACATGGGTTTGGGTGGACTCCTGGAGTTGGTCATGGACAGAGAGGCCTGGCGTGCTGGGGTTCATGGGGTCGCAAAGAGTCAGACATGACTGAGCGACTGAACCGAACTTTTGGATGCCTGAAATATTTCATACTAAAACAGATCTGGGGAATTCCCTGGTGATCCAGTGGTTAGGAAGTACTTTCACTGCCACGGGCCAGGTGTGATCCCTGATCAATGGAAACGTACTCCAGTACTCTTGCCTGGGAAATGCCATGGACAGAGGAGCCTGGTGTGCTGTAGTCCATGGGGTCAAAAAAACAGTCAGACATGACTCAGCAACTAAGTGAAAACAATGACCCACAACTAAGATCCCACAAGCTGCGTGGCACGGGAGTAAAAATCCACCAAATAGATCTACACATAGTGCAAAAGAAAGATCGCTAAGAAATACTGTGCAATAAAGAAGATAATAGCACTTGCTCTGCACCTGGCTCTGTTTTAAATTCTTTGCTTGTTTGGGTGCATGCTCAGTCCTGTCTGACTCTTTGTGACCCCATGGACTGTAGCCCACCAGGCTCCTCTGCCCCTGGGATTTTCCCAGGCAAGAAAACTGGAGTGGGTTGCCATTTCCCCCTCCAGGGGATCTTCCTGACCCGCGGCTCCCACATTTCCTGCATTGCAGGTGGATTCTTTGTTACTGAGCCACCAGGGAAGCCCCATTTCCTCTGGAAACCAGCACAAAACGAACTTGCCTGTGGCTCCTCAGGGGAAGGTTTAAGAGGCCGTGTATTCACACACACACAAGAGAAGGGTGTGGAGTTTCCTTAGAGGGATTCTAAATCCATCTCAAAGCTATTTGGGGGAGGAGGTTGACTGTTCCCTGAACCCTCCCATTCAAAAAGACACAAAGGGATTTTTGTTTTTAATTTATCAGCCCTTGACTTTTCCCAGGCTTGGTGGGAGCTCTAGGAAGGTTCCAGAAGACTGCTGAGTCTAGGGAATCCCCCCATTCTAGCTTCCTCCTAAAAAAACCCACTGGGGCAGGGTGACTAGTTGTCTCAAGTTTAGCCTGGAAAGTCCCTGGTTTGGGAATCCCCCTCACTTCTAGGCAAACCCCCGTAGTTGGGGGGTAACCCAGAGCTTCTGTGCTTGGGCTGGACCCTCACTGTGAAGTAGGAGTTCAGCAAAGAGGTCATAGGCGTGAGGGGCTGCCTGTGAGCTTTGCCAGTGGCGTCCGTGGCCTCTTTTCTCTCCAGCTGTCAAGCGGTGTGCTGGTCTCACTTTAAAAGAACCTGAGGGACTTCCTTGGCAGTCCAGTGGCTAAGACCCCAAACTCCCAATGCAGGGGGCCTGTGGTTGGTCCCTGGTCACAGAGCTTCCCTAGTGGCTCAGACTGTAAAGAGTCTGCCTGCCTGGGTGGGAAGATCCCCTGAAGGAGGAAATGTCAACCCACTTCAGTATTCTTGCCTGGGAAATCCCATGGACAGTGTAGCCTGGCAGACTACAGTCCATAGGGTCACAAAAAGTGGGACACAATTGAGCAACTAACATTTTCAGGAACTAGGTACCACATGAGGCAACTAAGACTGGGCACAGCCAAATAAATAAATTAAATTAAATACATAAACATTAAAAAAATCTGAGAGAGCTCAAAGAATTCTTAGCACCCAGGCCTGGGCCCAACTGGCATCCAGGCTGGGAAAATGCAAACTATTATTAGAGTTTATTGTTATGACTGGGTTTATTACTATTATTGTTATTGGGCTTCCCTGGTGGCTCAGATAGTAAAGAGTCTGCTTGCAATGCAGGAGACGGGGGTTTGACCCTTGGGTCAGGAAGATCCCCTGGCAAAGGAAATGGCAACCCACTCCAGCATTCTTGCCTGGGAAATCCCATAGACAGTGGAGCCTGGCGGGCTCCAGTCCATGGGGTTGCAGAGTCAGGCACGACTGGAGAGCTAACATTTTCACTGTGATTGATTTTATTAATCGCCCAACGTGACAATTCCTGTTGGTCTGGCCTCTGGGCCCAGCAGAGGCCACCGCATCTCATCTCGCTGGGGCTGGCTGTTGAAGAATCTGGCCTACTGCATTTCCTGTTATCACGTGGTGCTAGTGGCAAAGAGGAAGCCGAGGCTGGAAGGCCATGGCCAGCTCTTCCTGAGTGGGGCAGAACAGTTGCCCAGGGCCTAGATGTCTCTGGAGATCATTCACTCCACCAGCTTCTTGGCACCTAAGGGTGCCAGGCACCATTACAAGCCCCAGGGACACTGTGGGGAACCACACAGACCCCACTCTTTTGTGGAGCTGACATTCTAGAATGGAAGTCAGGCCTGAAAAATCAGTGCTCAAAGAAAGTTCCAGTGAAGTAGACTATCATAAAGGCTGCTAAGCAAATGTAGCTGGTGAAGGAAACCAGAAAACAGACTTGTAGATTCAGAATGAGTAGCTTCTGGGAGCGTTGAGTGTTCTGGGCCTGGGTATTTGGTTTGTTTTATTGTTGTTCTCATTTAAACACTGGGCCTACAGCGTGTGTTAGTCACTCAGTCGTGTCTGACTCTTTGTGACCCCGTGGACTGTAGCCCCCAAGCTCCTCTGACCATGGCATTTCCCAGGCAAGAATACTGGAGTGGGTTGCCATTTCCTTCTCCAGGGCCTATAGTGAAGCTCATGAAAATTTTCTTTCTTCTTCTTCTTTTGTAAAATATTTATTTTCTTGGCTGTGCCAGGTCTTAGTTGCCACATGCAGGATCTTTGTCACAGAATGTGAAATCTTTAATTGTGGCCTGTGCATTTGGGAGCGTAGAGTCTTAACCACTGGACCACCATGGAGGTCCCAAAGTTTTCTTTAAAAAATTTTTTTTAAATTTTATTTTAGGATTTCCCTGGTGGTCAGGGGTTAAGAACCCACCTGCCAATGCAGGGGACAAAGCATTCAATCTCTGGTGGGGAAGATTCCATGTGCTGCAGAGCAACTAAGTCCCTGAGCCACAACTACTGAGCCTGTGCTGTTTTCAATATAGCAGTGTGTACACATCATTTCCAAACACCCAGTCTATCCCTCTCCTCAACACTTCCCCTTAGAACCATAAATTCTTTCTTTTAAGTCAGTGAGTCTGTTTCTGTTTTGTAAATATGTTCGTTTGTATCTTTTTTTTTTAAGATTCCAACTATATTCCACGTATTTTCCAAGGGATATAAGGGCTTCCCTGTGGCTCAGATGGTAAAGAATATGCTTGCAATGAGGGAGACCTAGGTTCAGTCCCTGGGTTGGAAAGATCCCCTGGAGGAGAGCATGGCAACCTACTCCAGTATTCTTGCCTGGAGAATCCCCATGGGCAGAGGAACCTGGCGGGTTACAGCCCATGCGGGTCACAAAGAATTGGACACGACTGAGCGACTAAGCACACACACATATAAGGGATATCATATATCTGACTTACTTCACTGAGTATGATGATCTCCAGATTTAGCTATGTCACCTCATTAGCATAAACTCAGGTATGGTTGCACAGGTTTATTATAAAACACAAAAGATGTTCTTTTCACCTCTATCAGTCAAGATATTGAAAAGGTTTTAGGAGCTCTGAGCCAGGGACTAAAGCCAAATGCTACAATGAAACACGATGCTATCACCTCTTTCGCTCAGGAAGTGTCAAGAGTTGTCGAAGTTCTGTGCCAGGAATTAGGGATGAAAATCAATATATATTTCTTCTTATCTCACCGTATCACACATGGAAGGGCCAACTCCCTCAGACAAGGGTATTGATGGGTCAAAGTTCTCAGGCTCATCTTTTATTTTTTATTTTAATTTTTTTGGCTGCCTGTGCAGCATGCAGGATCTCAGTTCCCCAACCAGATTGAACCTTTGCCATCTGCACTGGAAGTTTGAAGTTTTAACCACTAGACCGCCAGGGAAGTTCCCTTCTCAGGCCCATCTGTGTCTGCCCAATATTCTCATTCCAAACCTCTGGGACCCCCTCCTCCCCAGTCAGTGCTCTCACCTTTGCATAAGAGATCCTTAGCATTTAAAGTGAAAATGTTAGTCACGTCCGACTCTTTTCGACCCCATGAACTGTAGCCCGCCAGGCTCCTCTGTCCACGGGATTTTCCAGGCCAGAATACTGGAGTGGGTAGCCATCCCCTTCTCCAGGGGATCTTCCCAACCCAGGGATCAAACCCGAGTTTCCTTCATGAGAGGCAGATTATTTACCATCTGAGCTGCCAGGTTAGCATTTAAATAGTGTTACAATGCTGTAACCCATACAATCAGGCTCTGAGCCTGATCACTCATATCTGTAAAGGATAAGGGATTGTGCTCAGATGCTCACAAATGCTGTGAGCCATGCAGGGAGGCCAGACAGAGGTGGGGGTGGGCGGGGCAAGGGGAGGAGCCTCAGACCAGGAGAGAAGAGACGTCATTGGTCCGGGAGAGTGGTGGTGGGACTGGACCAAGCGGGGTGAGATTTTGCTGATGACCAAAGGTGGGTGTGAGAGAAGTGTGAGATTTCTTTTCTGCATTTTGTTTTTTGTTGTTGGTTTTTTGGTTTTGTTTTAGCTGCACCACGGGTCATGTAGGATCCTAGTTCTCCACAGGGATTGATCCGCACCCCCAGCGATGGAAGCACAGAGTCCTAATCACTGGGCCCCCAGGGAAGTCCTTCCTGAGATTTTCTGAAAATTTTTTCCTTGAACTAACCAATATTTCTATATTTCTTTTGAGTTCTTCCATAGGCGGGCTGAGCAAACACAAGAAAATATAATACATTCTTTTTATTCTCTATATTCTTTTTGTCAGGCGAGCGTATGCTCCTCGGTTTTGTCTCGTCACAACAAAGATTTGGAGTGATGGACATTAAAACCCTCGGCGTGTCACAGCTCTCAAGTCTTGGACAGACCGTGTTATAGCTCTTAGACAAATCAGTGTTACAGCTCCGTGTTACAACTCTATTTTATTTAGATAATAACAGGAAAATCCATCCTCCAGGCGTGAAGGCATGTCGACCAAAAGTCGCGAAGAGAAGAGCGCCAGAGCGCCTGCGCGGGGGTGGGGGTGGGGGAGCCCCAGCACTTTGGCTCCTCTTTTTATTCCGCCCCACCCCCCACCCCCCGGGTCTGCCGTAGGTAAATTGGACCAGCCAGGAGTGCTGTTTGTTTTACCTGAAGTCCTCACTCCGGTCCTCAGACCTTCCTTTGTTCTGTTTTCGAGGACTTTTCCTTATCTTTTAGCCACCGCCATTCTGGGACTCCTTTTCCCTATTCTAACTACCTAACTACGCCAGGGAGGCCTGGCGTGCTGCGATTCATGGGGCCGCAAAGAGTTGGACACGACCGAGCGACTGAACTGAACTGAACTGAACTGAACACTTACTTTCGGGCCATGTCACTCAGCATGTGGGATCTTAGTTCCCTGACTAGTGAGTGATCAAACCAGGACCCGTGGAGGCAGGGAGCCTTAACCACTGGATCACCAGGAAAGTCCTATTCTATACGTTTTATACATTTCATTCTCTGTTATGAAATATACAGACACTCTGGAGATGTCACCATATCAGTACAGAATTCTGCTTTTTTTTTTCTCCCAGCTGCAAATGATTCTCTTGTCAGGGTGAATACTGTTAATTCCCCAGTCCCCAAGTTCCCAGCACTCACTATCCTCCAGGCTCTAGGCTAAGTTTCTGTTTACAACTTTACATTGAATCTCCATAGCTGCCCTGTGAAAAAGGGTCTGTTTTTCCCCCTGTTTTCTCAGACTAAGAAGAGTAGTCACGTGCTCTTGGCCACAGCTGTTATGGCTCCAACTTCAGAATTAAACCTGGCTCTGCCCTTTGTTGCTTTGGGACCTGAAAAAGTTCCTCAGTTCAGTTCAGTTCAGTGACTCAGTTGTGTCCGACTCTTTGCGACCCCATGAATGGCAGCATGCCACGCCTCCCTGTCCATCACCAACTCCCAGAGTTCACTCAGACTCACATCCATCGAGTCAGTGATGCCATCCAGCCATCTCATCCTTTGTCGTCCCCTTCCCCTCCTGACCCCAATCCCTCCCAGCATCAGAGTCTTTTCCAATGAGTCAACTCTTCGCATGAGGTGGCCAAAGTACTGGAGTTTCAGCTTGAAAGAACTGGGTTCCAAAGAACCCAGGACTGATCTCCTTCAGAATGGACTGGTTGGATCTCCTTGCAGTCCAAGGGACTCTCAAGAGTCTTCTCCAACACCACAGTTCAAAAGTGTCAGTTCTTCAGTGCTCAGCTTTCCTCAGCCTCTGTTAAAGAAAAATTTATACCGACACTTGTTAAAAGTCGTTAACTAAACAAAACTTTTAGGTAGGCGTTTTGGGGGGTGGGGTTGGTTCTGAAGACCTCCAGTCCTCCTTTATGTCTTGGTGCAGAAAAGAATTCAGCAAGAGTCAGAGTGACGGATACCAAGTAATTTATTAGGATAGGATGCTTGTAAGGCTTACCAGTGGACAGATGAGAGGGTGCCAAGCCCCTCAACTTAGTGGGCTACAGTTTTATAATCAAAGGAAAAGTGGGGAGAGGGGAAAGACTGCTTTCTTCCTCATTCTTTTTTAAAATCATATGTTTGTTATTATTATTTTTTAATTTATGTATTTAGTTGGCTGCGCCTGGTCTTAGTTGCCACACACAGGCCCTTTTAGTTGCAGCACCCGGGATCTAGTTCCCCAACCAGGGATCGAACCTGGGCCTGATGCATTGGGAGTGCAGAGTCTTACCCATTGGACCACCAGCAAAGTCCCACTTCCTCATTCTTGAGTAGGTGTTGTGCTTTGATCATCAGCTCCTCCTCCAGATTGGGTAGGGATGTTTTCTTGTCCCCCATGGTTGAGCTGAAAGTCATAACATAATGGAAAATTTATTTCAGGTTTCAGTACAATGAGGATATTTACTTTGAAATGTCACTTTCCCATAAATTATTGTTTTCATATGTGCAGAAAGCATGTCCTAGAACTTGCTGAGCTCCCTGGGAAGGATGTGGGTCTCATATTGCCCTCGTTTTGGAGCTTGCCTCATGTTTGTACTGCAAGCTTTGTTGTTAAGCAAGCCTGCTTGGTTTTGCGGTTAAGCAAACCTGTTTTCTTAAGTGACCATTAACTTACTGGGGTCTCCCATATTTTTTCTACTTACAATCCCCTAGTGGGATTAACTATTTAACCACCTACTTTGTCCCTTTACTCTGCCCTTATCATAAATGGTACAGATGAACTTATTTTCAAAGCAGAAATAGAGACCCAGATATAGAAAGTAAACTTATGGATACCAAAGGGGTAAAGGGGGTAGGATGAATTGGGAAACTGGGATTGGTTATTGCTAAATAATTAATAAGAACCTGCTGTAGAGCACAGACAACTCTACTCAATGCTCTGTGGTGACCTAAATGTGAAGGAAAGCTAAAAGAGAGGGAATATATGTATACGCATAACATTCACTTTGTTGTACAGCAGAAACTAACACAACACTGTCAAGCAACTCTACTCCAATTAAAAAAACACACAAACTGTCAACTGGGGGGAAAAAAATCACAACCTAAAAGTTGAGAGTTATATTTTATTTGGCAGACAAAACTGAGGACTGAAGTCTGGGACACAGCATCTCAGATAACTCTGAGAGATTGCTCTGAAGAGGTGAGGGGGGAGCCAGGATATATTCAAGCTTTTACAACAAGGTTACTGTTAATTAAAGAAAATCCAATATCTCAAGTTAAAGAGTTTAGTGCTTTTCTATGTATGGGAAGATGCAAGAGTCTGGGCTCACTGAAATCATTCCTTTGACAGGCACCTCAGCTGACCTGTGCTTTCTCATTCTGAGTCTCCTCATGGTGCATCTCTGCGAGGGTGGCTGCAGTGACTTCCTAGGTGGCGCTTGTGGAAAAGAACCCACCTGCCTGTGCAGGATTTGTAAGAGGTTCGGCTTTGATTCCTGGGTCAGGAAGATCCCCTGGAGGAGGGCATGGTAACCCACTCCAGTATTCTTTCCTGGGGAAACCCACAGACAGACAGTCTTTAGGGTCGCAAAGAGTTGGACGTGATTGAAGTGACTTAGCATGCACCCACGGAGAAGGCGATGGCACCCCACTCCAGTACTTTTGCCTGGAAAATCCCGTGGATGGAGGAGCCTGGTGGGCTGCAGTACATGGGGTCGCTAGAGTCGGACACAACTGAGCGACTTCACTTTCACTTTCACGCATTGGAGAAGGAAATGGCAACCTACTCCAGTGTTCTTGCCTGGAGAATCCCAGGGACGGGGGAGCCTCGTGGGCGGCCGTCTATGGGGTCACACAGAGTCGGACACGACTGAAGCAACTTAGCAGCAGCAGCAGCAGCAGCATGCACCCATGCATTGCAGTGACTCATGAGTGGATGGTGGGCATCCTGTTTCTATCCTGAGTTCCCTCAGGGCTCACCATCTGTGCGGCTGTAACGCTGATCTCTGGTAGCCTCCACCTGCAGCGGTTTGAAGCAGGGTTTCGGTTCCCCAGCCAGAGATTGAAGTCAGCCTGAGGCAGTGAGAACGCTGAATTCTCACCACTAAAACTATCAGGCCCTGGCCTGTCAGGTGTGTAGAAATTAATTTCCACAGAGACAGGAAGTAGTGAAACAAGTAGTGATTATTAGGAAGGAAAAAGAGTATGTGTGGATAGACACATAGGCAGGCTCAGATTCAGAGTCACGCCCTTATGGTAGGTTGAATCACTTTTATGGTGCATGTCTTCCAGGTTTCCTTTGGCCAATCATCTTTCTTTGCCTGGTTCTGAGTACATATTTGGTTTATCTCAGTGTCCTCTCATGTGTGCATGCATCTCTTAGCCAAGATGGATTCCAGTGAAGAGGCTTATGGGTAGGCTGACATCACTTACTATGAGGTGACACCCCCTCCTTTTTTACCTCCAAGGAGCCTTTCTGTGCATGTATAGTTGGGGGTTCCTTGACTTGTTGTTCAGTCACCAGGTCGTGTCTGACCCTCTGTGACTCCATTAATTGCAGCATGCCAGGCTTCCCTGTCCTTCACTATCTCTAAGAGTTTGCTCAAATTCATGTCCATCAAGTCAGTGATGCCATCCAACCATTTCATCCTCTGTCACCCCCTCTCCTCTTGCCCTCAGTCTTTCCCAGCATGAAAGTCTTTTCCAATAAGTCTGCCTTCACTCTTTCCCAGCATGAGGGTCTTTTCCAATGAGTCGTCTCTTCACATCAGGTGGCCAAAGTATTAGAGCTTCAGCTTCAGCATCAGCTCTTCCAATGAATATTCAGGACTGATTTCCTTTAGGATTGACTGATTTGATCTCCTTGCTGTCCAAGGGACTCTCAAGAGTCTTCTCCAGCACCACAGTTCAAAAGCATGAGTTCTTCAGCACTCAGCCTTATTTATGGTCAAACTCTCACATCCATACCTGACTACTGGAAAAACCATAGCTTTGACTATAAGGGACTTTGTCTGCAAAGTGGTGTCTCTGATTTTTAATTCGCTCTCTAGGTTTGTCATAGCTTTTCTTCCAAGGAGTGTCTTTTAATTTCATGGCTGCAGTCACCATCCATGACTTGGAGAATGAGAAATATGTGGTCTCTATCTTTTACCTGGGCAAAGCTTAGCTCTTCTGTCTCCTGCTAATTTGGAGTATCTGTCCACAGGGGAGAAACCAGCCGTTTACCCTGAGGCCCGTCTAGCTCCTACTCAATGTGATGGCTGGATGACTGCAATATCCTTTGTTTACGGATATGGCAGGCAATATTTTTGACTTACAAAACAGTAAGGGAGACTATTCAGGATAACTGCAATGGAAGTTATCCTGGATAACTGCAGTTATGCAGGATAACTGCAATGGAAGGGGGACTGCAAAAGGGGAGAACATTGGGTTCAACTCTGAATGCAGCAAAGACATCTGGGGATTGCCAGGCAAAGAGCAGAATGAGGGTGTGACAGGGGGAGGGTGGGAGGGGAGCTCCCCTGGTGGTCCAGTGGAATCCACCATGTAATGCAAGGGACACTGGTTCAATCCTCGGTCCAGGAAGATCCCAAATGGCACAGAGCAACTAAGCCAGTGTGCCACAACTACTAAGTCAGTGCTTTACAGCCCAAGAGCCTCAACTACTGAAGCCCATGTGCTGCGACTACTGAAGTCCAATCACCTAGAGCCAGCGCTCCCCAATAAGAGAAGCCACCACTGTGAGAAGCCCATGCACTGCAATGAGAGAAAGCCCGAGCAGCAAGGGCAACCCTTAGCTGATCCCCAAAATAAAATAAATAAATGAATAAATAAATCTTAAAAAAAAAAAAAAGGATAGGGGGATTCTTGCTAAACTGACCTCACAGGATTCTTGCTAAAGAGAGGACGAATATTTATACATCAATGGTGGAAACTGAAAAACCTGATCAGATATTAGGGGTCGGGGGATGACTGTGCAGGACAAAGACAGGACTGGGGCCAAGGTTGAGGGGTAGTCAAGAAGAAGGCTCAGGGCTTCCCTGGTGGCTTAGGGGTAAAGAATCCACCTACCAATGCAGGAGATTAAGGTTTGATCCCTGGTCTGGGAAGATTCCACTTGTCACAGAGCAACCAAGCCCAAGCAGCACAACTATTGAGCCTGTGCTCTAGAGCCCGAGAACCACAAGTACTGAAGCCCAAGCAGTCTAGAGCCTGTGTTCCACAGCAAGAGAAGCCACAGCAATGAGAAGCCTGCACACCACAACTAAAGAGTAGCCCCTGCCCTCCCCAACTAGGGAAAAGCCCATGCAGCAACGAAGACTCAGGACAGCCAAAAATAAAAATAAATAAAGTTATTTTTAAAAACAGAAGAAGGCTCAGAGGACTAAAGTTTGGGCAAGGAAAGAGTCTTTGTCACCTCTCTGTACCTCGGTTTCTTTCTCTGAGAAATGGGGATAAGACATGCCAGAGGACTACTGCTAACATCAGATTGTTAGGGGAACCCACTGACTGAAACCTGCTGCCCTGGCCAGGCTTGATAGTAACTACTTGAGTAAGTTATCTTACAACAGGAGGAATGCAGAACTAACAAACTACTACCAACCAGAAAGAAATCAGGAAAGGTCAAAAGGAGAGAGAAAATGCCCATACATACTCCTACCACCTCCCAGAATCCTTGCTAGAATTCATCTAGGCTGATCCACGAATGCACCACCAGGAAGGACTCTGAGTCAGAATGATTGGCCAGAGACAACCCGGAGGAAACGAACCCCATCACCATAAAACCCGAGACTGAGAGCCATGCAGCACAGCAGTTCTCCTGGGTTCCCTTACCCCCTCTCTTTTCCCCCGGGCACCCCTTTCCAATAATGTCTTTTGCTTTGTCAGTACATGTGTCTCCTTGGTAATTCATTTCCAAGAGTTAGACAAGAGCCCACTCTCAGGCCCTGGAAGGGGTCCCTCTTCCTGCAACAAAATGAAATAATGTGTATGAAACGCTGAGTGCACAGCCTTCTCTGTAAATATAAATAGCAGCGACTTGTTTTGCAGGGATCAGAACTTGGATCAGGTGGGACGCCTGAGCCGCTACCTTGAGCAACGAGGCCTCAGAGAACAGGATTTTGTTGTTTTTCAGTCACTCTTTGCTGCCCCATGAACTGAAGCACGCCAGGCTTCCCTGTCCTTAACTATCTCGCAGTGTTTGCTCAATCTCGTGTCTATTGAGTCAGGGATGCCATCCGACCATCTCATCCTGTCGTCCCCTTCCCCTCTTGCCCTCAATCTTTCCCAGCGTCAGGGCTATGGGTGATCAGAAAAGGAATGTGAGCTGGTGGGCCCTGAATGCCTCCTCCAGAAGGCGGAGGTGGGGGTGGTTGGTGGTTGGTGGGGTGTCTCAACTGAGAAGCAGGGCTGGCCACGCAGACTGGGAGGAGAGGCAGGACGGAATGTAGGGCCACATGGCAGCGGGGTTGGAGGAATGAATGGCAGCCAGCTGCAACATTGATCGCCGAGATGACGATCTGGCCTTGCACCAGGGTAAGGTCTAGAAGCCTCACTTGCTTGGATCCACGCCTGCGTGGGTGATTAAAGTCGCGGCGCCGCCGAGAGTCCACCCTCTCCCGCCCAGGTTGGGCGAAACTTGAAGCCTGAACCAATAGGGGAGCCACCGTAGTAGTGAAGGGGCAGAGCAGGACAATGACCAATGAATGTGCCCGTTTCAGGCGACCAATGGGAGGTGCTGTTCCAGGGGCGATCAAGAGGCCGCTGCCCTGGGCGGTGGGGCGGGGTCCCGGGTTGTAGCAAGTTCCGGGGAAAGGGCGAGTCTGGAATGGGGCGCGAGGGAGCACGCCCGGGAGATCATCAGGAAGGATGCCGCTGGCGGAACTGCCCTTTGCAGGAGGTGGTTAGAAGCCCCCACACTGCCTTGTGACTGATCGATGCCGGGTGGGTACACAGCTCGGTTCCTGCCCCTGCCAGCAGGGTTTGGAGGTTTCTGGCGGGGAGGTGGGGGTGCTTAGGGGGTTGGGGGCTGCGGACCTCGCTTAGACCTCATCTTCAAAGCTAGATCTGTGCTCAGAGGGGATGAGGAAGGAGGAGATGGTCACTACAAAAGCTCGATCCCTAGGGTCTTATCTCAAAGATAATCTCGTTTGTTGTTGTTCAGTAGGTCAGTCGTGTCTGACTTTGCGAACACTTACCGAGCGTTTGCCAGGCCCCTCGCGGAGCCTTTTCTCTGCTTCAAGCTCATTGAATCCTCCCAACAACCCTTTGAGAGAGAGACTGTTTTATGACTATCTTCCAAATGAGGAAACAGGCTCCGAGAGAAGTTGATTCCTGACAAATACGGGATTATGCAATTGCGATATTCTGTTTTTCCCTCATCACGTCTTAAATGAGTAACGTCGCTCTAATTGCTGACAGTCCTTCTCCGGAAATACATGGAGACCCCAGGAAGCCTGGACCCTGAATCTGTCTCTCAAAAAGTTCCAGATTGTTGGGAAAAGAGCTGAACAGAACCTCTCTGCCGCTTAGGGAGCCAGCAGGGACCGGGGTCACTAGTAGGGGTATATCGGCTGAAAGAGAGAAACGACTATGATTATTAAATTAATGATAATGACTTCATTCTTGAGTTTATCATATTTGTTATTTGGTCATGCCTGTATCAAGATTTTTAATGTGTAACATACAGAAGTGTGTTGAAACATCACAACCTAATTGATTTATAACTCTAGTTTTTAAAAAACGTAGAAAAAAATAGCCATAACTACAATTTATAAAAAATGTGAAGTGTAACAGCAGTAATCAAAATGTGAGGTGGAGAATTAAAAATGTAAAGTTTACAAATTCTACTAAAGGGAAGCTCTTAGCTTAAAAGAGGGTATTGTCAGTGTGAGGTATGTTTTGTAAGTCTCATAACACATCTTAAACTTATTAAACTTAGGGTAACCACAAGGGAAAAATTCTGTAGTAATTTCATCCAAACACAGACAGCAGGATAAGAAACAAGGAAGAACCTGTCTACAAAACAACCAGAAAACAACAGAATGGCAATAGTAAGTCCTTACCTGCCCACAATATGTAACAGTAGTGCATAATTCCCTTACGACTCTAGTTTAAAGGTTTCTTTAAAAGGAATGTAGAAATGTCATAACTGTCTCTTCATGGTAACATTCTCAGCATGTCTGTTTTCCAGATGGGGAGACTGAGGCCCAAGATGACTAAGTGACTTGCACCTGAGTTGACACAGGATTCACCCCCAGGTCTGTCTGACCACCCAGGTTATTTTGGAAAGGTGGGTTCAGGGCAGACTTTTGTATTGGTGAATTTGTCCAGTAAAGGGGTTGGTGGTGGTGCTGTTCATGACTGATGTAGCATGGGGGGAGAGTGTTGCAAACCCCAGCTCCATCAAACAGATGTGGAAACTGAGGCCCATGGAGGGGAATTGGGTGCCTAAGTTTGCACAGTGAGGGGTCCCAAATCTTTCCCTTCAGTCTGGAGGTGGGAAGGTTGAGGTACTAAAAGGGGCCTTCAAGGCTGAGGCCTGGGGGGTTGATAGGATGTTCCTTCACAGGCAGGCCAGCTGTCAAGAACATGCCTCTGTGCCAATGGAGGGCCACCACCAGGGGCAGGAAGCCCAGTGGGGACAGAGCTCAGCCCATGGCCACCAGAGAAGGCCTGAAAGTGCTTCTGCACTGGGCTGGCCCCAGTGGTGGGGAGCCCTGGGTCACCTTCACTGAGCCCACACTGACCGCGGAGGATGTCTGCATCCACGTCGCACACAAAGTCGGTGAGTCCCGCCATCGGCCCCACAGCGGGGCGGAGGTGTCAGCAGCCACTGGGCCCCGTTCACCCAGTTGTCTGCCCATTCATGCATCCCGCGTTGAGTGAGCACCTTCTGTGTGCCAGCCTCCAATTACTGCCTCTGTAATTTGCAATCAGTTTTGTAAAAAGCTGATATTCTAATGAAAGTGAAAGTGTTAGTTGCTCTGTTGTGTCCAACTCTTTGCAACCCCATGGACTGTAGCCTGCTGGGGTCCTCTGTCCATGGGATTTCCCAGGCAAGAATACTTCAGTGGATTGCCATTCCCTTCTCCAGGGGATCATCCCAACCCAAGGATCAAACCTAGGTCTCTTGCATTGCATCTGAATTCTTATAGGGCTCAGCAAGAAATGCAATAAATAAGGAAACTGAATAGGAGGCGAGCTGTGAGAGACGATTGTAAAAGATTTAACACTTGGGGACTTGCCTGGTGGTCCAAAGGTTAATACTCTGAACTTCCACTGTGGGGATGGGAGCCAGGGTTCAATCCCTGATTGGGAACTAAGATGCCATAAGCCGTATGGTGCAGCCAAAAAAAAAAAAAAAGATTTAAAACTTGAGGAGATAAGGGAGCAAGCCACAGGGACATCTGGCAGTGAGAACAGCAAGTGCAAAGGCTCTGAGGTGGGAACTTACTGGTAACTGTGAGGCCAGTGTGGCTGTTGCCAAGTGAGTGAAGGGGAGACAGGGATAGGTGAGGGTGAACGGGTGATGGTGCCAGTTGTGCAGAGCCTTCTGGGCCTCAGGGAAGACTTCGAATTTTACTGCAAGTGAGGTGGGAGCTGTGGAGGACTGTGAGCAAAGGAGGAACATGGTTGGACTCAAGGGTCAAAGATGCTCTGGCTGTTGTGGCAGGAGCAAAGTATGGTGGGTGAGGTTAGGAGCAAGGAACTCCAGGAAGGGAGATGATGGGTGAGAGGTCAGCCAGAGTCAGGTCTTAAACCTTAAAGCTTAAGGGCCTTAAACCCCAGAGGGAGAGTCTAGAGTTTAGATTTCTTCCCAGGAGCAGTAGGGAAACATGGAATGGTCATGAGAGCTTGCAGTGGATGTGCTCAGAAGTCTAATGTCTTCTGCCAGAGGAGGAGAGGGTATCTTCAAGGGGACTTCACTTACCTACCCCTTCCTCCCGGACACCCTCTCAACCCCCCTGCCCCACAACTGAATGGGGGCTTTCTGGTAGATTTCTATAACACTTCGTATTTTTCCACTGAAGGCTGATTCTTTTTTAAAAAAATTTATTTATTTATTATTGACTGCATCAGGTTTTAGTTATGGCACTTGAGATCTTTAGTTGCGACACGTTCGATCCAGTTCTCTGACCAGGGATAGAACGTGGGCCCCCTGCGTTGGGAGCGCAGAGTCTTAGCCACTGGACCACCAGGGAAGTCTCTGACTGTAAACAAGTTAGACAGGTTTGCTAGACGTGTGAATCATGCCTGGTCAAGATCCCGAGAACCTGATCTGTTTGAGGAAGCAAAAGATCTTAAGAATAACTGGAATATCAGTTTCAAGAATTTAGAAGGGAAACTAGAAATTGAAAGCAGAGCATGACTATCTGGGTCCAGGTCATGGGTGTTCATTGCTGAGGGGGTTGAGCTTTCTTATGGGGCAAAGAGGGAGCCATGGAAGGTTTAAGCCAGAGAGTGAAATAGATTGGTTCTTTTTTTTCAAAGAATATCTTCCTCTAATATTTGTCTTTTGTTTTTATTTTAAATATTTATTTATTGGCTGCATCAGATCTTTGCTGCGGTGTAGGAACTTGTCACTTGTGGCTTATGGGCTTAGTTGCCCTATAGCATGTGGGACCATAGTTCCCAGACCAGAGATTGAACCTGCATCCCCTGCATTGGAAAACGGATTCTTAAGCACTGGACCACCAGGGAAGGCCCACAGATTGGTTCTTTAGGAAGCTGTCTCACAGGGAGTTGTGCTCCTTCTTTGGGGTGCAGTACACTTGGATGTCACGATTTTTTTTTTTTTTTTTGGCCGTGCCATGTGGCTTGTGGGATCTTAGTTCCCCAACCAGGGGTTGAATCTGGGTCCTCAGCAGTGAAAGCACCAAGTCCTAACCATTGGACTTCTGGGGAATTCCTGGATGCAGTGATTTTTGTAGAGCAATTTGGCATCATATAACTTGAATACATTCCCTGAGGGCACACAGTTCCACTCCTAGATACGCAGTCTACAAACACTCAGCTCATGTATTCCAGGAGACACACGAGAATGTTCAGAGCAGCCTCATTTATTTTACTGAGAAATAAGAGGCCATCTCAAAGTCTGTGTAGAGGAGACTGCACAAATCAGTTGCATGTGGTTGAACACTGAAATACTATGCAGCCAGGAAAAATATATTCAACCAAAGTTACATGTATCATGTGTGAAGCTTAAAAGCTATCATAGCCTGAAAAAACAAATTGCTGAAGGACACCTATGATATAATACCACATTCAAGTTTATAGCATTTAAAACTAGGTCACAGAAAATATGAAAATGATAAACTCTAGTTCAGGAGTATGGTTACCTATTTGCAATAGGGGAGAGGAGGTGGATGTAGTTGGGGGTTTCAGTCGGACTTGCCAAGTTTTATTTCTTTAGTGGCTGGTACTTGGGTGATTATAAATTATTCCAAAAGAACTATTTTAGATACTTTAGATATTTAGATAGATATTTTAGTTTTTAAGTGATATATGTATAAAAAAAGATGCTTGGGTGGCCGGTGTGGGGAATGACAATAAATCTGGAGGCTGAGCTGGGACTGGGTTTTGCATTTGAAGGAAGTGGGTGGATCCTAGAGAGAATGAAGGGTGCAGAAAGAACAGGACTTGTGACCAATCTGAGGGGGTGGGATGAGTTAAGGACAAAGATGAAATCCTGGCTTAGAGAACCATGCTGAGAGGGGGCAAATTTGGGGACCTCAGATGATATCTGTTTGGAACAAAGCACATCTCAGGGGGTCAGAGATATCTACAGGGTGACAGCCAAGGGTAGTTGGGTATTTCTCTGGGGCTGGAGTTCAGAGAGAGACAGGCAAAGTGCCAGCAGTCTGAAGAGCTGTGTTAGTCTATGCCAGGTTTGCTGTGGTAACAAGCAGCATCCCCCAAATTCTCCTGGGTTAAGACAATGAAAATTTACTGTAGGTCTCATAGTGAAAGTGTTAGTTGCTTAAACATGTCTGACTCTTTTCGACCCCATGAACTGTAGTCCACCAGGGCCCTCTGCCCATGGAATTCTCCAGGCAAGAGAACTGGAGTGGGTAGCCATTCCCTTCTCCAGGGTATCTTCCCGAGCCAGGGATCGAACCTGGGTTTTCTGCGTTGCAGTCAGATTCTTTACCATCTGAGCCACCAGATGTAAGCATTTAATGCTGATGCCCTAGCATTTAATGCTGGTCAAATGGTTCCCCTCTATCTTGTAGTTTCACCACTAGGCATTAGGGGTCTCCAACATTCCCGGGGTAGGGAAGAGGACAGGAGAGTTTATTTCTAGACCTGGAAAATGTATATTCCTTCTGCCCGCATCCCATTGGCCAAAAAAACTGTTCAATGGCCTCATCCTAGCTGCAAGGGAGACTGGGACATGTAGTTTTTCTGTGTGGCCACAGTATGGTCTACATATTGCATTGTCTTCTTTTGGCAGGGGAGGAGGCCAGGGAGAGGTTGTGAAGGGAGACAGCAGGTCTGGGAGTCGACGAGGCTAATGGGAGCAGACATCAACTTCCTGACTCGTTTCTCCCCTGTGCAGGCATCACTCCACCCTGCTTCAATCTTTTTGCCCTCTTCGATGCCCAGGCCCAGGTCTGGCTGCCTCCAAATCACATTCTGGATACCTCCAGGGACTCCAGCCTGACGCTGTACTTCCGCATGAGGTGGGCAAAGTCCCCTTAGAAGGCTTTTGTCCCCTCCCCTCCCTCTCTTGTCCCCACCTGCCAAGACTTGGCCTGAGTCCATGCTAAACCTCGACGGCACCCCCCCTCCTTTCCTGCAGGTTTTATTTCCGAAACTGGCATGGCACGAATCCTCAGGAGCCAGCTGTGTACCGCTGCGGGCCCCCAGGGGCCGAGACTTCCTCAGAACAGGCAGAGCAGGGGGTGCAACTCCTGGACCCTGCCTCCTTTGAGTACCTCTTTGAGCAGGTGTGAGCAGGGCTGGGAAGGCGTGACTATTTGTGAGGGACCTTGGGCAATTGAGGAGCCCCCACTTCCCTCCCAATTTGCTATAAGTAGTGGGTTTCGGTCATGCCATCTGGGATCCTTCGGCTGCCTGAACAAAAGGGTTTTGGACTCTTAGGGTTGCAGGGGTAAGAGTACTGTGGTTGATTAGTGATGTCTGTCACAGGCATAGGATTGGGCAGATGAGGCATACATATGGGGTCCCCCCGCTTCCTGAAAGTAACCGGAAGCTGGGGAGTGAACAGGTTCTCACACCTCCCTTTCTGCTTGATTCCCCATCCCCAGGGCAAGCATGAATTTGTAAATGACGTGGCATCACTATGGGAGCTATCCAGCGAGGAGGAGATCCACCACTTTCAGAATGAGAGCCTGGGCATGGCCCTTTTGCACCTCTGCCACCTCGCTCTCCGCAATGGTGTCCCCCTTGAAAAGGTGGCCAAGAAGACCAGGTATCTGGGAATGGGGCGGGGACATTGCACAGGTGGGTGGACATGCCCAGGTATCTGAAGGCCAGGGTAGACCTTGCATACTGCCATGCCTTCATTCATTCAACAAACATTTATTGAGCACTACTGTGTGCTGGTGCTAGTTTTGGGTGTTCGACACACAACAGTAAACCAGGCAGACGAAATCTGTGACTTCTTAGAGCTCACTTAAAAAAAAAATTGTGTATGTATTTTGGCTGTGCTCGGTCTTAGTTGCAGCATGCAGGATCTTTAGCTGTGGCGTGCAAACTCTTAGTTGTGACACATGGGATCTAGTTCCCTGACCAGGGATCGAGCCCAGGGCCCCCTGCATTGCAAACACAGAGTCTTAGCCACTAGACCACCAGGGAAGTCCCTGGAGCTCATATTTGATGGAGAAGACAGGCAATAAACGAAATACAAAAGTAAAATGTATAGTGTTTTTGATGGTGACGAATGCAATGGGGAAAAATTAAACTGGAAAAGAGGAAGGGATTATCAGAGAATGAGGGGTGTACAGTTTAAAACTGGGTCATCAGTTTCTCACTGAAAAGGTGACATTCACTTTCAGAGATTTGAAGGAAGTAAAGGAGGGAGCCAGGTGGGTATTTGTGAGAAGAGAATTTTCCAGAGGTATCAGCCGGTACAAAAGCCCTGAGTCTGGGCTGTGCCTGATGTGTTGGAGGAAGTATGGCTGGAGTAGAGTGAGCTTGCGTGACTCGCTAGAATTCAAGGGAAGGGATAAGGCAGAAGTCTGGGGAGTTACTCATCTCCACTGAGGTGAGGACTGGAGCAATCAGGGCACACTGCCTGGAGGAGGCAACCCTGCAGTTTTTTGTTTTTCTTTTTTTGGCTGTGCTATGTAGCTTGTGGGATCTTAGTTCCCCCATCAAGGTTTGAAACCAAGGCTACAGCTATGAAAGCGCCAAATCCTAACCACTGAAAACAGCCAGGGAATGTCCCAGGACCTGCATTTAAAGAAAACAAAAATTATTTATTTTATTTTTGGCTGCATCGAGTCTTAGTTGAGGTATATGGAATCTTCGTGATCTCTCTAGTTGCAGCATGTGGGCTAAGTTGCCTCAAGTCATATGGGGTCTTAGTTCCCCGACCAAGGATCGAGCCTGCGTCCCCTGCATTGAAAGGCATGTTCTTGATGACTAGACCACCAGGGAAGTCCTAGGACCTGCAATTCTTTTTGAAATTATTTATTTATTTATTTTTGGTTACGTTGGGTCTTTGTTGCTGCATAGGCTTTTCTCTAGTTGTGGCGAGCAGAGGCTACTCTCTACTGCAGTGCACAGTCTTCTCATTGGAGTGATTTGTTGCCCAGCACGGGCTCTAGAGCACAGGCTCAACAGTTGTGGCGTATGGGCTTAGTTGCTCTGCAGCATATGGAATCATCCCAGATCAGGGATTGAACCCCTGTCCCCTGCGTTGACACGTGGATTCTTTACCTCTGAACCACCAGGGAAATCCTAGGACTGCAATTCCTTTTTTTTTTTAATTTATTTATTTTTAATTGGAGGATAATCACTTCATGGGAAATGGACGGGGAAACAGTGGAAACAGTGTCAGACTTTATTTTTGGGGGCTCCAAAATCACTGCAGATGGTGACTGCAGCCATAAAATTAAAAGACGCTTACTCCTTGGAAGAAAAGTTATGACCAACCTAGATAGCATATTCAAAAGCAGAGACATTACTTTGCCAGCAAAGGTCCGTCTAGTCAAGACTATGGTTTTTCCTGTGGTCTTGTATGGATGTGAGAGCTGGACTGTGAAGAAAGCTGAGCACCGAAGAATTGATGCTTTTGAACTGTGGTGTTGGAGAAGACTCTTGAGAGTCCCTTGGACTGTAAGGAGATCCAACCAGTCCATCCTAAAGGAGATCAGTCCTGGGTGTTCATTGGAAAGACTGATGCTGAGGCTGAAACTCCACTACTTTGGCCACCTCATGTGAAGAGCTGACTCATTGGAAAGACCCTGATGCTGGGAGGGATTAGGGGCAGGAGAAAGGGACGACAGAGGATGAGATGGCTGGATGGCATCACCGAGTCGATGGACATGAGTTTGGGTAAACTCTGGGAGTTGGTGATGGACAGGGAGGCCTGGCGTGCTGTGATCCCTGGGGTCGCAAAGAGTCGGACATAACTGAGCGACTGAACTGAACTGAATTGCTTTACAATGCTCTACAAATCAGCCATAGGTATATACCCATGTCTCTGCAATTCTTTTTTTTTTTTCTGCAATTCTTAAAGCACATATTTTTCAATCCCTGTCATGTTATCACTCTAGAGGACTAGGGCTGTGACCATGAAGCCAGGATGCTGGGGAGCACAGAGGAAGCACCCTATCCAGCCTGGCGATCAGATGCTGCTCCTGGGGTGACATTTCTGCTAAGACCTGAAGGTTGAGTTGGCTTTATCCAGACGTGGACTGCTTTGGCAAAGCATTGGAGGCAGAGGGAACAGCATATATAGAGGCCCAGAGGCAGCCAGCGGCAAAGGCCTGTTTCCAGGGGAATTGAACTTAGAATGCAATTGCCCAAGTGCTGGAGTCAGCCAGGCACTAATCGGGGGTCTTTTTCCCTCCAGGTCTTTAGGGAGCCCTGGAAAGCTTGGGAATAGGGGCAAAAGACAGCTAGAACCTTGAGCTTTAGGATCTCTCTATTCAAGGGATGGAAAAAATGGCTTGGGACATGGAAGATAAGGCTTGTGTGTGTGTGTGTTTAATTGCTCAGTCATGTCCAACTCTTTGCGAGTTCATGGACTATAGTCCCCCAGGCTCTTCTGCCCATGGGATTTCCTAGGCAACAGTACTGGAGTGGGTTGCCATTCCCTTCTCCAGGGGACTTTTCCTAACCCAGGGATTGAATTCGCGTCTCCTGCATTGGCAGGGGGATTCTTTACCACACTGAGCCACTGGGGAAACCCAGGATGGGGTGTAGAAACCTGTAATCTGAATGGGCTATGCTGGGGACTTTGCTGGTCTAGGAATCCACCTGCCAATACAGGGGACTTGGGTTTGATCTCTGGTTCGGGAAGATCCCACGTGCCATCCCTGTGCCAGAACTACTGAGCCTTCTCTCTAGAGCCTGTATTCCCCCAGCACAACCAAAAAATAAAAAAATACATACATATATAATAAAATAAATGGGCTCTGCTGGTGGGCAGTGCAGGCAGGAGAAGAGGTGAAGAGTATGGCTTTGTGAGGAGCAGAGGGGCTTCCCAGAGCTGTCCTTTTATTGATAATCATATTACTGATCAAAACAATAGTGATTTCTCTAGTAATAACAACAGCCAACACTCACATAGTCTTTATTTTGTGCCAATCAATAGTCCTAATTCTCTTGTCAGCCCTAGATGTGGGTACTGATTCCATTTTACAGATGAAAAGACGGAGCTCCTTAGAGCTTAAGTAATTCACCCAATATCTGGAATTTCAGCCACTCAGTCCCCTCCAGAGTCCTGGGCCCTGGCCCTGACACCATTTGGCCTTGCTATGCTTGTGCTTTATCACATTTTCTTTCCACTTTCATAACAGCCTGCCTGCTTTTTATTGTTTGTACTTTTATTCAATTTTAATATTTTTTTGGCTTTAATATTTTTGATTGAAGTACAGTTGATTTATAATGTGTTAATTTCTGCTGTACAGCAAAGTGATTCAGTTATATATATATTTTAAATATTCTTTTCAATTATAGCTTATCACAGAATATTGAATATGGTTCTCTGTGCAGTACAGTAGGATCTTGCTGTCTATCCATACTAAAGCTTGCATCTGCTAACCGCAGCCTCCCACTCTGTCCCTCCCCCAGCTCCCTCCCGCCGGCAACCACCAGCCTGCTCTCTATGTCCATAATTCTGCTTCTGTTTGGTAGAGACGTTCATTTGTGTCATATATTTTTTAATTATTAATTTTTAAAATTTCTGGCTGCACTGTTTTCTTCACTGTGTTGTGCAGGCTTTTCTAGTTGTGGTACATAGTCTCTAGAATGCATGGGGCTCAGTATTTATGGCACACAAGCTTAGTTGTGGTATATGGAATCTTAGTTCTCCAACCAGGGATCAAACCCAGGGCCCCTACGTTGGGAATACAGTCTTATCAACAGGACCAACAGGGAACTCCCTGTCGGGGTTTAGAATCCACATATAAGTGATATCGTATGGTATTTGTCTTTCTCCTTCTGACTGACTTCACTCAGTATGACAATTTCTAGTTGCATCCATGTTGCTGCAGCTGACATGATTTTGTTATTTTTCACGGCTGCATAGTATTCCATTATATATGTATACCACATCTTTCTCTGCTCATCTGTCGATGGCATTTAGCTTGCCTGTTTTCTAGATGAGGCAGCTGAGGTTCAGAGAGGTTAAACCACTTCTCCATCATGGCCCAGTCGGGGCCCCTGAACTGCCCCTCTTGGTCATCCGCACAGCTTCAAGGATTGCATCCCACGCTCCTTCCGGCGGCAGATGCGGCAACACAACGCTCTGACACGGCTGCGCCAACGGAGCATCTTCCGCAAGTTCCTGCGGGCCTTCCAGCCGGGCTGCCTCTCCCAGCAGGTCGTCATGGTGAAGTACCTGGCCACGCTCGAGCGACTGGCACCCCGCTTTGGCACAGAGCGTGTGCCCGTGTGCCACCTGGAGCTGCTCTCCCAAGCCGACGGGGAGCCCTGCTACATCCGGGACGGTGGGCAGGCCCCTCCTGACCCCGGGTCTGAGTCTGCTGCCGGACCCCCCACCCACGAGGTGCTGGTGTCAGGCACGGAAGGCATCCGGTGGCGGCTGGTACCGGCGGAGGTGAGTGGGGTGCCTCTACCATCTAACAGTGGAGGGTGTGGGCTCCTGCTCAGCCTTGACTTTGGCCTTGGAAGGTGGCTATGGCAAAGGTGGTTTTCCCTACATGGCTCTGGGTTATGTTTGTCTGTGAGTGGGGGTCTGTTTCTTGGATAGTGTCTTAAACGCTCTAATAAGGCCTGCAATCAAGAATTAATTTCAGTCTTAATGTTCTGCCTAAGCATTTCCAGTGCATGTTGGTTCCAGAACCCTTCCAATAATGCGACATTCTTCTAGTCTGCTGTGGAATTAAAAGTCTATGGCACATATTTGGTTACCTGATCAGCCTGGATAGGCTCTAGGCCAAACCCATTTCCTTCAGCTTGGCCCTCAATGGAGGGACAGCAGCTGTCTCAACTCCATGGTGATGAATCCTCTGCCTTCTCCCCCTGGGGAGCTGATGGCTAGGGTCGCTGCTTCTGGAGAACACCTTTGACCTCTGGGGCCAAGAGGGCTAGGAGCCCCTTTCTGCCCTCCCCAAAGTTCCCATCTTCTGGTGACTATATCTCTCTGGATGGGTCCCCCGTCCAGCCCATGACACTGCATTCATGGATAGATGCCCGAATAGGTAACCTGGCCCTTCCGGCTTCCGCCTCTCCCCAGGGAGGGAAGAGCAGGAGGACTGAACAGGCACAACCCTGCTCTGTTCACCTGCCCCACTTCCTGGCTTCCAGGGGCCTGCTGATGGTGGTGCTGGTGGCGGCAGCAGGATGCCTGATGCTGACCCATCTGGGAAGAAAATGAAGGCCGAGGAGGTGGGCAGCGAGCCTGTGGACAGGCCTCGGGAGAGCCCCTGGTCCTACTTCTGTGACTTCCAGGACATCACCCACATGGTGCTGAAGGAACGCCACGTCAGCATCCATTGTCAGGACAACAAGTGCCTGGTGGGGCCTGGGGCTGCGGACTGGGCTGAGGGGGGAGATGCCTGTGGCCTGTGATGCCTGCCTGATGATCCCCCGGCCCGCAGGAGCTGACCCTGCCTTCCCGGGCTGCGGCCCTGTCCTTGGTGTCGCTGGTGGATGGCTACTTCCGCCTGACCGCCGACTCAAACCACTACCTGTGCCACGAGGTGGCTCCTCCACGGCTGGTGATGAGTATCCAGGACGGTATCCACGGCCCCCTGCTGTGAGTGCCTGGGCCGGGGGCAGTGGGGACAGGGCAGGAGGGGCAGCTGCCGGCTGGACAGTGAGCTCTAGGGACTGTGGAGTTTAAACGAAGTGTGTGCACGTTGACGTCTTAGTGTGTGCCTGTGCGTCTTGGGGTGGGAAGGCCTGTGTGTCCACCCACCTGTATGAGTGTGCACATTGGTGTGCAGACATTCAGGTCTCAGTGAGTACGTATCAGTGTGTGTGTCCTGAGTCTACATGCACGTGTGTGGGTGCATGTGTGTGCCAGCATTTGTGTTTAGTGCGTACACGTGTGTCTGTATGGGCCTGCGTGTACTGTGCAAGGATTCACTCATACCGCATTGTACATGCGTTCACATCAGTGAATGCTCACGTGGGTGCATGTGTGACCCATGCATGTATGCAGGCAGAGGTTATGCAGGGAGAGAGGGCACCTGTAATGGCGTGGGTGCTGTGCCATTCTGAGAGTGCCTGGCTTTGGGACTGGGTCCCCATGCGTGTCTGGATGTTTAACAGCTGTGTCACTGCTCTGGTGACTGCATTTGATTTTGTTTTGTTTCTCTTGTTGTGTTTTTTGACATTGCGTTGAGGTTGTGGGAACTCAATCCCCCCGACCGGGGAATGAACCTTGAACCCATGCCGCCTGCAATGGAAGCACAGAGTTTAACTGCTGGACCACCAGGGAAGTCCCCCAACTGCATTTTAAATTGTCAGCGCATATTTTCACACCTGACTGGTGACTTTTGCGCAGCTGTGCGTTTCTCAGATGGTGGTGGCCATTGAGATATACATGTGGGCGTTTCCACCCCGGAGTTGTAATGTGACTCACCCCTGGTTACTGCGAGGCACTGCGTATGCCTGCCTGGACGTGTGTGGCTGAGAAGGTTGAGTGTCAGGGCTTATAAGGTCACTGATGAGTGTGTGTGGCCATCCCGTTTGCTGCCAGGTTGGGGTTTGTGACTGTCAGCTCCTCTGGCCTTGGGTATCCCTTGTCCTACCTGTGACACTGGGACTAGCTGCCAATGTGGGTTGGGGGTGCATTCTAAGAGGTCTCACCCCTCCCAGCCTAGTCTGTATGCTAGAGGAGGAGGGTGAGGGCTCCTTACCTCTCAAGGGGCTGTGGCCTCATGGAAGTCTGTGGGCCATGTCAGCATCATCTTAGTCAATTCAAATAGAATACCAATGACTGAGTGGCTTAGAAACCACAGACACTCCTCAAGTTCTGAAGTCCAAGTGCAAGGTGTTAACAGATCTGATGTCTGTGAGAGCCCCACTTCCTGTTTCATAACCACAAGTTCAGTCTTCTGGCTGTGTCCTCATATGGTGGAAGGGGTGAGTGAGATCTCTGGGGTGCGTTTTTTGTAAGTCACTAATCCCAGGTCCGTCTAGTCAAGGCTATGGTTTTCCCTGTGGTCATGTATGGATGTGAGAGTTGGACTGTGAAAAAGGCTGAGCGCCAAAGAATTGATGCTTTTGAATTGTGGTGTTGGAGAAGACTCTTGAGAGTCCCTTGGACTGCGAGGAGATCCAACCAGTCCATCCTAAAGGAGATCAGCCCTAGGATTTCTTTGGAAGGACTGATGCTGAAGCTGAAACTCCAGTACTTTGGCCACCTTATGCGAAGAGTTGACTCATTGGAAAAGACTCTGATGCTGGGAGGGATTGGGGGCAGGAGGAGAAGGGGACGACAGAGGATGAGATGGCTGGATGGCATCACTGACTCGATGGACGTGAGTCTGAGTGAACTCCGGAAGATGGTGATAGACAGGGAGGCCTCGCGTGCTGCCATTCATGGGGTCGCAAAGAGTCGGACACGACTGAGCGACTGAACTGAACTGAACTGAATCCCATTCATGAGGGCTCTACCCTCATGATTCATCACCTCCCCCCAGGCCCACCTCCTAACGCCATCACCTTGGGGGTTAGAGCTTCAACATAGGAACTGACTGTATTCTTTTTTAAACTTCTATTTATTTAGTTAGTTTTGGCTGTGCTGGGTCTTCGTTGCTTTACTCAGGCTCTTCTCTAGTTGCAGTGAGCAGGGGTTGCTCTCTAGCTGTGGCGTGCGGGCTTCTTATGGCCGGGGCTTCTCTTGTTCTGGAGCACAGGCACTAGGGCTAGCGGGGTTCAGTGGTTAGGGCTTGTGGGCTTAACTGCTCCACAGCATGTGGAATTCTCCCAGAGCAGGGATCAAACCTGTGTCCCCTGCGTTGGCAGGTGGATCCTTATCCGCTGAGCTGCCAGGGAAGTCCAACTTTAGGGGAGGCAAACATCCAGTCTGTGTAGCTGCGAGGGCCTGTGGGGCTATGTCACCTCATGGTTCCTGTTTGTGTTTATGACTGTGCTCACCTCTGGGTCTGGAATGCTGGCCCCTGGGCTGTAATGTTACACTGGGGGAGCAGCTATGTCTGTGATCTTTGACCTTTGTGTGTGTACCAGACTGTACTGTGTGTCACCCTGGGCACGGCGACACAAATAGGAAGTAGGAAGTCAGGAAACACCTGGAGTAACAGGCAAATTTGCCCTTGGAATACGGAATGAAGCAGGGCAAAGGCTAATAGAGTTTTGCCAAGAGAACGCACTGGTCATAGCAAACACCCTCTTCCAACAACACAAGAGAAGACTCTACACATGGACATCACCAGATGGTCAATACCGAAATCAGATTATATTCTTTGTAGCCGATGATGGAGAAGCTCTATACAGTCAGCAAAAACAAGGCCGGGAGCTGACTGTGGCTCAGATCATGAACTCCTTATTGCCAAATTCAGACTTAAGTTGAAGAAAGTAGGGAAAACCACTAGGCCATTCAGGTATGACCTAAATCAAATCCCTTATGATTACACAGTGGAAGTGAGAAATAGATTCAAGGGATTAGATCTGATAGACAGAGTGCCTGCAGAACTATGAACTGAGGTTCATGACATTGTACAGGAGATAGGAATCAAGATCATCCCCAGGAAAAAGAAATGCAAAAAAGCAAAATGGCTGTTTGAAGAGGCCTTACAAATAGCTGTGAAAAGAAGAGAAGTGAAAAGCAAAGGAGAAAGGAAAGATATACCCATTTGAATGGAGAGTTCCAAAGAATAGCAAGGAGAGATAAGAAAGCCTTCCTCGGTGATCAATGCAAAGAAGTAGAGCAAAACAATAGAATTGGAAAGACGAGAGTTCTCTTGAAGAAAATTAGAGATACCAAGGAAACACTTCATGCAAAGATGGGCTCAGTAAAGGACAGAAATGGAATGGACCTAACAGAAGCAGAAGATATTAAGAAGAGGTGGCAAAAATACACAGAAGAACTATACAAAAAAGATCTTCATGACCCAGATAATCATGATAGTATGATCACTCACCTAGAGCCAGACATCCTGGAATGCGAAGTCAGGTGGACCTAGGAAGCATCACTAAGAACAAAGGAGGTGATGGAATTCCAGTTGAGCTATTTCAAATCCTAAAAGATGATGCTATGAAAGTGCTGGCTGCACTCAATATGCCAGCAAATATGGAAAACTCAGCAGTGGCCACGGGACTGGAAAAGGTCAGTTTTCATTCCAATTGCAAAGAAAGGCAATGCCAAAGAATGCTCAAACTGCCACACAATTGTACTGATCTCACACACTAATAAAGTAATGCTCAAAATTCTCCAAATGAGGCTTCAACAGTATGTGAACCATGAACTTCCAGATGTTCAAGCTGGATTTAGAAAAGGCAAAGGAACCAGAGATCAAATTGCCAACATCCGTTGGATCATCAAAAAAGCAAGAGAGTTCCAGAAAAACATCTATTTCTGCTTTATTGACTATGCCAAAGCCTTTGACTATGTGAATCACCACAAATTGTGGACAATTTTTAAAGAGATGGGAATACCAGACCACCTGACCTGCCTCTTGAGAAATCTGTATGCAGGTCAGGAAGCAACAGTTCGAACTGAACATGGAACAATAGACTGGTTCCAAATAGGGAAAGGAGTACGTCAAGGCTGTATATTGTCACCCTGCTTGTTTAACTTATATGCAAAGTACGTCATGAGAAACGCTGGGCTGGAGGAAGCACAAGCTGGAATCAAGATTGCTGGGAGAAATATCAATAACCTCAGTTATGCAGATGACACCACCCTTATGGCAGAAAGCAAAGAAGAACTAAAGAGCCTCTTGATGAAAGTGAAAGAGGAGAGTGAAAAAGTTGGCTTAAAGCTCAACATTCAGAAAACTAAGATCATGGCATCTGGTCCCATCACTTCATGGCAAATAGATGGGGAAACAGTGGAAACAGTGATAGACTTTATTTTTTGGGGCTCCAAAATCACTGCAGATGGTGACTTCAGCCATGAAATTAAAAGACACTTACTGCTTGGAAGAAAAGTTATGACCAACCTAGACAACATATTAAAAAGCAGAGACATTACTTTGCCAACAAAGGTCCATCTGGTCAAAACTATGGTTTTTCCAGTGGTCATGTATGGATGTGAGAGTTGGACCATAAAGAAAGCTGAGTGCTGAAGAACTGACGCTTTTGAACTGTGGTGTTGGAGAAGACTCTTGAGAGTCCCTTGGACTGCAAGGAGAGCCAACCAGTCCATCCTAAAGGAAATCAGTCCTGAATATTCATTGGAATATTTCTGAATATTTGTTGGACTGATGCTGAAACTGAAACTTCAATACTTTGGCCACCTGTTGCGAAGAACTGACTCATTTGAAAAGGCCCTGATGCTGGGAAAGATTGCAGGCAGAAGGAGAAGGAGACGACAGAGGATGAGATGGTTGGATGGCATCACCGACTCAATGGATGTGAGTTTGGGTAAATTCTGGGAGTTGGTGATGGACAGGGAAGCCTGGTGTGCTGCAGTCCATGGGGTTGCAAAGAGTCGAACACGACCGAGCGACTGAACTGAATTGAACCGAACTGGGAGTGGTGGGGTCTGTGGCTGGGCGTGTGTTCAGCTGCCATCTGACAGCTGTTTCCTCTGTGCTTGTGTGTGTCGCCTTGTTTGCCACGGTACCTGACAGTTATTATGCATGAGTGTGTGTCTGCTCTGTGTCTGTGTGAGTTTTCATGCGTGGGACAGTGTGACATTTCATGTGTGTGTTCAGACATAGTGTCTGACATTTCTCCCAGCTGGGAGTGTGCCCTGCTGGGCAGGTTTTATGTGTCTTTGTTGCCAGGCGTGGGTCCTGCAGTGCCCCCAGGTGCCCTAATGGTCCCCCACTCCTACCCACCACCCACCTAGGGAGCCATTTGTGCTGGCCAAGCTGAAGCCCGAGGCTGGCCTCTACCTTATCCACTGGAGCACCAGCCACCTCCACCGCCTCATCCTCACAGTGGCCCAGCGCGACCAGGTGGGTGTGGGGCGGGGGGTCCTGGGCCGGGGCTGGGCTCGCTCCCTGCCTGGACCCCTGCTCACCGCCGCCACCCCTGCTGCCGCCAGCTGCAGGCTCCAGGCACTAAGGGCTTGCGCCTGCGGAAGTTCCCTATCGAGCTCCAGGCCGGGACAGTCACGCTGGAGGGCTGGGGCCGGTCTTTCCCCAGCGTGCGGGACCTGAGGGCTGCCCTGCAGGACTGCTCGCTGCGGGCCGGCAACGACTGCTTTTCCCTGCGTCGCTGCTGCCTGCCCCGGCCCGGAGGTACAGAGATGGGGGCGCCTCGAGGGAATTTGGGTGGGGGGAGGCCTCTCGCATCCATGACAGCCCTCAGGGACCACTCCCACCCCCAGAGATCTCCAACCTCATCGTCACACGGGGGCCTCAGGCCAGCACCAGACCGCTCAACCTCAGTCATCTCAGCTTCTACCGAGTCCGCCAGGAAGACATCACCCAGGTGCGTGGCAGGGGTGGGGGGGGGTTTGGGGGGCCTGGATGGGGGGGATGAGATTGGGATAGGGGATGGGGGGTGGGATGGAGGGAGGGGGAAGGAACGCTGCAGGTATGGGGCACCAGAGAGGCAGCCTTACGCTGTTGTCATGGAGAGCTTCCCCTCCACGTTCCCCCAGCTGTCCCACTTAGGCCAGGGCACAAGGACCAACGTGTATGAGGGCCTCTTGCGAGTGGGGGGCGGAGGCCCCGAGGAGGACAAGGCAGATGGCGAGGAACCCCCCACGCCCGCTGGGGACCATGGGCAGGAGCTTCGTGTGGTGCTCAAGGTGCTAGACCCCAGTCACCACGACATCGCCCTGGTGAGTGAGCGCAGCCCGGGGGCCGGGGCAGGATGGAGGGGCTGCGGCCTCCTGACCCGCTGTGTCCCCTCAGGCCTTCTACGAGACAGCCAGCCTCATGAGCCAGGTCTCCCACGTGCACCTGGCCTTCGTGCACGGCGTCTTCGTGCACGGCTCCGAGAGTGAGTAGCCCTGTCCCCTGCCCCCGACACACAGACCGCCGACGTCCCCTCCCCGTTGACAGCCTGGCCCCACTTAGACTCTTGACCTTCATCCCCATCCACTGACCCCTTGACTATACTCTGGGCCCTGACGGCACCCCAATCTGTGCCTGTTCAACTCTCACCTACACCCTGAACCCTGTCTACACGTTAACCCTTACCTGCACCGTGATCCTTGGCTACACCCCAACCCTCCACCTCCACTCTGACTGCAGACTGCATCCCAAACTCCCTTTACCACCAGACACCTCTACAGCCCCACCCTTGTGTACCTTCTGACCCCTTCTATGCCGTGGCACCATGCAGACCCCAGCCTCGCTGGCCCCGCTGTCTTCCCAGAGCTCAGCCTCTGTTCCTCCACCCCACCTCCTCTGCATGTACTTCATTGTATAGGGCGGCCACGGGCAGCCCCCAGACCCAAAGCTCCATCTCTCCTGCTTTCTCCCCAATACTGGCCCGCGTGCTGACCCCACACCCCTCCCAGTGCACAGGGGGATCCAAGTGTCACTCGGGCTCCAACCTCCAGCTCCTCTCCCTCCAATCATCTACCCCTCCCCCTGGCTCCCCAGTCCCCTCCTGACCTCCATCACTTACTCTCAGCCTCCTCTCTGCCTCAGCCCTACCCTGGACCCCAATGCTGCCTTGCACCTTGGCCTCACCCTGCCCCCACCTCAGCCTGCACTCCAGCCCATGTTTCTCTTCTCCCTAAAGTCACTCCCAAGTCTCCCCTGGCGCCCTGCCCCAGGGGAGCCTCAGCCCGTGGGTCCTGCCCCCGGCACTCTGGAGGGTGTGTGGGTGTGCAGCATCTAAAGTGACCAGGCCTTTGCAGACATCATGGTGACCGAGTACGTGGAGCACGGGCCCCTGGACGTATGGCTGCGGCGGGAGAGGGGCCGCGTGCCCCTGGCCTGGAAGTTGGCAGTGGCCCAGCAGCTGGCCAGCGCCCTCAGTTACCTGGTGCGTGGCCTGCAGGCTGGGCCTGGGTGGGTGGTGAGGGCCAGGGCAGCCCCCGCATTCAGGGGAGCATGCTTGCTAAGTCACTTCAGTTGTGTCCGACTCTTTGCAACTCTGTGTGGACTGTAGCCTGCCAGGCTCCTCCGTCCATGAGATTTTCTAGGCAAGAATACTGGAGTGGGTTGCCATGCCCTCCTCCAGGGTATCTTCCCAACCCAGGGATCGAACCCACATCCCTAATGTCTCTTGTATTGAAAGGTGGGTTCTTTACCACCAGTGCCACCTGGGAAGCCCCCGATTGGGTATGGAGGCCTCAACACATCCCTCTACCCACTAGATCTTTCCATGAACCTCCACTGCTCACCCACCTCTGTGGCTCCCATGTCTCCCCTGACTCCCCAGCTTGATATCCCAGACCCTAAGGGAGTTGCTTCTGTTTGCTCTTTCTTGCCATTCATCTTCAGCCCCCTTTGGTCCAGTCACCCATTTCCAGAACACCCTGTGTGTGCCAGGCTCTGTCCTAGGCCCTGGGGACCTAGGAGAGAAGAAAATAGGCAGAAGTCTCCATTCTTGGGGGAAGCTGGCATTTTACTTGGGAGGGATAAACAAGAAACATTGGGTTGGTCAAAAAGTCTGTTCTGGCTTTTCCATAGCATCTTACAGAAAAAACTGAATGGACTTTTTGCCCAGCCCAATAATAAGTATATTACATGATGTGTCAGAAAGTAGCAAGAACTGTGGGAAAAAAAGCAGAGGTGGAGATGAGGATTTGCTGCAGTTTGGGGAAGAGGTGAAGCCTTAAATAGGTGGGTCG